>NC_082736.1:9698747-10003347 GCF_030144855.1 Hypanus sabinus
CCTTAAATTCAATTGCACACTTCTGACACCTCTCTCTGATTTCCCATTACCTCTGTCTCCATCTCTGAAGACAAGACTGTCCAGTGAGATCTTTCTATAAACCTATTGATTCTCACGCCTATCTTGACTATCGCTCGTCCCACCCTGTCTACTGTACACATGCCGTCCTTCTATTCATCATCGCCACATCTGTTCCCAAGATGAGACTTTCCTGGCCAGAATATCAGCGATTACTTCCTTCTTCAAAGAACGGGGTTTCCCTTCTTCTCTCATTGCTGTTGCTTCACTATCATATACACCCCACCCCATTTCTCAGATATTTGCACTTGCCCCATCTTCTCACTGCCATAACAGGGTTACAGTTCTCGTTGTCAATAGACAATAGACAATAGACAATAGGTGCAGAGGTAGACCATTCGGCCCCTCGAGTCTGCACCGCCATTCTGAGATCATGGCTGATCAATCACTATCAATACACAGTCCCTGCCTTGTCCCCTTATCCCTTGATCCCCTATCCAGCAGATATCTATCTAGCTCCTTCTTGAAAGCATCCAGAGAATTGGCCTCCACTGTCTTCCCAGGCAGTGCATTCCACACCTCCACAACTCTCTGGGAGAAGAAGTTTTTCCTCAACTCTGTTTTAAATAACTGACCTCTTATTCTCAATCCATGCTCTCTGGTACTGGACACTCCCAACATCTGGAACATATTTCCTGCCTCAATCCTATCAAATCCTTTAATTATCTTAAGCGTTTCAATCAGATCCCCTCTCAATCTCCTCAATTCCTGTGTGTACAAGCCCAATCTCTCCAATCTCTCTGCCTAAGACAGCCCTGCCATCCCAGGAATCAACCTAGTGAATCTACGCTGCACTTCCTCAATTGTCAGAATGTCCTTCCTTAAACCTGGAGACCAAAACTGTACACAATATTTCAGGTGTGGTCTCACTAGGGCCCTGTACAAATGCAAAAGGACATCCTTGCTCTTGTACTCAATTCCCCTTGTAATAAAGGTCAACATTCCATTTGCGCTCTTCACTGCCTGTTGCACTTGCTCATTCACCTTCATTGACTGATGAACTAGGACTCCTAGGTCTCTTAGCATTTCTCCCTTACCTAACTCTACAACGTTCAGGCAACACTCTGCCCTCTTGTTCCTGCTTCCAAAGTGGATAACTTCACATTTATTCAGATTGAGTGACATCTGCCAAGTATCTGCCCAATCACCTAGCCTATCCAAGTCTCCTTGTATTCTCCTAACGTCCTCTTCGCATGTCACACTGCCACCCAGTTTATTATCGTCAGGAAACGTGCTGATATAGTTTTCAATGCCCTCATTTTAATCGTTGACATAAATCGGAAAGAGTTGTGGTCCCAATACAGAGCCCTGTGGTACCCCACTAGTCACATCCAGCCAGTCCGAGAAACACCCATTCACTGCTACCCTTTTCTTTCTATCTGCCAACCAGTTTTCTATCCATGTTGGAACCCAACCCCCAATGCCATGAGCTCTGATTTTACTCACCAATCTCCTATGTGGCACCTTATCGAATGCCTTCTGAAAATCTAGGTACACAACATCTACTGGCTTACCCACGTCTAACATCCTTGTTACATCCTCACAAAACTCCAACAGATTAGTCAAGCATGATGTGCCCTTGGTAAATCCATGCTGGCTCAGCCTAATCTTATTACAGCCATCAAGATATGCCACTATTTCGTCCTTAATAATGGACTCGAACATCTTCCCCACGACTGACGTTAGGCTAACAGGGCGATAGTTCTCCGTTTTCTGCTTCCCTCCCTTCTTGAAAAGTGGGATAACATTAGCCACTCAACAATCTTCAGGAACTGATCCTGAATCTAAGGAACATTGGAAAATGATTACCAATGCATCCGCAATTTCCTGAGCCACATCTTTGAGGACATCCTTGCTCCTCAAAGCATCTGGACCCGGGGATTTATTAGCCTTCAGTCCTATCAGTCTATTCATCACAGTTTCTTTCCTAATGTCAATCTGTTTCAATTCCTCTGATATCTCATGACCCTGGCCCATCCATACATCTGGGAGATTGCTTGTGTCCTCCCTGGTGAAGACAGATCTAAAGTACGCATTAAATTCTGTTGCCATTTCCCTGTTTCCCATAATAATTTCTCCCAATTCATTCTTCAAGGGGCCAACATTGTTCTTAACTATCTTCTTTCTCTTCACATAGTTAAAAAAGCGTTTGCTATCCCCTTTTATATTCCTGGCTAGACTGAGCTCATACCTGATTTTTTCTCTCCGTATTGATTTTTTAGTTAAGATCTGCTGTTCCTTAAAACTTTCCCAATCATCTGTCTTCCCACTCATCTTAGCCCTGTCATACTTCTTTTTCTTTAATGCTATACAATCTCTGAATTCGTTTGTCAACCACTGTGGCGCCTTCCCCCTCTTTGAATCCTTCCTTCTCATTGGAATGAACTGCTTTTGCATCTTTTGTATTAACCCCAAGAATATCTACCACTGCTGATCCATTGTCTTTCCTGCCAGGGCATCCGCCCATTTAACTTTGGCCGGCTCTTCCCTCATGGCTCCGTAGTCTCCTTTATTTAATTGCAACACTGACACCTCTGATCTGCCCTTATCCCTCTCAAATTGTAGATAAAAACTGATCATGTTATGATCACTACTTCCTAATGGCTCCTTTACTTCAAGATCACTTATCAATTCCTGTTCATTACACATCACCAAGTCCAAAATAGCCTCGTTCCTGCTTACCACCCAACCCCGTGTGTCTTTATCCAGCAAAAAAATCTACGTAAAGTTCATCTTCAAAGGGTTTCTAGCTCTGAATACATGCCTACCCCGCCCCACTCTCCACTTTCAGCAGGGATCACTCTCTCAGTGATTCACTCTATTCATCCCTCCCCACCGGTCTCACTGCTGGCACTTATCCCTGTAATCGGAACATGAGCTACACCTTCCCCTGCACCACCATTCAGAAACCCAAATAGTCCGTCCAGGAAAAGCAAAACTTCACCTGGAAGCCTTTTGAGATCATCACCTGCATCTGGGCAACACACACAAAATCCTAGAGAGACTCAGCAAGCCAGGCAGCATCTATGGAAAAGAGTGCAGTCGACGATTCGGGCCGAGACCCTTCATCAGAACTGAAGAAAAAAAAATAATGAGTTGTCCGAGTTAGAAAGTGAAGGGGGTTGGGAAGAAACACAAGGTAATAGGTGAAACTGTGAGGGGATGGTATAAATAAAGAGCTTGGAAGTTGATCGGTGTAAGAGATACAGAGCGAGGGAAGGGGGGATCTAGTAGGAGATGACAGAAAACCATGGAAGAATGAAAATGGAGAGGAACACCAGATGGACAGATAGGAAGATTATCTAAGATGGGAAAAGGAATGGGGAAGTTGCAGAAATTGAAGTTCATATCATCAGGTTTTCGACTACACAGACTGAATATAAGGAGTTGCTCTTCAGACTGAGTGTGGCCTCATCACAACAGTAGAGGAGGCCGTGGATTGACCTCTCAATTGACTGTATCCAGTGCTCACTGTGTGGCCACCTCCACTCTTGACAATGAAATTCACGGATTCATGACACTCTGGATAAAGGAATGTTTTCTCATTTCTATTCAGAAGAGACATCCTTCTATTACGAGCGTGTGCCATCTGTTGCTGGACTAACCCACTACAGGAAACAGTCTCTCCGCCTTCTCTCAAGTGGTGAAAATGCGATTCTCTCCTCATTCTTCTAAACTCCAGCCAGTACAGGCCCACAGGTATCAACGTGATTGAGAGGGGATCTGATTGAAACGTTTAAGATAATTAAATGATTTGATAGGATTGAGGCAGGAAATATGTTCCAGATGTTGGGAGAGTCCAGTACCAGAGGGCATGGATTGAGAATAAGAGGTAAGTTATTTAAAACAGAGTTGAGGAAAAACTTCTTCTCCCAGAGAGTTGTGGATGTGTGGAATGCACTGCCTCGGAAGACAGTGGAGGCCAATTCTCTGGATGCTTTCAAGGAGCTACATAGATATCTGATGGATAGGCGAATCAAGGAATATGGGGACAAGGCAGGGACTGGGTATTGATAGTGAATGATCAGCCATGATCTCAGAATGGCGGTGCAGACTCGAGGGGCCGATTGGTCTACTTCTGCACATATCGTCTATTGTCTATAAATTCTCGTCACATATTAACAATTTCATTCCCGGATCATTCTCCTGAACCTGCTCTGGACTCTTTCAATGTAAACACATCTTTCCCTGGATAAAGGGCCCAGCATTGCTCACAGCTCTCCTTGCGGACTCACAAATGTCTTACAAAGCCTTCTGTTGGTTTTTAAGTTTGAGGTATATAAATTCATCAGGGTTATTGATAGGATGAATGGAAACTTATTTTTAGCAGAGGAATCAGATCTGGAGGGCATAGATTTAAGGTGAGAGGGGAAACATTTAAAACATGAAGGACACACATTTTCATCCTGGAGGTGGTGGGGATATGGAACCAGCAGATAGCGGAATTGGTTGAAGCTTGCACAGTAACAGAATGTAAAATGACACGTGGACAGGTATGTGGACAGTGAATGAGAGAGGGGTGTGGGACAAAGGAGGCCAAAGGGGACCAGTTTAGAGAACCTTGATCAGCATGGACAAGTGGGCCCCCTGTTTTCACATTTCTGAGAAAAAAGTAACTACAAACCCCATTTCCAGAAAAGATGGGATGTTTTCCAAAATGCAATAAAAACAAAAATCTGTGATATGTTAATTCACATGAACCATTATTTAACTGATAAAAATACAAATAAATGATTTTCAATAGTTTTACTGACCAACTTAGTTGTATTTGGTAAATATACACAAATTTAGAATTTGATGGCTGCAACAAAAGTTGGGACAGAGTTAAAATAAGATTGAAAAGTGCACAGAATATTCAAGTTACATCGGTTTGGAAGACCCCACATTAAGCAGGCTAATTGGTAGCAGGTGAGGTATCATGACTGGGTATAAAAGTAGCGTCCATCAAAGGCTCAGTCTTTGCAAGCAAGGATGGGGCCGTGGCTCACACCTTTGTGCCAAAATTCGTGAGAGAATTGTTAGTCATTTCAAAAGAAACATTTCTCAATACAAGATTGCAGACTATTTAGGTCTTTTAACATCAACAGTACATAATATTGTGAAGTTTCAGAGAGTTCAGAGCCATCTCAGTGTGGAAAGGACAAGGTCGGAAACCACTGTTGAATGCGGTGATCTTCGAGCCCTCAAGCGGCACAGCCTGAGAAACCGTCATGCTACTGTGACAATTATAGCCACCTGGGCTCGGGAGAACTTCGGAAAACCATTGTCACTGAACACAGTCCGTCGCTGCATCCAGCAATACAACTTGAAACTTTATTACGCAAAGAGCAAGCTATACTTCAAATCTATGCAGGAACGCCGGCGACTTCTCTGGACCTGAGCTCATCTCAGATGGACCGAAAGACTGTGGAACCGTGTGCTGTGGTCAGATGAGTCCACATTTCAGCTACATTTCTGGAAAAAAAAAACAGGAGTTGGGTTCTCTGTGCCAAAGATGAAAACGACCATCCTGATTGTTATCAGCGAAAGGTGCAAAAGCCAGCATCTGTGATGGTATGGGGGTGCATCAGTGCCCACGGCAATGGTGAGTTGCATGTATGTGAAGGTACCATTGACTCTGAGGCGTATATTAGGATTTTAGAGAGTCATCAAGGCGACGTCTCTTCCTGGGATGTCCATGCTTATGTCAGCAGGACAATGCCAGACCACATTCTGCACGTGCTACAACAGCGTGGCTTTGTAGACACAGAGTGCGTGTGCTTGAGTGGCCTGCTGCCAGTCCAGATCTATCTCCTATTGAAATTGTATGGCACATCATGAAGAGGAGAATCAGACAACGGAGACCACGGACTGTTGAGTAGCTGAAGTCTTATATCAAGCAGGAATGGACAAAATTTCCAATTGCAAATCTACTATAATTAGTATCCTCAGTTCCAAAATGATTAAAAAGTGTTATTAGAAGGAAAGGCGATGTAACACAATGGTAAACATGCCTTTGTCCCAACTTTTGTTGAGTGTGTTGCAGCCATCACATTCTAAATTTGTGCATATTTACAAAATAAAATTAAGTTGGTCAGTAAAACTATTGAAAATCGTTTCATTGTACATTTGTCAGTTAAAGTTTTATTTAAAGGTAACGTGAATTAACATATCGCAGATTATTGTTTTTATTGTATTTTGGAAAATATCCCAACTTTTCTGGAAATGGGTTGTAATTTCCTGTCTAATATTTTGCCGATTTTAATGTAATCTTCTCCCACAGTTGTAATATCTATACCCCTGCCATGGTTAAGGACTTCACATTCAAAGTCAACACCTCCTCCGCAGTGACCATCAGCATTGGTGAACCACAAGGCTGTGTTCCTGGTGCTTGGTGATGGTGTGGCTAAGTAAAACTCCAAGGCCATATTTAGGTTTGCAGATGACACCACCGTTGCTGAATGTTTCAAAGGTGGTGACAAATTTCCCATCAGGAGGGAGATGGAGGATCTGGTTGAATGGAGCCACAACTACAAGCTCTGACTCAACATCAGCAAAACAAAGAGCTGATCATTCTCTGCAAGAGGAAGAAACAGGAGGGCCATGAGCCGGTCATCATCAGGGTACTGGAGTAGAGAGTCGGTTACTTTCAATTCCTTGTCATTATCATTACAGAGGATCTGTCCTGGGACGGACAGTCAGTGCCACTATAAAGAAGGTGCGGCAGTGACTCTACTTAGAAGTTTGTGTATAATCGACATAACATCTAAAACTTTGATATAATTTATATGGATGCACGGTGGACAGTATCCTGACTGGTTGCAGCACGGCCTGATATGGAAACACCAAAACCCAGGAACAGAAAATGCCTACATAAAATAGTGGATACAGCCCAGTTCATCACAGGCAAAGCCCTCCCATCATTGAGTTCATTTTCAAGGTGTGCTGCTACTGGAAAGCAGCATACATCATCAAGGGCAGCCTTCCTCTGCTCCATGCTCTCTTCTCGCTGCTGCCATTGGGAAGGACGTACAGGAGCCTTCCGACCCACACCACCATCTTCAGGAAGAGTTATTACCCTTAAGAGTTATTAGTCCTGCTGTTGTAACAACGTGGATAAATTCACTGAACTGATTCCATAAACTATAGAGACACTTTCAAGTATTCTGCCACTCATGTTCTCAGTATTACTATTTTTTATTATTTGCACAATTTGTTTTATTTGGCACATTTGTTGTCTGACAGGCTTTACTGTTTATAGTTTTCATAAATTCCATTGTTCTTATTTTCCTGTATATCCCTGAAAGGAAATGAATATGAAGGTACTGTATAGTGACATATGCATACGTTGATAATCACTTACTTTGACTGTGACAGTGTTTGTTGGGTTTTCCCCAAAACAGCAAAAGATTGTTTACAAAAAAATATACGAAATGCAAACATCAAGTATTTACAAGACCGTACAGCGTCAAATTCTGCAGATTTTCCCGTGTAGGTGGCAAATTAAAATGTGATTATTGCAGTCTGAAACACAGTCAATTACCGTGGGATAGGGGGGTGGGGGGTGTCACCGTTCCTGGATATTCCCCACCATACTCATTCTATTCACAATGTTCGAAAGTTTCCCGGCGGCTCCACTGATTGACTCACGGTCACGTGATATACGTGAAGCCGACCTGTTGCGCACTGACGTCAAGGAGGGCATTCCGGCAGAGACGTCGTTTCCCGGGAAACGATCAGGGACGGTGTGTCTGCGGTGAAGAGGACTCTCCTCTTCCTGCCCACGAACAGTGAGTGTCTGTCAGCGCCTCACCGTACCCGCACTCTGCGCCAGGTACAATATTTAAAGCATAGTTAAACGGACAGGAAAGTTTGAGAGGGATACGGGCCGAATGTAGGCGGATGGGACGAGTTGGGCGACAATTTAGTCAGCGTGGATGAGTTTTACCGAAGTGACGGTTTCAGTTCTGTATAAATCACTGAGGTTAAACCAAGGCAGGATGTACGCAGCGAATGACAGGTTCCTGGTTAGTTTTAATGAATAGAGACTTAGTCCTCCTGAACTTCAGTGTTCCAGGTTCTGTCTCCACTAACTCAGCACTTGATCGGTCTCCTACCCTGCCCTGGTGATTCAAATGCTCATTCAGATGGTCCTTAAATACCAGCCTGCACCAGCCCCGTAGGCAGTGTGTTCCCTTCTGGGGAGAGATGAAGTTTTTCCTCAGATCCAATTTAATCACACACACCCCTCTCCTTAAACTTGTTGTACACAAGTAATACTCGTCTGCATTAAATTCCACCTGCCACTTTCAGCCCATTTTTCAAGCTGGTCCGAATCCCACATCAAAATTTGCTAGCCTTCCTCGCTGTCCACTGCATCCCTAATCTTGGTGTCATCTGCAAACATACTGATCTAGTATACCACATTCTCATGCAAATCATTAATACAGATGGAAAACGACAATGGACCCCGCACGGGGAAGTTAAACCAGGGCAGGATGAACACAGTAACGACAGGTTGCTGGGAAGAGTTCAGCAACAGAGACTTTGTTTGTTTCTGCCTCCACCACCTCCTCTGGCAGCTCATTTGGGATACCAGCTATTCTCTGTGTGAAATATTTACCCTGCAGATCCCCTTTAAATCTCCATCCTCTCATCTTAAAACTAATCCCTTTAGTTTTAGACACCCACACCAACGGTAACAGTCTGTGTCTCTCTAACCTCTGTATAACTTGGATAATTTTATCTGTCTCCATCTCCTCACTCTTCAGATCCTCTGACACCTCCTCTCTGTCACTTCGAAAATAACCCCTCCAGTTTTAGGAAGGAGAAAGTGGTCCCTTCCATAGAAGTCCTTGGGAGTGAGGTTTCCTCTCCACCCATCCCTAGCAGATGTCCCTTTGATCCATGAAACAGGATCTCTGTCCACATTCATCAGTGGTATCGTTCTATATCAACTGGGAGTGATACAGAGCTTACTACCCTGCAGGTTCTGCTTTTTATATTCTCTCTTATTTCAGTAAATTATCTGTACAGGACCACATTCCCCCTTCTCCCTATGTCGTTACTACCAACATGCACCGTTTCCCATGATGTCCGGCTGATCAACCTTCCCTTTGAAATGTTCTGCAGCTGCTCCTGGACCATCGGAGCAGATGGAATAGGCCATTTGGCCCATACAGTCTGCTGGGAATAAGTGATCGTGACAGAGCTCTTATCCCTCTCAACCCCGTTCTTCTCCCTTTTGTCCATAACTCCACAATCAAGAACTTCTATCATCAATATATCCAATGGCTTGTCCACATCTGTCTGTGGCAATGAATTCCACAGATGTACGACACTTTACTAAAGTAATTTCTCCTTATCTCTGTCCTAAATTGGTGTAATAGTATTCGGAGGCTGAGCCCTGTGACCCTAGAATGCCCCAATATAAGAAACATCCTCCCCATATCCACTTTTTCTAGGCCTTTCAGTATTGGAGTGGTTTCAATGAGATGATCCCTCATTCTTCTAAACTCCATTATCAATCCTCAGCTTCTGTGTAGTATAATCATTCTGTATAATCAACCTTGCTTCTGTATAGTCGTCCTCTCAAAATGAATGCTAACACTGCATTTGGCTTCCTTACCACCAACGCAACCATTATGTTTATCTTTAGGAAATCCTGCACATCTGAGATGTCCGTGACCCTGATACCACGGAGGTGACACACTTTCCTGGCATCTCCCTTGCTGCCACAGAATCTCCTGCACATCGTGGTGGAGGTGAACATCTCCACCACCCCTTCCATCATGGTGGTCACACAACAATCTGCAGGCTGACCTCACATGTGACCAACTCACTGAATCTCTGGTCTCAGCATCCTGGTTGATCCTAGGTCCATCCATCTCCAGCTCCATTTTTTTCACATGGGCAGTGACATTTTGAATATATTCTACCAAATTTCCCTAAGTCCATGCGCCTTCATGCTCTAACACATCTAATAGTTCCATAAACTTCAACAAGGTCTTCGTCAACCTCCTTCACTGCAGTCCCAGCCCATTCAGTCTTTCCTTGTAACTCAAGCCCCCAGTTCAGGCGACATTCCTGTGATTATTTTCTGCGGCTTTCCAGCTTAATGACATGCTTCCTATAGTACAGTGACCAAATCTGCACAGGGTCCTGTTGCTGTGACCTAATTAATGAATTTTCAGACTGTAATGTGATGTCCCAACCCCTCTCAGTGCCTCGGACAATAAATGTAAGCAGGTTCTTCAACTTCTTCAACACTGTCTACCTATGTTGCTACTTTCAGGGAACTATATACCTGTATCCCAAAGTTCCCCTGTTCATTCAGATCTCAGGACCTCTGCCATTCACTGTGTATGTCCAGACCTGCTTTAACCTCACCAAATCCATCACTGTGCACAATAGAGTAAATAGAATCACAGGGGTATGAGAGAGGAGCTGACCAAAATTGATCTGAAAAGAATACAGGCAAGTATGACGGCAGAGCAACAATGGTTGGAATTTGTGAAAGCAATTTGGAAGATGTGGGATATATACATCACAAAGAGGAAGAAGTATTCCAAAGTCAAGATGACACAAACGTGGCGAACAGTCGAAGTCAAAGCCAACATAAAAGTCAAATAGAGGGCATATGGTAGAGTAAAAATCAGTGGGACATTTGAGGATTCAGAAGCTTTTCAAAGCGAACATAAGTCAGCTGAAGTAATTAAGAAAGAAAATATGGAATACAAAGGTAAAGAGAGGCAAGAGTACATATTGGACCATTAAAAACTATGCTGGAATGGTAGTAATGGTGGAAAAATTGATTAAGTATTTTGTGTCAGTCTTTGTTGTTAAAGGCACATGCAGTGTGCTAGGGTAGGAACTGTGTGAAGTTGTCATTACCAGGGAGAATGTTGTTTGGAAATTCAAAGGTTTGAGAGTAGATACATCACCTGGAGTAGAAGGTCTGGGCCCTGAGATTCTAAGAGAGGTGCTTGATGAGATTGTGGACGCATTAGTAATGATGTTGAAAGAATCAATTGACTCCGTCATGGTTCCAGAGGAACAGAAAATTGCTAATATTGCTCCAAGAAGGAAGAGAGACAGAAGAAAGAAAATTATAGGGCAGTTAATCTGTCCAGGGTGGTTGGAAAGATGTTGGAGGCAATTGTTAAAGATATGGTTTTGGGGTACTTGGGCCAAAACCTCACGGAATTTTCTCAAGGGAGAATCTTACCTGACAAATCTGTTGAAATTCTTTGAGAACTAACAAGCAAGATAGACAAAGGAGAATCAGTGGATGTTAGGGAATTTGGATTTTCAGAAGGCCTTTTACAAGGTGCCACACATGAGGCTGCTAAACAAGTTAACTGCCAAAAATACCATGGGAAATATATTAGCATGGATAAAGCAGAAGCCAATTGGCAGGAGGCAAAAAGTGGGAACAAAGGGAGCCTTTTTCAGTTTGTTGCCAGTAATTATTCATGTTCTGCCCAGGCGTCTGTGTTGGGACGGCTTCTTTTTACCAGATATAGGAGCAGAATTAGGCCATTTGGCCCATCGAGTCTGCTCCATCACTTCATCATGACTGATTCAGTTGTCCTCTCGGCCCCACTCTCCTGCCTTCTCCCCGTAACTCTTCAGGCCCTGAACAGTCCAGGATCTATCAACATGTCAGTGACATGGATGATGATGCAAAGATGGCGGAGAGGCAGCAGTTTTGATTCAGTAGAAAGGCTAGAAAGGGACTCAGACAGATTAGGAGAATGGGCAAAGAAGTGGCAGATGGAATACAGTGTTGCTTAAGTGTACAGTCATGCACTATGGTAGAAGAAATAAAGGTGTGGAATAGTTTCTAAATGGAGGGAAAATTCAAAAATCTGAGGTGCAAAGGGACTTCGGAGACCTAATTCGGGATTCCCCAAAGCTTAATTTGCAGGTCGAGTTGGTGAGGAAAGCAAATGCGATCTTAACATTCATTTCGAGTGGACTAAATAAAAAATCAAGGGTAGATATTGAGGTTTTATTAGGCACTAGTGAGGCACATTTGGAGTATTACGCACTAGATTTCAAATAATGAGGGGTGACCTCATTGAGACCTATTGAGTTTTGAAAGGCCTGAATGTGGAGAGGAAGTTTCCTAAAGAGGGGGAGTCTAAGAACTGAGGGCAGTCTTTTTGGAAAGGAGCCGAGCAGCAGTTTCTTCAGTCAAAGAGTGGTGAATCTGTAGAACAAAACACAAAATACTGGAGCAACTCAGCTGGTCAGGCAGCAGCTATGGAAAAGAGAACAGACAACATTTCGAGCTGAGACATTTCAATAGCACTGGAGGGGAAAAAAGTATATTAAAAATGGGGGTATGGGAATCTATGGAATTCCTTGCCACAGGAGGCTATGGAGGTCAAGTCATTGGGTATTTTTAAGGCAGAGGTTGATACATTTTTGTTTGGTCAGGACATGAAGGAATACGGGCAGAAGGCAGGAGATTAGGGCTAAGAGGCAAAATGGATCAGCCATGATGAAATTGCAGATCAGACTCAATGGTCCAAATGGGTAATTCTGCTCCTCTATTTTATGGTCTGACACTGTAACAACACATGTCTATTTTTGCATCAATAAATGTCAATGCACTATTCACTTTCTGGTCCTTGTTCATGTCTGATCTAATGAACTTCTCGGTAAACCCATCTCTATTTTGTTGTGCAGGACACGTGCACTATCTCAATTTCCCACTTACAACTTCTCTGCACAATAATACTGTGTGAGGCTTCCTTTGGTCAGGGTGGACCATGGATGTTGTGTTGTAGCTGTTTAGATGCACAAGCCTGGGCAGTATAATATGGAGAGCAAACTGTTGCCAAAGTAATGAGCTCCCCCCTTCTATGCATTAGATGAACTTAAAGGAATGGCAGAGACGGATACAGTTTGGCACCAGCAGCACCACTGGAGTTGCCAGTCAGTGTTGAACTGAATGTAGGACTGCCTGAGGGACTATAGCTCCAGATTTTTTTTCCTTGGGGTTTTTCCTCCCAAAGTCATCCCCGTGAGTTGGTACAGCCATAATTCAGCAGAGATTTGAGATCAGAGTTTTGCTTCTCCAAGATAAGCTGCCAACCACACGAAAGAAACCCCATTTGCACAAAGAGACTGTTTTTAAGAAAACTGGTAGAAATGGTTCTGCTGAGATTAGCTGAGGCGCATGTCATGCCCTGGAGCTGCACTTGGTTGTCAGAGGCTATTTGAGGTGCACATCATTGGTAGCTTTGAATATGTAGTGGGAATTGGTCCAATTACCACCTCTGTCTGTAACAACCTGAAGGAACCACATAAATTATAGTTTAATTACTCATCCTATATCTGCTCACACTATCACATGTTCCCACATTAAATTACATGTACCAAGTATTCTACTCAGCCAGCTTCTCCCTATCCTCTTCCAGAGACCAAATATCCCATCGCATGTCCCCACCGCATTCCCCATTATTGACATCTTTGGATCCCTTACTTTCTGCCCCATCCTCCTGATCATTAGTATCAATAGTAAATAATTGACAGCACAGAATTGGTCCCTGGGACACTCCACTAGTTACATCATCCCAGCCTGAAAAAATCTGTTTATTCTGTTAGGTTCCTCTCAGCCTTCTTCACAGAATGTCCTGGGCTTTTGTTAGGGAGAGCACCTCTGCACTCAACCAGGGCTTCTGGTGGGCCGTGAGATGACTGTTCTTGGGGTACCAATGTCAAAACACACTTAGAGATATAGTAGATGACGGATGAGACAAATTCCTTGAGGTCTCTGTCTGCTCTGTTTGTAGCAGCCTCCTTGAACGTTTCTCAGTCTGACTGATTAAAAGAATACTGAAGCATGGAGATTAGGCCAAACAGTGTTGTCCTTGACTGGTTTCTTAATTTTCATCCTCAATAGGGTTGTTTCCCAGGTCTGTGTGCTGAGACCATTCCTGTACACTCTGCTCACAGATGACTGCAGAGCCAAACACCCCAGTAATTACATTGCCAAGTTCGCTGATGAGAGGACAGTGGAGGGGCTCATCATCAGCAACGATGAGATTGCATACAGAAGAAGTGGAAGAACTTGAGGCCTGGTACCAGGCAAGTAACCTTTTGCTCAGTGTCAACAAGACATAGGAGGTGGTTCTCGACTTCAGGAGAACTCCCACCTCACACCTTTCTTTAGGTCGGCAGATCACTAAAATATGTCAATATAGCAATGTGCTACGTACAGAGCTAGAAACAAGAACACGCAGTCAGTAAGTCGTTTCGAGACTATTTGATTCAAACTTCACGGCGCTGGCTTTTTAATCCCTTGCTCCTGCCCTCTCCGAGCAGAAATGACGTCAGAGGTGCAATACCAAAATTTTTCCCCGCGCGTGGGCTATTTGTGAGCCAGTTCGCCTGCACAGAAAGTGGGTCGCTACATCAATTTCATTTGATCACATGAATCTTTACTAAATAACTTGTTATTTCTGCATTTATCACAGACTCCTGCACTTCACCAACCATAGATGTCAAGTTAACAGGACCACAGTTACTTGGTTTTGTCTTCCGCCCTATTTCAACAATGGACTTCCACTCCACTGAGACCTTCCTGGCACACAGTGAGTGTTACTACAATTTATCAGCACTTTCTTTCCAGCCACCCTCTGTGAACCCCTTGAGTGCAGGTCATTGGGACCTCGTAATGTTTACTTTTAGTCCCATTAGATTTTCCCTCCTGATGGCAATTGTTACATATTATTGCACAATGTTGAAATGTCACCATTAGATATCTGTGGAATGCTTGCTGTGTCCCCACTGTGAACACCAATGCAAGTTATTGAGTCAACTTATCTGTTTTATCCTTGTTAATTTTAGTTTTTGTTTCTCATTACTGGTTCCGGAAAAATTCACACTCCTCTAGTCTACCAGCATCCGTTGCCTCTTCATTGTTCTTCGATTTTGTATTTTCCTCTACTGTACCTGGTTGATTAGTTTAATCAATACATGGACTGAGGCAAACACAGACACTATGCTGCAGGAACTCAGCAGAGACTTGACATTTCAGTCTGAGAACATTCATCAATATTAGGACTAGGACATCCAGGACAGCACCAATTACAGGACAACATCACCTGACTGTGCAGGTGATGCTTCCCTCCTAGATGCGCTGAATAACTTGTACGCCTGGCTTGAGGCAGAAAATGACATGGCGGTGAGGATTCCAACTCTTCTACAAATGACCAGGTGCTGTGTATCACTGTGGCCAATACGAGAAGAGCCCTGTGCAGGGTCAACCCACGAAAGGCTGCTGGACCAGACAACATTCCAGATAGAGTGCTCAGAGGATGTGCAGACCATCTAGCAGACGTTCTCACTGACATCTTCAACATTTCCCTGTGCAGCGCCACATTTCCAACATGCTTCAAGGTCGCCACCATCGTCCCTGTGCCAAAGAATCTTCAGTGTCCTGCCCAAGTGACTACTGTCCCATTGCACTTGCATCCATCATCCTGAAGAGTTTCGAGAGGTTCATCATGAGGCATATCAAGACCCTTCTGCCCCCACACTGGACCCCCTGCAGTTTGCGTACCGTACCAACCGCTCAACAGATGACACCATTGCCACCACCCAACACCTGGCCCTAACCCACCTGTACAAAAACCACATATATGTTTGGATGCTGTTCATAGATTTCAGTTCAGCATTCAACACAATCACCCTCAGAAACTGATTGGAAAGCTAAACACCTCCCTCAGCAACTGGATCCTAGACTTCCTGACTGGGAGACCTCAGTCAGTCTGTCTCGGCAGCAGCATCTCCAACACCATCACACTGAGCACGGGTCCCCCTAGGGCTGTGTGCTCAGTCCACTGCTGTTGACTCTGCTAACCCACAGCTGTGCTCTAACACACAGCTCGAACCACATCATCAAGTTCACCAATGACATAACCATGGTGGATCTCATCAGCAAGAATGACAAGTCAGCTTACAGAGAGGAGTTGCAGCAGCTAACGGACTGGTGCAGAGCCAACAACCTGTCTCTTAATGTGAACAAAACAAAAGAGATGGTTGTTGACTTCAGGAGGGCTCGGAGCGACCACTCCCCACTGAACATCGACAGCTCCTCGGTAGAAATCATTAGGAGCACTGAATTTCTTGGTGTTCATCTGGCGAAGAAACTCACCTGGTCCCTCAACACCAGCTCCAGAGCAAAGAGAGCCCAGCAGCGTCTCTACTTTCTGCGAAGGCTGAGGAAAGTCCATCTCCCACCTCCCATTTTCATCACATTCTACAGGGGTTGTATTGAGAGCATCCTGAGAAACTGCATCACTGCCTGGTTCTGAAATTGCACCATCTCAGATCACGAGACCCTGCAGTGGATAGTGAAGTCAGCTGAGAAGATCATTGGGGACACATTTCCTGCTATCACGAATATTTACATGACAAACTGCATCCGCAAAGCAAACAGCATTATGAAGGTCCCTGTGCACCCCTCATACAATCTCTTCTCCCTCCTGCCATTTGGGAAAAGGCTCCAAAACATTCGGGCTCTCATGACAAGACTATTTAACAGTTTCTTCCCCCAAGCTATCAGACTCCTCAATACCCAGAGCCTGGACTGACACCTTGCTCTGTTGTCCTGTTTATTATTTATTGTAATGCCTGCACATTTTTTGTGCACTTTACGCAGTCCTGTGTAGGTCTGTAGTCCAGACTAGCTTTCTCTGTCTTGTTTATTTATGTAGTTCAGTCTAGTTTTTGTACTGTGTCATGTAACACCGTGGGCCTGAAAAACATTGTCTCATTTTTACTATGTACTGTACCAGCAGTTATGGTCGAAATGACAATAAAAGTGACTTGACTTGACTTCACTTGAAATAAAGGGCAGAAGCCAGTGGGAGGGGGTGGATTACAAGGCAGGTGAGACCATGAGAGGGGCAAGGTGTGTTGGTGGGGGGAGGGGTGGTGATGTGAGATGCTAGAAGGAGATTGGTGTAAGACCATAAGACCAGGGCAGAATTAGGCCTTTCAGTCCAACGACTCTGCCAATTCATTATGGCTGATCCCAGATACCATTCAACCCCTTACACCTGCCTTCTCGCCATTACCGCTGGTGCCCTGACCTATGCGTAAACCTTCAACTTCCGCTTTAAATATACCCACAGACTTGGCCTCCACCAGAGTCTGTGGCACAGGATTCCACAGACTCACCACTCTCTGGCTAAAGAAAATCCTCTTTACCTATTTGAAAGGTTACCCCTCAGTTTTGAGGCTGCACCCTCTGGACCTGGCTATCCCCATGATAGGAAGGAGCCTCCACACATCCACCTTATCCAGTCCTTTCAATAATATGTTGCAATGTCATCCCCCCCTTCCGCCCACGTTCTTCTGAGTTCCAGTGAGTACAGGCCTAAAGCTGCCAAATGCTCTTCCGGTGTTAACCTTCACTCCCGGAACCATCCTCATGAGCCTCCTCTGGACTATCTCCAATGCCAATGCATCCTTTCAGAGATATGTGGTCCAAAGTTCTTGACAATACTCCAAGTGTGGCCTCACTAGTGTCCTTTAAAGCCTTAGCATTATCTCCTTGCTTTTATGTTCTATTCCCTTGGAAATAAATGTCAACATTGCATTTGCCTTCTGTACCTGTAAATTATCATTCTGGTGCTTTCATGAGGATCCTACATCCCTTTGCACCGCCCATGTTTGAACTTTCTACCCCATTTAGATAAATCTGCATTAATGTTCCTTTTACCAAAGTGCATTATCAGAAATTTCCCATCACTGTATTCCATCTGCCATTTTCTTGCCCATTCTGATTTATCTAATTTCTGATGCAATTACATTGCTTCTGCAGCACAACCTATCCCTCCCTCTGTCTTTGTATCATTTACAAACTTAGCCACAAAGCCATCAATTCCACTTTCTGAATCATTGACAAACAGTGTGGAAAGTAGTGGTTCCAATACTGATCACAGAAGAACACCACTGCACTGGCCGCCAACCAGCAATGGCCTCCTTTATTCCCACTCACTGCCTCCTGCCTGTCAGCCATCCCTCTATCTCTGCTAGATTCTTTCCTGTAATGACATAGGATTTTGTTTGTTATGCAGTCTCATGTGTGGCACCTTATCAAGTGCCTTCTGAAAATCCAAGCAAATAACATCCACTGCCTCTCTTTTGTCCATCCAGCTTTGTTGTTTACTTGATCTCTAACAGATTTCCCGGGCATGTTTTTCCCTTGACAGAAACCATGCTGACTTTGGCTTACTTTATCATCAGTCTAAGTATCTCGAAACCTCATGCTTACACTTTCCCAACCACTGAGGTAAGGCTTACTGAGCTATAATTTCCTTTATTTTCCCTTCCTCCCTTCATGAAAAGTGGAATGACATTTGGAATTTTTCAGTTTTCTGGAACTATGCCAGAATTAGGTGATTCTTGAAAGATCATGACTAATGCATTCTTTATCTCTTCAGCATCTGTTCTTGGGACTCTTAGTCCATCTGGTCCAGGTGACTTATCCACCTTAAGACCTTTGAGTTTGCCTGGCACTTTTCCCTTTGCAATAGCAATGGCACTCACTCCTGCTCCTTGACACTCAAGGACCACTGGCATAGTGCTAGTGTCTTCCCACAGGGAAGACTGGTACAAAGTACTCATTAAGTTCATCTATTTATTTGTCCCCCATTACTCCCATATCAGCATGTTTCCTGTGCTCCAATATCAACTCTCACCTCCCTTTTACTCTTTACATTACTAAAAAAAATTTTAATATCCTGCATTATAGTATTGGCTTGTTCGCTCTCATTTTATCTTTTCCCTTCTTTCGCTTTTTTTAGTTGCCTTTTGTTGGATTTTGAAAGCTTTCCAATCATTGAACTTCCACCAGTATCCTCCTCTACTCCACCTGTGCAAGCTCCTCTTTCTCACCCTTTATTCCACTGCGAAACTGATATATCTGACATGTGCTCTCCCTCTCAAATTACAGTATGAATTCAATATATTATGAACACAGACTCCTAAGGGCTGTTGTACATTAAGCTCCCTAATAACATCTGGGTTATTTGACAGCACACAGTCTAAGATAGACTTTCCCCTAGTAGACTCAAGTACAAGATGCTCTAAAAATCCATCACATAGTCATTTAATAAATTCCTTCTCTTGAGCAATGACACCAGCCTCATTTTCCCAATCCAATTGCACTCTGGTCCCCTATTTAAATTGTGACATGCCTTTTTACATGCCTTTGTTCCTGTTCACTTTGCTTTCTCAACTTCACGCCTTGGCTACTATTTGGGGGCCTATATATGATTCCCATAATGACCTTTTTCCCTTTACAGTTTCTTAACTCCTTCCACAAATATTCAAGATCCTCTGACCATGTCACCTCTCCACACCACCGACTATGCCTTCCAACCTGCTCTCTCCATACAAAGTATATTCATTGATGCTCAGCTCCCAACTATGGCCTTTGTTCAACCATGACTCAGTGATGCCCACAATGTCATACTGACCAATCTCACTTTTTGCCACAAGTATGTCCTACCTTTTTCCAAATACCTTGCGTTTTTAAACACAGTACCTTCAGTCTTGTATTCTTCACTTGAAATTTGCCTCTGTTCTATAATTCAACATTTTGCTCTGTCTGCATTTGTACCCAATCATTGTCCTGTCCTTCCTTATTTTAATGTTATACCCATCAACTACTTGTAAACTTGCTCCCTCATCCAAAGCCCTGTCATATGTCGGGAAAGCACTAGGTACTTTCCACCATTTGCTATCCTCCACTCATCTAGTACCTCACCTGTCACTAAGAATGATTTAAAAATCTCTGCCAGGGCCCCTGCATTTTCAGTACTTGCCACCTGCACGGTCAGCAGGAACATCTTATCAGGCCCTGGGTATCTGTCCACCTTAGTTTGCCTCAACAGCCAACACCTCTTCCTCTGGAAGCTGGGTGGGGTCCATGACCTCAATGCTGCTTTGCCTCACTTCTACAGACTGAGTCTGTTTCCTGTGTAAATACAGATGCAAAAATATCCTTTAAAGATCTCCCCCATGTCTTTTTGCTCAATGCATAGCTTGCCACTCTGATCGTCAGAGGACCAATTATGTCCCTTGCCATCCTTTTGCTCTCAACATATCTGTAGAATCCCTTATGGTTCTCCTTCACCTTGTCTTCTGCGGAATCCTCACACCTTCTTTTAGTCCTGTTTTCCTTCTTAAAAGTTCTCTTTCATTTCTTATACTCCGTTAGCACCTCATTTGTTCCTACCTATGTAAACCTGTTGTGGACTTCTTTATTTTCTTAAACAGGTCTGCAATATCCCTTGAAAACCAAGGTTCTTCGAACTTAACAAGAGGAAATCTACAGATACTGGAAATCCAAGCAACACATGGAAAATGCTGGAGGAAATCAGCAGGTCAGGCTGCATCTATGGAAGAAGTAGAGTTTTTTTTTGTTGGTAAGCAACCCTTTGGCAGGACTGGACAAAAGATGAGTAGATTTAAGTGGTGGGGGGGAGTGGAGAGAGAAGCACAAGGGGATAGGTGAAACTGGGAGGAGGATGGATCGTACAGAGCTGGAAAGTTGATTGGTGAAAGAGATACGGGGCTGGAGAAGGAGAGGACAGAAGGCCGTACAAGAAAGCAAAAGATGGAAGGAGCACCAGAGGGAGATGATGTAAATGGGAGGTGATTGATGAAGGAGGATTCAAGTCAAGTCACTTTTATTGTAATTTTGACCATAACTGCTGGTACTGTACATCATAAAAATGAGACAACGTTTTTCAGGACCGTGGTGTTACATGACACAGTACAAAAACTAGACTGAAGTACGTAAATAAACAACACAGAGAAAGCTACACTAGACTACAGACCTACCAGAATTTTGAGAAATTGATGTTCATGCCATTAGGTTGGAATCTACCCAGGCAGAAAATAAGGTGTTGTTCCTCCAAATTGAGTGTAGTCTCATTGTGACAGTACAGGCCAGGGAATGGGAATTGGAATTAAAATGTTTGGCCACTGGGAAATTCCACTTCTGGTGGATGTAGCAAAACAGTCTCTCAATCTATGTTGCTTCTCACTGATGTATAGGAGGCCCCAGCGGATGGACCAGACACTGTATAATCCCAACAAACAGACTCAGGTGAGGTGTTGCCTCACCTGGAAGGGCTGTTTAGGGCTCTGAATGGCAGTGAGGGAGGAGATGTAGGGGCAGGTGTAGCACTTGTTCCTCATACAAGTATAAGGGCCAAGAGGGAGATCAGTGGGTAGGGACAAATGTTCAAGGGAGTCACTTAGGGGACTGAGCAACCCCTGAGGAAAGTTGGGGAAAGGGAATGATGGGCTTGGTGGTGAGATCCCGTAGTTGATGGCCCAAGTTTTGGAGAATTATGTGCTGGATGCGGAGGCTGGAGGGGAGGTAGGTGAGGAGAAGAAGATCCCTATCCCTGGTATGGTGGCAGGAGGATGGGGTTAGAGCAGATGTGTGTGAAATGGAAGAGATGCTATTGAGGGCAGCGTTGATGAAGGAGGAAGGGAAGCCCCTTTCTTTGAAAAAGGACAACTCCTTCATTCTGGAATGAAAAGTCTCATCCTGAGAGTAGATGCGGCAGAGGCAGAACATGTTCTCTTTACTTTTTATTCTGACAGAGAATCTGCAATAGGATCTCTGTAAATAATCTATATCCCATTGGTTTATTTGATCAACTCTCAAACTGTCTGCAAACTGTCCCCTGTCTTGGAGTCAACTGTAAACTTGCAAAGCACCCATCTGTATTTTCATCCAGACATTGATATACATCACAAACATCCTTCTGCCTTCCTAATCAAAATTTCAGTTCACCTTGGATCCCATAAATCTTCATCTTCAGAATCTGCTGAGCATGATGGTCCTTTTCAAATGCCTTACCAAGGTCCATATAGATAATTTCCACTGTCTTTACTCATCAAACACTGATATTACCCCCCTCAGAACTGCCTGCACAAACCCATATTAACTGTAGGCCATGGTCGTGAAATATGCATAAAACCTGTTACTCAGTATATTCCCCAGTAGCATCCCTATCACTGATGTGAGGCTCCCTTGTCCATAGTTTCATAGATTCTCACTATTTCCCTTCTTGACAAAGGCACAGCATTTGCTACACCTCGTCCTGTGGGATCTCACATGTAACTAGTGATGCCACAAAGTTCCTTGTCAAATCCCCAACGATATCCTCACTTGCTTCTTTCACTATTGTAAGATATATGTCATCAGGTCTGGAGTGTTATCCACCTTACTACTTTTCAGAGGACCTCCTCCTTAACCTCAGCATGTTTCTCACGTTCCCATGCCCCACTCTGTTTTCACTCATTTAGTAGCTCAGCCACTTGCTCTGACTCCAACCACAACATTCCTCCTTGCACCTTGAGTGGACCTTTTCAATATCTTGTTATTCTCATTTTCTTAATATAAATCAAAAAGTTCCTGAGATTATCTTTGGCCTTGCTCACTAAGGGCATTTTGTGGCCCCATTATAGCCTTTCCTATCACCTGCTGTAACATTTCCCTGCTGTCTTTAAATTCTACAAGGGCCCAGTCTGATTTTAACTTTGTAAAGCTTACCTACCCTTCCTGACTAAATCTGGGATCTTTCAGCTCATCCAAACGTTACTTTTCCATCCATGTCCTTAAACTCACCGGAACATGCTGATCCTGAACTCAGATCTGACATTCTTTAAACATCTCCCACATGTCAGACGTGTACTTGTCTGACAGTGGCTGCTCCCGATCAATGCCCCTTAGCTTCTGTCGTGGTCCAATCTAACTTGCCCTCTTGTAAGATAATACCTCCATACAAGATCTGATCTTATTTTCATTCATAAATAGCTAAAAAAACTACTATGTGATCACTGTTCCCAAAATGTTCACTGACTCTCAGCTGTTACCTGGCCTGGGCCATTTCCCAAAACTAATTCTCGTATGTTCTCTCCTCTGGTTGGGCTCTGTACATAATGCTTCAAACACTCCTCGGATTCACTGAACAAATTTTGCACATTTAAGTATTGAGTAAGATCCAATCAATTCTAGGGAAGAAAAAGTCCCCCACTGCGACAACCCTGTTGTTCTGCACCTCTCCATGAGCACAAACATATCCATGCCTCTGCCCCTGTTGGTTATTGGGGGGGCAATACGAAAATCCCATCAGTGTAACTGCAAATTGCCTGTTTAAATGAGCCCTCCAGTTTGCTGTGACACTCCCAGTGGGGTAACCTCTGCATCTTTTAACCCCCCTCCCAACTGCACTCACATGTAAAACAATGAAACCCAGGTATATTGAGCTGCCAGCCCTGCCCGTCCAACAACATAATACTCGTAATGTTGAAATAGATTCATTTCAGCGTATCAGTCCTACCATGTTTATTAGCCTGCCCCTTGGTCTGTTACTTCTCAAGCGGTCTTGTCATATATTCTTTCTCAACCCTCTCACCTGCTGTGGTTCCCATTCCCCTGCGACACTCGTCCAAACTTTGCCGTGACCCTTGTACCAGAATCCCCAACCACCTCACACCAGCTCCTTTATGTGACAGTTTTTATTATTTTACCTGCGACCCAGAAAACAATTATTCTAATGAATTAATCCTCACATCACTGGACTCTCGCCCACCAACTGCTGTATGTGAGGGCGCACGAACTGGTCACGGGGCTGGGGAGGGACACACCGATCTCCTCGGGGATTTGTAGGATGGAAAATCACTTCCTATAATTTAAAGCAGCAAATTCCTAGAAATACTTCAGTGGTGTGTGAGGGAGTTTTTTTTTTCTCTCTCTGGAGTATTGTGTGTCGAATAAATAGGATGCACAAAGCAACTGCGCAGGTTGACTCTGTGGTTAAGAAGGTGTACAGTGTATTGGACTTCATCAAACATGGAATTGAATTTAGGAGCCAAGAGGTAATGTTGCAGCTTTATAGGACCCTGGTCAGATGCCACTTGGAGTACTGTGCTCGGTTCTGGTCGCCTCACAACAGGAATGATATGGAAGCCATAGAAAGGGTACTGAGGAGATTTACAAGGATGTTGCCTGGACTGGGGAGCATTCCTTATAAGAATAAGTTGAGTGAACTCTGCCTTTCCTCCTTGGAGCGACGGAGGATGTGGGCTGACCTGATAGAGGTGTTTAAGATGGAGAGGCATCGATTGTGTGGATAGTCAGAGGCTGTTTCCCAGGGCTGAAATGGTTGCCTCAAGAGGACAGAGGTTAAAAGTGCTGAGGAGACGTCGGGGTAAGTTTTTTACTCAGAGAGCGGTGAGTACATGGAATGGGCTGCCAGCAACGGTGGTGGAGGGGGGTAGGTTCTTTTAAGAGACTTTTAGATAGGTATATGGAGCTTAGTAATATAGACGGCTATGGGTAAGCCTAGTAATTCCTAAGGTAGGGACACGTTCAGCACAACTTTGTGGGTGGAAGGGCCTGTATTGGGCTGTATGTTTTCTATGGTGCTATCATTCTAAAATCACTTCCTATGATTTGGAAGCAAAGGAATCCCCGGAATCATTCAGTGTGTACGTGGTATGTGAAAGAATTTGTCCGGAGTGCTGTGTTGCGGAGAAACCATTGGAAGGCGGAGCTGGACGATGAGAGGCCACTCTCGGCTCCGTCCGTCACTCTGACTCTGTCTCCTCCCCTCCCCACCTCACCAGTCACCGGCTTCGGATCACAAAACAACCCTCTGCCATCACTCTGTCTCTGATTGCAAAGCCAATTCTGTACACATCTTACAAAATGGCCTGACTGAGGCCCATATGAACCACATCACTAAACCTTGTCAGCTGACCTGGGTGAGGGAGTTTAGGACCAATGAACTAGTCTGTGTCTGCAGGGATGACCACTTTGACCACATAGGTGTACACGATAATGAGAGGCACTGATCGTGTGGATAGTCAGGGGCTTTTCCCCAGGGCTGAAATGGCTAGCATGAGAGGGCATAGTTTTAAGTTGCTTGGAAGTAGGCATAGAGGAGATGTCAGAGGTAAAACATTTTTATGCAGAGACTAGTGAGTGTGTGGAATGGGCTGCTGGTGGTAATGGTGGAGGCGGAAACGATAATGTATTTTAAGAGACTCCTGGATGGTTACATGGAGCTTAGAAAAATAGAGGGCTGTCGTGGGAGAGGGAGGGTGTGAAGTTGTACCTGAAACGTTAACACTGTTTCTCTGACCACGGGCACTGCTTGACCTGCTGCGTGTTTCCAGATGTCTCTGTGTTTGACTGGACAGACAGAGTTTGTGCTTTATGCCCTGGAGCATAGAAGAATGAGGGGAGACTTGATAGAGCTATATAACATTATGATGGGTATAGAATGCAAGCAGGCTTTTTCCACTGAGGCTAGGGGAGAGAAAAACAGAGGACATGGGTAAAGGGTGAAGGTTAGAGGGAAAATTGGGGGAGGGCTTCTTCACACAGAGAGTGGTGGGAGCGTGGAAGGAGCTGCCAGATGAACTGGTAAATGCGAGCTCACTTTTAACATTTAAGAAAAACTTGGACAGGTACATGGATGAGAGGTATATGGAGGGATATGGGCCAGGTGCAGGTCAGTGGGACAAGGCAGAAGAATGGTTCGGCACAGCCAAGAAGGCCTGTTTCTGTGCTGTAATGTTCTATGGTTCCAGTCCTCGCAATTGTCCCCTGGTTCAGAATTTCATCCTTTACTTTTCGGAGAATTGAACAGAAATTGAAAGGTATTATGTATCAGTTCTACAGCGAGTTATGTGTTAACATTACAGACTGACCTTCAATATTGAAGATGTGCATCTGAAGGTTTATGAGAACACTTTGTTTCTGTTCTATTGAGGATAAACCGTTGGAAATTGGCCTGTGTATTAAAGTGAAGGCGAAGCTGGACGATGAGAGGCCGCTCTCGGCTCTGTCTTTCACTCTGACTCTGTCACCTCCCCTCCCCGCCTCTGTCTCTCTGCGTGTTTCTCGGGCAGGTCGGAGCGCTGTGAAAAGAAGGAGACAGCAGAAGATAGAAGTCGGTTTGTCACAGAACAGCGACCTGAGTGAAGCAGCGTCATGTCTGGCAGAGGGAAAGGAGGCAAAGGACTGGGCAAAGGCGGAGCCAGGGGGCACCGTAAAGTGCTCCGTGATAACATCCAGGGCATCACCAAACCGGTCATCCGGCGTCTGGCTCGCCGTGCCGGCGTCAAGCGGATCTCGGGTCTGATCAACGAGGAGACCCGCGGGGTGCTGAAGGTTTTCCTGGAGAATGTGATCCGGGATGCGGTTACCTACACTGAACACGCCAAGCGCAAGACGGTCACTGCCATGGATGTGGTGTACGCTCTGAAACGCCAGGGCCGCACTCTCTATGGCTTCGGCGGCTGAAAAACTCCCACTTCCTCCCGAGAACAACACAAAGGCTCTTCTAAGAGCCACCCACCGCCTCACAGAGGGAGCTAAGTTCATAACTTGGGTAAAATGTTATTTTTCGTGCATAAATAATAAATTGTGTTACACATTTAAATAAAGATTCACTGGGCCTGCTTGAAAGGCATGCGATTCTGCTTTTTAAGTCGGTGATGCCCGCAAAACCTCATTGAATGAATTAAAATTAAAATCGACCTTAATCTTTGCCGTCACGAACAGAAATCAGTTCACTCCAAAAGACCAGATGCATATATTCAAATTTTGCATTTATTAAATGGAACTGAAAGCGGATAATCCGTGATTTAATTAATTGGGGAAAAATATTTTCAAACACGGTTGCTGGTAATTTGAAGTAATTCGGCACCAATCACACTATACTCTGATTGGCTGTAAACCGACAACTACGGTATTTTACAGGATCCGAACTCAGACGCGAATCAATATTCGTTGTGAGACTGCGCGTGATGAATGAAGGACTGAGCCAATAGCAACAACCGCACTCCGTTCATAGAAACCTGATGTTTTGCCAATCGGATACAATGGGACGACCGTACTCTAACCGTATAAAATCCTGTCCTGGAGTCTGTTTAGTCATTCTCGTCGTTGTATTTCACCCTGTGTTGTTTCTCTTGAAGCAGAATGGCCCGCACCAAGCGGACAGCGCGCAAATCGACTGGCGGAAAAGCTCCTCGCAAACAGTTGGCGACCAAAGCGGCGTGGAAGAGCGCTCCTGCCACCGGCGGAGTGAAGAAGCCTCATCGCTTCCGGCCTCATCGTGGCTCTGAGGGAGATCCGGCGCTACCAGAAATCCACCGAGCTGCTCATCCGCAAACTTCCCTTCCAGTTGGCTCGCCGCATCCGGGGGAGCGCGCCTAAGCCCAACGTACACACGAAACACAAGAAAAGGCTCTTTTAAGAGCAACGATCGCGGCAGAGGAAAGGGCTATCAGTTCCTGCTTATTATTGTAGCGAAGTACAATATCCCTCTGCCATCCTCCTGAGGTGTCTTTGGGAATGTTCAATGGCTCTGTTCAGTTCTGCAAATTCCAACACTCACGTCAGGTTAACGCAGGGATTGACCGTAGATGAACGCACTCTCTCCCCTTCAGCATCTCTGCTGATCATTCATTTCTCCCACACACCGGCCAGGTACAGCTTGTGCGACCGCTGCCGTTTTCTTTGTTTTTCACAATGGCTGTCCGTGGACCGAGAATGGTCCCGTCCTCCGCCAGAAAAGAGCCACCTCTCATCTTCCAGCTCCGCCTCCATTTTGTCCAACCAATTTCCAACGGTTTCGCGAAATACAGCGATTTCCCCAATTTCTTAGACGCGTAATGAAGGTCTGTCGGCTACCGGGTGGTTTATCATATTTCCTCCCCGTACAGTCCATCCCCAGAGAGGGATCCCTCCCTTAACCCTCTCCCGGGAGTCAGCCGTTCGCGATCTACACAACTGAATTGAATTTTCGGCTGTGAGGCGCGGAAACTCCGCAGGCCATCAGGCTGCTTAATTCATGCTGACGCAACGTATTCCTGTTATATTACCCATCCTGTTGTGTATAATATTTATTAAAAATTACTATAAATTAGATGTTTTAGACGGAGACGTAGGGTAAAAATTTTTACCCCTCATGTCTCCGAACGATATAATTAATAAGGTCAATTCAATTCGATGTCTGTCACTCTCCCGGGATGGGGGAGGAACTAGGCCTGATACCATATCTATCACAAACCCCGACTGAATCTCAGCTTGAACGTCCAGGTTTCACTTCTAAAACTGGCTCGTCCGGGCCGCACCGAGTGTTAGCGAGGTACCAAAATCTCGGTATTGCCGGAGAAAATGCCACGGAAATCTCCATCACGGGAAACACAATATCCAGATTCAGCTCCTTTCTGAGATGTGGGTGGCTCTGAGAAGAGCCGTTGGGTTCAGATACACACAAATGGTGGATTCTCAATTCACTTTTTGACTGCTGTCTTCTTTGGTTTCGCGGATTTCGACTTCGGCTTCTTGGCCGCCTTCGTCTACGGGGCTGCGGCTTTCTTGGGGCTCTTGGGCTTCGGCGCCGCTTTCTTCGCCGCGGGTTTCTTAGCTCCCGCTTTTTTTAGCCGCTGGTTTCTTGGCGCCAAGCTTCTTGCTGGGAGAGCTAAAGTTTGCAGAATTATTTGCCGATGGCTTGTTCGCTTTCTTCACCACCTTCACGGCAGTTTTCCCTTTACCGGATTTAAAGGATCCCGAAATATCCGAGCCCTTGGCCTGAACCAAGGAGCCGCTTTCCACTTTCCTCTTGATGCTCATCTTGATCTGGGGACGACGTTTCACCACATCAACACCGCTGCCGCCCAGAGCCTTCATGATGGACGCACCGGACATACCCTTCCTATCGTGACAACCCGCCACGATCTTATCGATCTGTTCGCCCAGCGAGGGACCGGTTGGTTTGCTCCGGACAGCCGCCTTCTTCTTGGGAGTCTTCTTTGCGGCGGCGGGTGCGGCTGGAGGAGCTGTTTCGGCGGGTGCTGTCTCGGTCATGTCGTCGACTCTGATAAATCCTTCTCACAATCAGAATTTTTTTTTTTTTTTGAATGAGAAATGAAGCGAAGGGTGGCGGCACAGAGCAATTTAAAGGTAGCGAGCGGACGGGTCGGAGACATCCTGCTTTCAGCTCCCGGCAGCTTCATTTTTCTGTGCTTCTCTCTCTTTAAAAACTCGCCGATTCCAATTCAAATCGGACGCTGCGGAGACTCGGACTAGTCCCAGTCTGTCACTGAGGCCGGAATGTTCGCTGGAGAGAATGTTTAGTCGGGATTAAAGGCAGCACTTATGATTTTAACCTGTTTCGTAACAGCAATGCCAATGTTCTTTTTCCGGATCTGTAACTTGTTCTCTGCTTTTCGGCTGAAATTTTTAAACTGTTACGTATTCAGGCAACAATAAATATATGAGTTCGGCAAGGGTTTCTTATAACAAACAACACGATTATTAAACACAGAAAACAAACCCACCAAAAGTAAACAAACACTACCGTAACCGGAAACAGCTGATGAGCGGCTGTTCAAACAGTTCGTAAAGTGATATTCCAAAACAGTTCTTCAAAGTGGTATTGCCAAAAGTTCGATATGCTCACAGTCCATTTAAAAGGAGAGACTTTACAGGACGATTTAGGTTCTCTTTCACGTCGCTTGCTTCGATCCCCGACATCGAACTTCCCACGAAGAATTCACGAAACAGAACGGCTTAAAGGCACTGACCTTTCCTTCTCCACTACCTTCAATCCTTTCTAGTTAAACCTAGGGATTAACGCGAAGATAGTCAACGAAATCCTTCCAAATAAAGATCGAACAAAGATCGCCCCCGTTTCACTGGAGAAAGCGATTCTCCTCGATCTTTAACTTCCAACTTTGAATCTTCACTCTCCTCTAATTGCGAACTAACAGAATCATAAAGAACCTGCTGGCAATGACCTTATAAACTTTAGACATTAAATAAAAACTTCATCCTTCAACTAAACTGCGTCATCACTTAAAACACACAGCGGCATGAAGTCAACCTGGCAAATCCAGCCACGAACTGCCCCTCCTCACAGGGTGGGGTCTACCTTTTATAACCTGTAAAAAAAACCCGTCACATGATCTCTACTGGCGGGAAAATGACATCATTCCACCATCACAAGACCATCACCTCTAGTCCAGTACAGCTTCAACCCCAGTCACATGACAAGGGCTCCACTGTCATGTGCCACGAGTAGGTAACACCTCCCTCCAAAAAAAAATTTTTGGTCTGACAAGAACAAAAATTTTTAACAATTGCTTACAAGAAAAACAAAGGTATAAATTTTATGACATACACAATACACAACACCATCATATAACAGCTTATAACTCACAATACATTAGGAGTGTTACAATTGAAAAAAAACACTCCATAAAAAAATTACAGTGTACATTCAACATCTAGATAGACAATCAGCAACCACATTATCTTTACCTTTAATATGAGGTATCACAATATTGAACTCTTGTAACATCAAACTCCAATTTAATAACCTTCTGTTTTTGTTTTTCATCTTACTCAGAAAAACTAACGGATTATGATCAGTGTAAACTATAAGTGGTTTCTCAGTTGTACTAACATATACCTCAAAATATTCCAAAGCTAAAACAAGAGATAACAATTCTTTCTCTATTGTCGAATAATTTCTTTGATGCTTATTAAATTTCTTAGAAAAGTAAGCTACTGGATGATCAACCTCATCACCCTCATTCCTTTGCATTAATACTGCTCCTGCAGCCTCATCACTAGCATCCACAGCCAATGAAAAAGGTTTTCCAAAGTCAGGTGCCTTAAGCACAGGTTGTTGACATATCATTGTTTTCAATTTTTCAAATGCTTCTTGACAAGGCACCGTCCATACAAACTTCTCATTCTTCCGCAGAAGGTTAGTTAATGGAAGGGCAACATTAGCAAAATTCTTACAAAATTTCCGATAATATCCTACCATTCCCAAAAAACTTCTGAGAGTTTTTTTCCCCGTTGGAGTGGGAATCTCTAAAATTGCCTGAACGTTTGCCTGAACAGGAGCTACCTTACCTTGACCCACAACATAACCAAGGTAAGTCACAGTGGCATGTCCAAATTCACTCTTAGCTACATTAATAGTTAAGTTAACTTTTGAAAGCCTTTCAAACAATTTCTCCATCGCAATAATGTGTGCTTCCCAAGTATCATTTCCTGTCACTAAATCATCAATATAAGCATCAGTATCTTTCAATCCCTGAATCACAAAGTTAATCATCCTCTGGAAAGTACCCGGGGCATTCTTCATCCCAAATGGAAGAACATTATACTCATATAACCCAGATGGAGTTACAAATGCAGAAATCTCTCTACCTCTGTCCGTTAATGGAACACACCAATACCCTTTCAATAAATCAATCTTTGTAAGGAACTTTGCCTTTCCAACTTTATCTACACAATCATCTACTCTAGGAATTGGATATGCATCTGTTTTCGTTACAGCATTCACCTTCCTATAATCCGTACAAAACCTAATACTACCATCTGGCTTTGGCACCATAACACATGGCGAACTCCAATTCGAGTTAGAATGTCTAATGATATTATTCTCTAACATATATTCAATTTCTTTCTCAGCAAGTTCACATTTTTCCATGTTCATCCTATATGGATGTTGTTTAATAGGTTTGGCATCCCCAACATCTACATCATGTGAAGCTATAGTAGTCCTTCTCGGAACATCTGGAAACAACTCCCTGTATTTAAAAATCAACTCCTTCATCTGTTGTCTCTGATCTAACTGTAAATGTGCTAATTTTTCATCAATATTTTCCAGAATGGTTGAATTTGGTAACCTAACAGAAACAATGTTGGATTTAGAATGAAAGTCAGATGAATCATCTATCATGTTCCTAGTTAAATCAAACTCATTCTCACTAACCACAACAGTCACAGTATCAGATTGTTTCTCAAAATATGGATTCAACATATTTATATGGCAAAGTTGTGTTGACCTTCTACGATCTAGAGTTTTTACCACGTAATCCACATCATTGATTTTAGACACAATTTCATAAGGACCATGAAATCTAGCTTGTAAAGGATTTGTCTGCACTGGGAAAAGAACCAACACCTTATCTCCAGGCTTAAACATCCTCATCCTAGCGTCTTTATCATACCAAATCTTCATGTTCTCCTGAGCCAACTTTAAATTTTCCTTAGCTAAGCTACAAGCTTTATGTAACCTGTCCTTAAATTTCAACACATAGTCCAACAAATTAGTGTGTACTTCCTTATTAATCCACTGTTCTTTCAACAAAGCTAAAGGTCCTCTAACTCTATGCACAAACACAAGTTCAAATGGACTAAAACCTAAAGATTCCTGTACCGATTCCCTTACTACAAATAAAAGTAAGTTTATACCCTCATTCCAGTCACTTTCATTTTCCACACAAAATGTCCTAATCATATTCTTGAGGGTAGAATGAAACCTCTCCAAGGCATCCTGCGATTCTGGATGGTATGCAGACGAAGTGATTTGCTTAGCTCCCAATTTATAAACTATCTGTTGAAACAATCCAGCCATAAAATTACTGCCTTGATCAGTTTGTATCTCCTTAGGTAATCCAAAATAAGTTAAAAAATTTATAAGGGCCTTTGTCACAGTTTTAGCTTTTATATTCCTAAGTGGTACTGCCTCTGGAAACCTAGAAGAAGTACACATGATAGTCAACAAATACTGATAACCAGTTGTTGTCTTTGGTAATGGACCAACACAATCTACAATAACTTTAGAAAATGGTTCACCAAATGCTGGGATAGGTTGTAATGGAGCTACTGGTGTAACCTGATTTGGTTTAGCCACAATTTGACAAGTATGGCACGTTTTACAAAACATCGCCACATCCTTTCTTAGACCAGGCCAGTAAAAATGTTTTAAAATCTTGTCCACAGTTTTCCTTACCCCTTGATGTCCACCTAAAGGCACACTATGAGCTAAAGTCAAAATCTCATTTCGATAAGCTTTTGGAACAACTACCTGGTAAACAACATTCCAATCCTCACTTGCAGGAATTGTAGGCGATTTCCACTTCCTCATCAACACTCCTTTTTCCAAGTAATATCCTACTGGCACCTTATCAATTTCACTATCTAGTAAAACCTGCTCTTTTAATTTTATAATCTCAGAGTCTCTATTCTGCTCTGCTATCATCTCCTTCCTAGACAAAGATAAATCTTTATAGTCAGACTTACTCCCAGAATCTTGTTCAAACAACGAAGATAAGAAAGTCTCTGACACATCCTCAAAACTCGAATCCTGAGTTGAACAGTCCTGAATAACAACCTCATTCTGCGCATCAATCTTTTTAGCCATAGCTCTAGTCACAACACAGGAAGAATCTGTGTTAGAATTCAACTCTGGTTCCTCTGACTCCATTGTCAAATGCACTTCAGGAAAAACTTGTCCACCTGCCAAGTCATTACCTAACAATAAATAAATACCCTTCACAGGTAAGCTATGCTGTAATCCTGCTTTAACAAATCCTGTAACTAACCCCGACTTTAAATTTACTTTATGGAAATGTACAGGCATAAAATCACTTCCAACACCTCTTATGTAATTTACCTCACCTGTATCAGACTCTTCATTAAACTTCAACACACTGTCTAACATCAATGATTGAGAAGCACCAGTATCCCTAAGGATTTTTATTGGCTGCAGAGTAGATCCTTCCTTCAAGGATACAAACCCTTCAGTTACAAAATGATCATATCCCTTTCTAACTTGGTCAGACTCTAACAAAGCCTCATTTGTGTTTATCAAACCCTGTAACTTTACAGGTGCTTCCGTATGTTGCACACAAGCATCTGGAACTGCTTCCTTCTCTTTCTTTCTCAATTTGAAACAGTTAGCTATTACATGGCCAGGCTTCTTACAATAGTTACAAGTAAGACCAAACTGTCTTTCCTTCACAGGCTTTCCTTTCTCATCAACTTTCTCATTAACCTCCGATTTAATTTCAGATTTACCTGGAGTCTCCATGTTATTTTTCCTCTTAAAAATTCTGCCCTGAGGAAATTTGTTCTTATGGATCAAAACATACTCATCAGCTAATCTAGCACAGTCCTGCAATTTATCAGCATCCTTCTCATTTAAGTAGGTCCTTACTTCAACAGGAATATTTCTTTTAAATTCCTCCATTAAAATCAGCTCTCTCAATGTATCATAGTCCCCATTTACATTTTTAGAAGAAACCCATCTCTCAAAACACATAGCTTTATCATAGGCAAATTCCACATAAGTTTTTTCCACAGACTTTTTCAAACTTCTGAATCTTTCCCTATATGCTTCTGGGACTAACTCATATGCGTTTAAAATATGCCTCTTTACAATATCATAATCAAGAGCTTGTGCAGCTGTTAAAGCTGTGTAAACTTGTTGTGCTTTGCCTTTAATTACACTCTGTAACAACACTGACCATTTATCTTTCGGCCACTCTGACATCCGAGCAATAGTTTCAAAATGTTGAAAATACCTTTTCATTTCTGTTTCAGTAAATGGAGGGACCAATTTAATTTCTTGACTAGCAACAAACGTTTTTTTAGAACCAGAAGACTGATTTCCAGACTTTAATTCCTCCATTGCATATGCAAATTCTCTCTGCTTTTGTTCCATCTCCAATTTACACCTCTCCAATTTCATTTGTTCGATTTGCAACTGCATCTCCAGATTATTTATTTGAAACGACTCTAAAATCGATTCATCAAAAACATCCAAATCCACATTGTGTGACGCGATTTTCCTCTGTATTACAGCCTTAGAAGTAGTCTGCAAAATACCTTTAAGTCGCAATCTACTAGCTATCTCAAACACCTCAGTTTTTTTCGCCTTCGCCAACACCTCCGCAGCTGGCGAAGCCAGAAACTCATCAATATTCATTGCTGCCGAATACCACAACAAGCCAAACAAAAGAACCGAGTAATCCCCGTTTCCAAAACACGATTAAAAAGTTAGCAAGCATTTAAACTCAAATGATTCAATCCAGACGCAGCCCCCATATTTAATGTTACGTATTCAGGCAACAATAAATATATGAGTTCGGCAAGGGTTTCTTATAACAAACAACACGTTTATTAAACACAGAAAACAAACCCCCCAAAAGTAAACAAACACTACCGTAACCGGAAACAGCTGCTGAGCGGCTGTTCAAACAGTTCGTAAAGTGATATTCCAAAACAGTTCTTTAAAGTGGTATTGCCAAAAGTTCGATATGCTCACAGTCCATTTAAAAGGAGAGACATTACAGGACGATTTAGGTTCTCTTTCACGTCGCTTGCTTCGATCCCCGACATCGAACTTCCCACGAAGAATTCACGAAACAGAACGGCTTAAAGGCACTGACCTTTCCTTCTCCACTACCTTCAATCCTTTCTAGTTAAACCTAGGGATTAACGCGAAGATAGTCAACGAAATCCTTCCAAATAAAGATCGAACAAAGATCGCCCCCGTTTCACTGGAGAAAGCGATTCTCCTCGATCTTTAACTTCCAACTTTGAATCTTCACTCTCCTCTAATTGCGAACTAACAGAATCATAAAGTACCTGCTGGCAATGACCTTATAAACGTTAGACGTTAAATAAAAACTTCATCCTTCAACTAAACTGCGTCATCACTTAAAACACACAGCGGCATGAAGTCAACCTGGCAAATCCAGCCACGAACTGCCCCTCCTCACAGGGTGGGGTCTACCTTTTATAACCTGTAAAAAAAAACCGTCACATGATCTCTACTGGCGGGAAAATGACATCATTCCACCATCACAAGACCATCACCTCAAGTCCAGTACAACTTCAACCCCAGTCACATAAGGGCTCCACTGTCACGTGTCACGAGTACGTAACAAAACTAATTACAACTTTGCGGTCAATACCTTCTTCAGGACTGCTGTGGGGAGTGGGGCGATTCCGTAACAGAAATATTTTTTCATTTTCTACAGGGAGCGTTGGGAAATCCGGCGATGTGTTCGGACCCACAAACTCAGTGGCACTGGTCTAGGCCGCCCGCCCCTTTAAAACACTCTCTGAATCAGCAAGTCAGGCAGCATCAATGGTGGGAATAAACGGTCGACATTTCGTGCTGAGACCCTTCATCAGGACTCTGGTGGGAGATGCTTCCTGACTTGCTGGGTTCCTCCAGCATTTTGTTCCGCGTTGTTCGCGATTCACAAAATCTCTCGGATTGATGCTAACACAATGTTCACATCTGCACCTTCACTGTGGCCTCCAATCATTAACACCACTGCAACATAATGTACAAAAAGATATACTCAATTCCGTGACTAGTGAATGCCAGCATGTCAGAAACACAAAATGCTGGTGGAACGCAGCAGGCCCGGCAGCATTGTGTGTGTGTTGCTTGAATTTCCAGCACCTGCACATTTCCTCGTGTGTTCGTGCCAGCATGTTAAACCCCGTTATGCACCAGCCTGTCTACCAGTGAGACCACTTCAATGAACTGGTTCTACACTTTACCCCGAAATCTGGCGGGTCCATTACACTCCCTAATGACCGATCATTAATTGTGTAAGTTCTACACTGGTTTGACTTTCGAATATGCACCGCCTCTCACTTATCTATATTGAAGTGTATTTGCCACGCCGTGACCCTCCTCCCCAACCGATCAAGATCCCACTTTAACCTACGACCACCGTCTTCCCTGTCAAGAACATGTACAAATCATTTATATAAATAATGAATGCCGAGGCTCCCAACTCTGGCCACTGCGGCTCACCACTAATCCCCAGCCTCCATTCTGTGAAAGAACCTTCAAGCACAACCCTCTGCTTCCTACCTCCCAGACAACTTTGAATCCAGCTGACTTGCTCACCCTGTGTACAATGGGGCCTAACATTCCAGACCAGGCTGCCATGTGAGACTTTTCCAAGGTCCATATAGTAACACATATATCTTTTTATCATACTTTTCTTCAAAAACTCAGAGATTGTCAAACCACAACTCCCAATGCACAAAGCCTTCTGACACCTAACCAGACTCTGGCTATTCAAATGCTGGTACATCGTGACTCAGAATCCTCTCCAGTAGCTCCCCCATGAGTGAAGTCAGGAAACCTGATTGTACTTCCCGGCTTGTCTTTGCGAAGGACAGAACGACATTAGCCTCTTTCCATTTTTAAGGACTTTCATCAGTGGCCTGAGGATTTTCACCTCATCCTCCATGAAGTAATTACTCAGATCTCGTGGATTTACTCCCCCTTAATACATTGTATGGCTGCATGTCACACCTCATCTGCAAACTCACTCGCCACATTCACAACAATGTCAGAGAAATTGTTCACATCGATGACAAATGACAGTACCAGCTACAATCTCTGTTAATGTCATTGGTCAGAGGCCTCCACACTGAATGACAAGCTTCCACGACCACCCTCTGTCTCCTTCCACCAAGACGATTTTGTGATTCTGATGTTTAGCTGTGTTCATCTGACATTGGTGAGGACGAAGCTGTCCTAAAACATTCAGTGTGGGTTCAGGCTCCTGTACCTCTGGCCCAATGGTAGTAATAAAAAGGGGGCACCTCCTGGATGGTCCAGTGGACAGGGACCTGGAAACTGGAAAGGGAAATTGAATCTATTTAATGTACTGGTGAAGCAGTTGGACTTGTAGATTTGATCAACAGGAGACACGGCCTTTCAGAGGAGAACAGCGACAGCCAGACCTGTTATGTCTGATTTACAGCAGGGGACGATGGAGACAAGGAGATCTGTTGTCACTGGATTACTCCTGATGCCATGTACTGGTGAGGACAGGAACTGGGGGACAGGGCAGATGGATGTGAGGATGAGGACCTGGTACAGGAGGATGGATTTAGGTTTCAAACCACTGGGAGCTCTGCTGGGGCAGAGGTGACCTGTCAAAGTGGGACAGGCTGCACCTGAACTCAGCCGGTCAATTTTGGGCAGATTTGTTAATGCATCACAGGAGGATTGAAAGGATTCTCTCAGTAGGTTGGGAACCAAAACAGTGGTGCGGCAGATGATATCCCTTTACTCTGCCAAGATAGTGGCTCCTAAAAGAGCCTTTTGTTGCGTTTAATGCAAAGGCCGGGTTTAAGCAGGCTCCGCGCAGAAGCATCGAGCCAGCTGGATGGTAGCGGCGTGGATGGCGCACAGGTTAGTGTCCTCGCACTAAGGTAAGCCTCGCGAGCTTCCTGCAGGACCCTGATGGTCGAGCTCTGGATGTGCAGATTGGCTTTGAAGTCTTGAGCGATAAGCCACACCAGGTGCTGGAAAGCTGAAGATCAAGTTGCAAAGGGAGGCGCAGAGCGCCAGGCTCTGCAGCTGTTTTATCAGGACTGTAGGAATGATGGTATTAAATGCTGAGGTCTCGTCAACAAACAGCATCCTGACATCGGCATTCGCATTGCCCAGGTGATCCAATGCTGTGCGGAGAGCTATTGAGACCGCATTGACTGCAGACATATTGTAGTAATAGGCAAATTGCAGTGGGTCCAGGTCATTCCTGGGAGGGGTGTTAATTCTATCCGTGACCAACCTCTCAAAGCATTTCCTAACCGCAGATGTGAGAGCTACTGTAAATTAGTTTTTGAGGCAACTCACACTAACCTTCTTGGGTATGGGTACAGTTGTTGCCCTTTTGAAGCAGGTCAGAAATTCTGTGAGATTGAAAATGTCTTTGCCCACTTCCACCAGTAGGTAGGCACAGGTTTTCAGAGCCATACCAGGTATTCCATCAGGCCCTGCTACCTTGCGAGGGTTCAGCCTCTTGAAAGACAGCCTGATGTTGGCCTCCAAGACAGAGATCACAGGGTCACCAGACGCTAAACCTATCCTCATAGCTGTGGTTATACTCTCCCTTTAAAAGCAAGTACAAAAGGGGTCAAGCTCATCTGGTTGTGAAGCATCTCTGCCATTCATGCTGTTGGGTTTGCTTTGCAGGACGTAATGGCTGGAAAACCTGCCAGAGCTGACGTGCATCTGATGTAGGGAATGTTGGAAATTCTTTACTACGGTGGGCATGAGGTCTGGGTCAACGGAGGGGTTTAAAGACGAGGGGGTAGCATCTTGTTTAGTGCAATGGTTACAGAACTCAATTCCATTTTGCTCTTCATATATCTGAGTAAACGTTTGGTATCATCTTTACTACCACTGTTTAGCTTACCTTTGTATTCCATCTTTTTCCCCTCTTTATGACTTTTCAGCTGATTTTGCTGGTTTTAAAAAGCTTCCCAATTCTCTAACTTCCCACTAATTTTAGCTCCAATTTTGCCTTTGGCTTTTATGTTGGATAAAGATTTCCATTGTTAGCGCTGCACTACCCTGACTGTAGAATACTATTTCTTCTACCCTGGTAACTGTCTTTGCTGCGCCATCCGATTTGCTCCCAGAAATTGAAGCCACTGCTAGTCTGCCATCATCCCTGCTAGTGTCCCCTTCTCGTCAATGACGTGAGATTGGATGGTTTGAGTTTGCTTTCCTCAGAAAGGAGCAGAATCTGAGACGGTGTATAAGATTGTGAGGGGTGTTGCAGGACAGACAGTGAGAAGCCTTTCCCCATAACAGGGATGTCTAAAATTTAGTACATAGGTCGAAGAACATAGAACATTACAGGGCAGGACAGGTCCCTTGGCCCACAATGATGAGGTAGGATTTAAGTTGTAGATGAAGAATGTAACACTGGGGAGTTGAAGCATTTTCTTGAGAGCCTTTAGTGAGAGGAGGCTGAGAACACAGACTGTTAGAGTCTGATGAGTTGTGCTTTCCTGCTTTACTTTCAGAATGAGGACAGTGGAGAAATCAGCTGGGGCACTTGTGTGATCACCCTGGAGGCCTTGTGACACAAAGGAGGCTCTCAGTGTCCCTGAGAGGACCGTGGGTTGTGCACCCAGCTCTAGCTCCACACTGACTGTACAAAGGAAGTGGAGTGAAGGTGGACATACTGAGGACCCGACATGACACTGAGTGTATTACAGATTGGAGCTTCAGTGAGGTGGTCTCTCCAAAGCTACAGGCAGCAGGTAACTGAGTGGCTGCGAGGAGATGTAACGGAAACAGGCCCTCAGTACAGCAAGCTCCTGTGGCCATTGTCCTCAGCAACACTGTACCTGTTTTCGCGGCGCTGGGGGATATCCTGTCACTGAGACTGCCTCTGAAGCTTACCGGGTGAGGGCCAAGTTCTGGGCATATCGATAGTTGGGCTGGTGGGGGTGAATAACAGATTCTGGATCCAAAAAATGATAGTGTGTTGCTCCCTGGTGCCAGGGTCAGGGACGTCTCAGAGCAGAAACAGAACGGAGGGACAGTGTTCATTCAGCCAGAGGTAGTGGTTCACCTTGGTACCAATGGACAGGCAGAAAAGGGAAGGGGTCCCACACAGTGAATGTTGAGAGTTAGGGAAGAAGTTAAAGAGTAGAACCTGAAGGGTTGTAAACTCTGGATAAATCCCAGTGCCGTGTGGCAGTGGTGTTAGGGACAGAAAGTTAGAGCAGATGAATGTGTGGCTGAGGAGCTGGTGCAGGGGCAGGTTTCAGTATTCTGGATCACTGGAACGTCTTCTGGTGACCTGTACAAGAGGGATAGTTTCCACCTTCACTGGAGGGGGGCGGGTCTGTATCATGAGGTTCATTCCTGCTACCTGGGAGGGTTGAAATGAGATTGACAGGGGGATGTGAACGGGAACACCAGTCACTGAATGGAGAGATTGAAGCTACGGATGCTGCTTAATACCGTAATGATGGATTTTGTGGCAATTCCACACCTGACATGAGTTTGTTTAAAGATCAGAGGCACAGTGTTTCAGGGCCAGTTTGTTCCAGTAAGAGGGAGGGTCAAGGATGGCAGGTACAGGGACCTTGGATGATGAGAGAGGAAATTAATTTAGTCAAGGAGCAGGAAAAAGCATTTGTATGCTTTAAAAAGCTGAAATCAAACCCGGTGAGGTGTTTGACAATCTCCCACATGGTAGACTCAACAAGGTATTTAAGATGGATCCACAGTGATGTGGCCGATTGGCTTTCCAATGGAAGGGAGAGGATACTGGTGCATGGGTCCTATTCTGGGTGGAGGACCATGATGAGTCGTGATCCAGAGAGGTTTGTACTGGGACATTGATTGTTCATGATATAAATGATGTGGATAAAAATGTGGTAGTGTGGGTGAGTAAATCTGCAGATGGCACACAATTTGGTGGCAATGTGCATTGCAAAGAAGAGTTCCAAACGATACATCAGGATATTGATTTGTTTCTGATATGGCAGAAACATTAACAGTTTTGACAAAGAGAAGGATGTTGGGGTCAAACCATACAGTGTCACTTAAACTGTGAGCACAGGTTGACAGAGATAAAGTCAGTGTACTGCATGATAGTCTTCATCAGGCAAGGCATTGAGTTCAAGCACCAGGATATTATGTTACAGCTTTATAAAAGCTGGTGAGGGCACATTGAGATACAGTGTTCAGTTCTGGTCACCTCATTATAGGAGGCACGTGGAGGTTTGGGAGCAGGAGCAGAGGTGGTTTACCAGGTTGTCTGGAGGTGGTGTGCGCTGAGGAGAGGCTCGACTTGCTGGAGATTTTTCCTCTAGTGGCATTGGCTCAGGAGAGGTTTGTCAGAATTTTTTAGAATTTTGCAGGACATAGTTGGTGTAGATTGCTAGCAATATTGTTCACAGGTTTAAAATCCTTCTACCAGTAAGATTGTATTTAAGGTCAGGGAAGGAAGTGAAGAAAACAGAGTGGTGGAGATTTTGAATGCACTGTCAGGGGTGCTGGTAGAGGCAGAGAGCACAGGAGTATTTAAGGAAATCTTAGACAGACACAGGAATAAGTAGAGAAGGGCCAAAGTGCCACCCCTGTACTGTGCTGTGTTTGTGAACAGCAGATGGCCTCTGGCCATGGATCCATGCACGCGGCTGGGATATTATATCCCGAACAATAAATGTCTGTGCGAGGGGCAACAAATGCTACAAATACCTGTAGCATTTCACAGAACAAATGCTGCAGGTACGATGGAGTGGAGGGAAGAGAGGAGGGAGAGATGTGCTTGATCAAGGAGAACATCTCCGTGGTACTTGGAGATTGTCCCATCAGTATTGAAGTAAGGAAGGGATGTTTTGATGTTTTAAAGGACATCAAATAGCAGGAGTCAACAAGGTTGTAATAGAGGGACATTTCAACTTCTCTCATGCTGACTAGGACAGCCCTAATGCCACGGGTTTGTTGGATCAGAATTTATTCAGTGTGCCCAGGAGATTCTTCTCAATCAGTATTTAGAAGTTCCTACTAGAGATAGGGCAACACTGATCCTCCTTTCGGGAAATCAGACTCGACAAGTGACGGTGCTGAAGACCTCGATCCTTTCACCCCGGCACAACCTGACCAAACTCTCTCGCAAAATAGTCATTTATATTACAGAGACCTGGGTGGACGAGATTTTGAGTAAATACCGTCAGTTTGACAAGGTAAATTTACTTCTGTAGATTAATGTACAGCAGCAAATATTATTGTTCTGTGAGGCGATGGGAATTCTGCCAAAAAATAAATCTGTTGTTCACATTTAATCAGAAATCAAATAATTGCAGATCTGTTTGACGACTGAGTGTTCGCATTTCCCTGTTCATCAATCCGACCGCATTTAATGCAAGTGTGATTGATATTGAAATGTCTGGGAACTCAATTCTCCAATTTCTTTCAACCCGTAACGGAACCGAATAAAACCGACCCTCAGCTTCTGCCCGCGGTCGGTCACTGTGTGAACGTTATCAGGTTATGGACAAACTGCTCCTCAAACTGTGACCAACCTCTAGTCTGCAATTTTAAAAAGTTGTTCGATGAAAGAACCATTAACTCTCTCAGGCCTCGCATTGAAATGTGATTCCTAGAAGTTACCCAACTGAAACTAATAAACTCCTGAACCCACAGCTAAAACAGCAACGGCAGCAATCCTCCGCTCGATACGGATACCGGCAGGGACGGACTGATGGGGATGGGGAGGTTACAATTCCGTGTCAGTGCAGTGGGAGGAATGTAAAGCGCCGGCATTATACGGAGAAGAGGTGTTCCCACCGTACTTTAGGTCTTTTAAAAATCACCAGACATAAGATATGTGCAACTTATTGTCTAAATGTCAGTGCAACTCTCTCAGTGAAATTGTGAGTGGCTCTTAAAAGAGCCGTTGTGTTTTTGATCATCTCACTGCGGAGCTTTACTTGGAGCTGGTGTTTTTGGTCACCGCCTTTGTCCCTTCTGACACGGCGTGTTTGGCCAGTTCCCCGGGCAGCAGCAGGCGCACGGCGGTCTGGATCTCCCGGGAAGTGATGGTTGACCGCTAGTTGTAGTGGTCCAAGCGGGTAGCCTCGCCCCCGATTCGCTCGAAGATATCGTTGACGAACGAGTTCATGATGCTCATGGCCTTGGAGGAGATGCCAGTATCGGGGTGAACCTGCTTCATCACTTTGTAGATGTAGATGGAGTAACTCTCCTTCCAGCCTCTTGCGTTTCTTCCCTGCCTTGCCCGCTGTTTTGGGCAAAGCTTTCTTGGCGCCCTTTTTCGGAGCGGATTTCGCTGGCTCAGGCATTCCGTCCGTCCGTTTCAGACCCAGAAATAAGCAGAACTGGCCGGGAGCCCAAACTAAATAGGCAGCACCCAGAACAGTATGCTAATGAGGGATGGCAATGCTTTGGATTCCCAATGGCTATTTGAAGAAACGACTCATGCAGTCCTATCATTTGATTGGCTATCTGAAGGAACAGCACAACCAATCAGAACTCTCTCCACTACCCATTGTCGTTTTGGCTAACACCGTGGACCGGGAACTGGCGTTGATCTGCTGAGTTGCCGCTGCCGGTTCATTCGGCAGGAGGGGAATCTAAAAAACAAAATGGGCCATAAAGTACAGGGGCAGTATTCGGCCATTCGACCTATGGTGTCTGCTAGAAAATCAAATGGAATGAGAAAAACACACACTTGATAATATGAAACATTTATGTAATGAAACATGGCAGCAGGAGATCGAAGGTCTAATTGTCAGCATGAGAGACCCATTTCAGAGTGAGGGTGAAATTCGATTATTGTTATATGCAACTGTCTTGCAGCAGATTAGAGACACACAGTATCGGAGACACAACATTCACACAATAAAAACATACTCTACAGAATTATAAAGAGGCGACAGAATGTCAACAAGATCCCATTGCAGTGTAAAGTGGACAAAGTGGTGCTGCTGAGGTGGTGATGAGGGTTGTCCAGATTTGTTAAGCAACTGATTGTCTCTATACGTCTTAATCTGGTACAGTGTGAAAGTGTGGGTTCATTCTGTACCTGTCAGTCTCTGGTACAATGTGAGAGTGTGGGTTCATTCTGTACCTGTCAGTCTCTGGTACAGTGTGAGAGAGTGTGGGGTTTATTCTGTATCTGTCAATCTCTGGTACAGTGTGAGAGCGTGGGGATCATCCTGTATCTGTCAGTCTCTGGTACAGTGAGGGAGTTGGACCTCGCACTGTATTTTCCAATCTCTCATACAGTGGAAATGGATAAAATTCTTCCAGTTTCATTCTTATAGTTGAACTCTTTGATTAAATCAAGTTTGCTTCATAAATAAAATCATACAATGCGATGAGGCCACACTTAGCTTGGAAGAACAACATTTTCTATCTGGGTAGCTTCCAAATTGATAGCATGAACGTCAAATTCTTGAATGTCTGGTAATGCCCCCCTCACCAATTCCCCTCCCCTTTTTCCTCTCTCGCCTTGCCCACCCATCACCTTCCCCGTGTGCTCTTCCCCCCTTTTCTTTCTTCCATGGCCTTATCTCTCTTTCACCAATCAACTTCCCAGCTCTTTACTTCATTCCACCCATTCGGCATTCACCTGTCACCTTGTTTTCTCTCTCCCTTATCCCCACCTTTCAACTCTCACTCTCTTTGACAAACTGTTTGTCTCCAGTCTTGCCAAATGTTTTTGGACCAAAACATTGACTGTATTGTTTTGTCCTACAGATGCTGCCTGGCCTACTGAGTTACTTCAGCATTTTGTGTGTGTTGCTTGGATTTCCAGTATCTACAGATTTTCTCTTGTTTGTGATACAATGTTGTATATTGGTATCTCAGGGATGATGTACCTGGTTACATTGAACTACTCTGAATGTACTTTGCAGCAGAGCATCCAGAGCAACAAGACCAGACCATTGAATCCAACGCTGGGCTTGTGATAAATATGTACCTTTCTTCGATTCTCTGTGTGGGAGGGTTAGAATGGTGTGTATTGTGTAGCAAGATTTGGGCTGATAGAATTGAGAATGATTTTGACTGCGGATCTGTAACCAGTGTGTCCACAGTGATCAGTGATGGGGCCTCTGTCTGATCAGAATAAAACACACACGGGCTGAACAGCTTGCTGATGACATGAATGTTGGTGCAGTTGTGGATGGTTAACATACAGACAGAACAGGATGCAGACCAGTTGGAAACCTGGATGGTGAAATGGGGACAGAGTTTAATCTGGACAAGTGTGAAGAGTTTTATTGGTCCAATGTTAGAGGAAACTCCACAGGAAAAGGCAACACCCTTAGGAGGACGGATACACTGAGGGATCTTGATGTGTTCGTCCATATCATCCTGCAAGTGACATTGAAAGGAAATAAACTGCTATAATGATCACAGCGGGGGAGCAGTGAGAGGACTGGGGGAATGGAGTGTCTGTGTAGATTAATGTAATGGGTGGAAACATGCAGAATTAACAACCACCAACATTGAGTTTTGTTTCTCTTTAAAAGGCTGGACAGATGTTATGATGTAATTACGTGATTTTTTTTTTAACTGTGCTTTGTTTCTGTGTTTGGAGGACAATAACAGAGTTGTTATAGTTGTCCTTAAACAGAAAATGTCTGATGCCATTTTATTTGTAAAAACCCACAATAAAATACTGGGTACCAGTAGCATTCACACCACAAGAATACCGCAGTGTCAGTCTGCAACTAGAAAGCCTGATCACATTCTCTTCAGGTTCAATGGCATTGCTGACTCTAAGTTTACCACCGCCAAATGCCAACAAATATGTGTACTTAGTAGGTCTGTGGGAGATACCCAGGATGTGAAGCTGTAGAAATGGAGAGAGACAAACTGAGCCAAGTCACAGTTTGATGAAGGGCAGAGAGGAAAAGAGAAGAAAAAAGAGAATTTGATGTTGTGCCCTTATGCCTGAACTATTCCCAGTTAGAAGTGTTGATCCTCCAAATTGAGTTCAGCCTCACTGTAACAGTGTGACATCAGATGTCAACATAAAAACGAAAATAATCTCAGCTGTAATATTGTCTTTCATTTGTTGGTCTTCTTTACAAACATTTTACAGGATAGAAAAGGCAAAGAATTTCTGTTTGGGAATCTCAAACACAACAGTTTGTCAGGTCTGATGTGTCTGCCAGTTCCCCAGCATTTGAAGGCTACCAATTATTGAATGTGAAGGAGGAGATGGTGGAGAAGACAGCACACCAGTCTGAGCAAGGAGAACCCCAATACATTGACATGTCCTTGATCTGACCTGATAAATGGCCACAGAGATGATACCACTGAGCTGCATTCACAACCTCTCACCTTGCAAGAGATTCAGCAGGCCACTGAACCTGCAGATACACCAGCCAGTTCACAGGGGGAGAGGCCATTCACCTGCTCTTTGTGTGGGAGAGGATTCATTCAGTCACATGAGCTCTTAAACCATCAGCCAGGTCACACCGGTGAGCAGCTAGTCTTGGCTCAGTTGTCTCTGTCTCTCAGTATAGCTTCACACCTGTTCAGAGCATAGGAAGAAATTCACCCACGTTGTGAGGCTCCAGTGAGTTTATAATACATAGAAGACCCACTTCGGTCTTGTGTCAGCAAAGTAATTTACTCAGTCATCCCACCTGCTGAAACACTGGCAAGTTCACATCAGGGAGGAAGTTGAAATAAGCTCTATGTGAACATTTTAACCATCATGGTGGCTGAATCTAGTTGAAAGTTCATGTGAGCTGTTAATGTCAGATTCTGCAGATATTGTGACTGATCACTGGTCACTGAGCATTGGAGGGTTTGTTCTGCTGATGTTAGTCTTAAAATACCCTAGTCTTAATATTGTGGATCAGTGACAAATTAATCAGCTCTATTTTGGGTGCTTCCTGCTTGTCACACAGCTAATGTACAGTAGAGAGGCCACTCAGTCCATCTGGTACCAGCTCACCTTCCTATTCTACACCAGAGCTTTCAAATCCATCACTGCTGTTCACCTCTCACTCACCCTATAATATTCAGGTTGCAACTGCTCAGTCTGTGACTGAAGAGGTTTACTTTGAATTAAATCCATAACTTTCTGGAAACTGCAGAAGATGAATTCACCAGGGTTTTGTCCCAAATAGACTTCATTCCTCACAGCTCTGGACCAAGAATGAAGTCTTGTATGGTTAAAATCTTTCTAGAACATAGAAACGTAGAAAACCTACAGCACAATAAAGGCCCTTCGGCCCAAAAGGTTGTGCTGAATATGTCCCTACCCTAGAAATTACAAGGCTTACCCACATCCGTTTATTTTTCTATGTTCCATCTACCATTCCAAAAGTCTCTTAAAAGACCCCATCATATCTTCCTTCACCACTGTTGCCAGCAGCACATTCCACACACTCACTACTCTGAGTAAAATAAATCCTCTTTCTTAATGTCTACATGCTCAAGCTTTTCAGTCTGCTGCAAGTCATCACAACAATCACTAAAATCCTTTTCCATAGTGAATACTAGTGTATTCATTAATTACCTCTGCTATTTCCTCCGGTTCCATACACACTTGTCCCACTGTTACATTTGACAGGTCCTATTCTTTCACGTCTTATCCTCCTGCTCTTCCCATACTTGTAGAATGCCTTGGGTTTTTCTTTAATCCAGTCTGCCAAGGCCTTCCCATGGCCCCTTCTGGTTCTACTAATTTCCTTCTCAAGCTCCTTCCTGTTAGCCTTATAATCTTCTAGATCTCTAACATAACCTAGCTCACTAAACCTTCTGTAACATTTTATTTTCTTCTTGACCAGATTTATTACAGCCTTTGCAGATCAGAGTTCCTGCACACTACCATAACTTATGTGTCTCATTGGAACATAACTATTGCAGAAATTCACTGAAGTATTCCCTGAACATTTGCCACACTTCTTCCGTACTTTTCCTTGAGAACATTTGTTTCCGATTTAAGCTTCCAATTTTCTGCCTGATAGCCTCATAATTCCCCTATTCCAATTGAATGTGTTTCTAACTTGTCTGCTCCTATATCTCTCCAATGATATTGTAAAGGAGATAGGATTATAATCACTATCTCCAAAATGCTCTCCTACTGAGAGATCTGACACCTGACCAGGTTCATTTCCCAATACCAAATCAAGTGCAGCCTCTCCTCTCGTAAGCTTGACTACATATTGTGTCAAGAAACCTTCCTGAACACACCTAACAAATTTCACCTCATCTGAAACCCTTGCTCTAGGGAGAGCACAATCTATATTTAGCAAATTAAAATTTCCCATCATGACAACTATTATTATTATACTTTTACAAGATCTGTTTCCCTATCTGCTCCTCGATATCACTGGTACTATTGGCTCTGCCCAGCTCTATTCACTGTTTTGGGTGATTTTCACTGGTTTTGAAGGGCCATGCCTCACACAGCTGGGCTGTTGCAATACAACGTTTTCCTCTAAAGTATGAGCAGAATGGTGGGTTAATATTTGATGGAGCAGAAACAAGTGGGGTCAGCACAAATGAGGGCTTGGGGGCTCTAGATGTGATGGAGGCTCGAGTTGATGGGGAGTAGAAAGAGGGAACCAGATCAGGAGGATGAGGCTACAAATGAAAGTTCAGCAGCATCTGGAAACTGATTGACTGAAAAAAAGAGGTTTATGTTTGCAAAATGCTGGAGGGGCTCAGTAGCCCCAGCAGCATCTATGGAGAGGAATAAATAGTGAATGTTATGGGACAAAACACTTCATAATATCTAGACTGTTTATTTCTCTGCTCAGATGCTGCCCAAACTGCTGAGTTCCTGCGGTACTTTGTGTGTTACTTTGCAGTTTATTCTTAGCATCTGCTGAACCTCGAGTTTCATATCTACATTTCTCAGTGAGTGGGACTTTGACAGTTGTCATATAGAATGCCTGTTGACATTGAGTAATGAAGAGGAGAAAATCTGCAGTTATCAGCAGGACTGGAGAAAAAAAACAATGAGTAGTAAATTTTAAGGGTGGTGGAGGGGAGAGAGAAACATAAAGTGATAGGTGGAACAGGGAGAGGGGGAGGTCAAGTAAAGAGCTGAGAAGTTGATTGGTGAAAGAGCTACAGGGCTGGAGAAGGTGGAGTCTGATAAGACAGAACAGAAGGCCGTGGAAGAAAGGGGGGGAGCAACACCCGAGGGAGGTGCTGGGCAGGCAACGAGAGGGAAAAGGGGATGGGGAATGATGAGGGAGGGGAGGCATGACTGGAAGATCAAGAAATCGATGTTCATGCCATCAGATTGGAGGCTGCCCAGACAGAATACAAGGTGTTGTTCCTCCTCCTTGAGTGTGGCCTCATCGTGACAGTATAGGAGGCCACGGATTGATATTTCCACTGAGTATATTGTTTGTGGAAGCTTGCTGTGTTAAAGTAGATGCTGAGATTTCTGCATAAAAACATTGACTGTGTTTGGGAGATGTGGCGTTGAACCAGCACTTGCCCCCTCAAATTAATCCAGTATATTAACAACAGCACCTCACCTCCCTTTTCCAAAACATAATTCAACCATAAATTCCATAACTTTACACAAATGGGACATCAGTGATATTGGGCTGTAACGAGGAGGATCCAACAGGGGTTTCCCAGGATTTAGAATAGACACTACAATTGTAATTTTCCATGAGGAGGGAAGATGGCCTGAATGCCAATTATGATTAAAAAATGTAATATTATCTCAAGAGAGCTGTGGCCATATGTTTAAACATGCAATAACATGTATCATGCTTTCCTGGAGCTGTCAGCCCTGTACTAATAACAGCTTCCCTAAATTCACACAAAGAAAACTCTACATCACTATCATTGCTACAGCTGGTTTCCAACACATCAGGGTATTCTCTTAAAAGCTTATCCCTATATTGTTTAGTCTCTTCATTAATTTGATTATGAATTACAGCAATTGACCAAGCCAGTAACTAAACCCTTTTCATTTCAGTCACAATTGTATCACCTTCTTTAATCAAATCTTGGAACCCTATGAATCCCTCACCCACATTTTCTTAATCATTCCCCTAACACCTCCAAGTTTAAAAGTTCTTCCAGTTCTATCACAATATGACCTCTAGTAAATCTTTTTCACAACCTTCATGACTTTCCTCACCACGGCTTGTGACCTGTTACACTTAATAAGATCACGCAGACAGTGATACTTCCTAACTTTCCGAAATGCCGCATTTCTCTCAATAATTGCCTCTGCACACTCCTCCGTCCACCATGGTACAGCTTTTCTCCTATTAATGCACTTTTTAATATGAATCTCTTCCAACAAATTTGAGGAATAATGTGACAACCTTTCTTTGCAGAAATCGACATCATCCTCACTGTTCGATTCAGACAGATGTTCCGTTCATCACATAAAACATTAAAACTTCTCCAATTTGCTTTACCAAAATTCCACCTCCTGAAAGTGGCTTCTAGTCCCGATATAAATCTAAACCCAGGCTTATAAGTAGAAGAATATGATCACTCTCCAATGTTTCATCTCCCATGACATACCACTCACTCACTGCTGCCTGAATGCTTGATATTAAATTAAATTTACAGCAATTTCAGAACTATTATGAACATTAAATCTCATAACTCTCCCACCAGTAAGACACACAATATGTGAAATATCTAAAACTGTTCTATAATCAAACCATCACCATCATTCTGAGAACAACCCCACAATGAACACTATGCATTAAAATCCCCAGCCATACAACCCTTAGTGAGCTAGAGCTGCATATACTCTCCAACAAATCAATCGAAAGCTTTCCACAATGGTTATAATAATATACCTCTTTAATGACGCTACCTGTTGAATCAAATACTTCGACAAGTGCCTCATACATTTCATTTACATCCACAACTGTACGCCTTCTCCCTTTCTGTATAATATTTGCAACAGCACCTTCTTTACAAACTAATCTATCACGCCTAATTACAATATAATCCTGGAAGGAAGAATTTAAATGTGGTAACAACCAGGTTTCCTGAATACATACAACGTCAGATAGATCTGATAAATCAGAAATAAACTTGAAGTCTTGACCATGAAAAAAATCTGGCTTCTGGAAATATGCGTATTCCCCCTTCTTATACACTCTGGAGAAATGTAACGGGACGTTTATGATTGGTGAAACAGTAAAATATTCTAATCAGAGAGCTGCTTTATTCACCAATCAAGACACAGCTGAAAATAACCTAACCGTCTAAATAAACTGAAATTTGCAAAAGACCGCCAAAAAAGCCTTTGTTGCTGAAATTAAACCATAAACAGGTTTGTGAGTCGACCCTTTACCCCCATTACTGAAGACCGACACATTTACACCGTGTATTTAATACCGCGACGGTGTCTGAAGACTTTGTTCACCGATTTCTTTCAATTGATAAATGTTCGCGGACGGTCATTGTGTAAACTCAGGTCAGTTTACCGACGGATGGCCCTTCAGAAAGTGGAGCTTTAACAAATACAGTCTGAACAAACCGTGAGTGTTCAGCTCTCGCGTTTGAAAGGGGTTAAGAGAAGTAACCAAAATGGGACAAAACTTAATGAAGCGCATTCTCCACGGTAATTAAACCAGAAACAACAATTAGTGTCTTCTTCAAAGAAACCTGATGACCGAGAGGGAACGACGGGGAAGGGGAGCGTGACGATTCCGTGCCTGTGCAGTACTCTGGAATGTAACAGAGAAATCGGGATTCTGCTGAATAGTGGACAGCAATTTCTGAATAACGGAGATAAGATTCTGAATGAGCGCATCAAAAATGAATGTTCAAACTTACCTCTAATCCATGTCTCAATATTTTGTAACTCTTTTAATGAAACCGTGAGTGGCTCTTAAAAGAGCCTTTGATTTTCGGGTTTGTTTTGTCTTTACTGGAGCTGGTGTACTTGGTCTCCGCCTTTGTCCCTTCGGACACGGCGTGCTTGGCCAGCTCCCCGGGCAGCAGCAGGCGAACGGCGGTCTGGATCTCCCGGGAGCTGATGGTGGACCGCTTGTTGTAGTGAGCCAGGCGGGAAGCCTCACCCGCGATGCGCTCGAAGATATCTTTCACGAATGAATTCATGATGCTCATGGCCTTGGAGGAGATGCCGGTGTCGGGGTGAACCTGCTTCATCACTTTGTAGATGTAGATGGCGTAAGTCTCCTTCCTCGACCTCTTGCGCTTCTTGCCAGTCTTGCTCGCCGGTTTGGACAGAGCTTTCTTGGCGCCCTTCTTGGGAGCGGGTTTCGGTGCATCAGGCATTTCCCCTTCGGCTTCAAACACAATAATAAGCAGAAGCTGTTCCGAGCCCGGACTAAATAGCCAGTGCCCAAAGTGGTATGTTAATGAGGATGGGAACGCTGAGCATTTCCATTGGCTGTTTGGAGAAATGACTCACCAATCGGAACGCTGGGGGATGGGAAGCGGCGCCAATGTGTGGCGGTTACCGCTGTCGTTTAATGCGGGAGGAAGTACAGAAGGGCAGAGACAGGCGGGGGTGAGGGCTGAAATTGAAAAGGGAAACGCAAAATTCAAAAGCAGAATGAAAATAAAATCAGATGAAATATTGTAAAATTAAACACGAAGACGTTCAGTTCATGACAGGGCAGCAGGGGAGCGAAGGAGAGATTTGAACATTTCAATGTAAAGTTCAAATCGAGCTTATTTATGCACAGGTGAAAGGAACAACGGATTTGTAGCAGCATCACAGACACGTTTCATCAGACACAACATTGACAAGAAAAACTGGAATTAAATATGAATTATACCAACATATTCAAATAGACAGAGGACTATCAGAACAAAATCAAAATAACAAAGAGATTATGCGGGCAGTCAGAGAATCACCCTTTTGTCCTTCTTCATCTCGTCACTCTCGATTCAGAGTCAGGCAACACTGCCACTTTGATCTGGCCCATGCCTTCATTCACCAGGTCCAACACTTGCCCTTATTGGATCTTCCCCCTACTTACACTAGTAATAGTGTTTGTGGGTGTGTGGCCAGGGTTAGAATGGGTGGGTGCACCTTCTTAGGATTAGGTTTGACGGTAGGGCTGGTGGATGTATATGTGGGGCTGGGAGAGATAAGGCTGTGGAGTTTAGTGTGATGAGTTATGTGGAGCTATGGTGGAGAGGGTAGTGGAGCCACTTTAATCTACCCAATGCCTTTCATTAACGTGGCCTGACCCCACTTGGCTTAAAGAACCGGGTGTGCTAAGGGACACATCATCAGTACTGCATCCTGGGATTATTGGGGGTTTCAGGTTGTTAATCATGAGATTCCTTTGGCCAGGTGACCGAGCCAGGGTTGATCAGACCCAGCTTGTGTTTAGCCCATTGACCAAGATAATGACAGGCATGTTGTGGATATTTTAGACCTTGTCCCTTGGCTGTATTTTGACCATTTGTAGAGTACAATGTTCTGAGGCCTAGTAATCAGGCTTTACCTCCAAGTAAGGTTCAACTTCCATACTTTAAATTTACATCTGTCTTTATTTTGTATCTGTGTGCCTGGGATCGCATGGGTTAAATTAACAGTGTTTACTGCAGTACAAACTAGTGATTAAGGTGTGCAGATTCACCCATAATTCTAAAGTATCAAAACCTCCGAAATCCAGAACTTTTTCTGCTGACATGACGTCACAAATGGAGAATTTTACCAGGGTTAAATGGCTTGTCATATGAAGAGCCTTTCATGGCTCTGGGCCACTCTTCCCTGTAACATCGAATAAAGAAAGGTTACCAAATTGAAACTGATCAAATAGTGCAAGGGCTTCATTGAGTGGATGTGGAGAGGATTTTTCTAGTGGTGGGAGTGTCTAAAACCAGCCCACACAGCTTCAAAATAGAAGGACATCCTTTTAGAATGGAGATGAGGAGGAATTCCTTCAGCCAGAGAGTGGTGAATCTGTGGAATTTTTTGACACAGGCAGCAGTAGAGGCCAAATCACAGTTTACTCTTTGTCATACAGGCTACCTGTACTGATGAGTTCCTCCAGCATCTTGTGTTGCTTTAGATTTCCAGCATCAGCAGATGCTCTCCTGTTAGTGATTTATGCCTCATTCTGAGGGTTTCTTTCCTCAGTTATGGAATGCTCCTTCAGGGGAAAGATGCTCGTTGCCTGTTGTCTGTCACATCCTGATCGAATCTAACAGATTTCCTCATTTTCTCATTAACTGCAGGGAATATAGACTTAGCCCACTCCTCTCACATAACCAACCCTCCATCCCTGGAACCAGTCCAGTCAGTGTGGGGAACAGTCACTGCGCTCCCTCGATTGCAGGGATATCCTTCCTGAGGAAGTGTGACCAAACCCGGACATTACATTCAAGGTGTGCTCTCACCAGGGCCCTATAGAATCCAGTGTGACATCTGTACCCCTCTTCTCCACTCCTCCTGGATCACAGGACAAAATAGTGTTTGCCTCTCTCATTACTTGTTGTATCTGCATGTTAACTCAAGTGATTTGTTTACAAGGACACCCAGGTCCCTCTGAACATCCCCATGTGGAAATGACTCTTACAGTTTGATCCTGGGAATGGGTGATCTCACATTTCCCCACATTCTGTTCCATCTGCCCCATCCTCAACCATTCACTCTCCTGTCGACATCCCCCAAACCTTCTCACTACTGACACAGTCCATCCCAATCTGCCACAGCAGCAGACATACTCATTGAATTATGCAGCACAGAAACAGGCCCTTCAGCACAACACATCCATGCTGACCAAGTGGACAAAGAAAACCATTGTCAATTACCTACATTTGGCCCATGTCCCTGTGAAACTTCCCTCTCCACAGTGCAAGAGATATTGCAATGGTGCCCACCTATACCATCACTGGAAGTAGTTTGTTCCATGTAAATAGCACATTCTGTGTACAAACCTGCTCCTCATGGTCTCATTTAATTCTTCCCTCTCTCACTTTATGCCTGTAATCTCTAGCTTCCAACTCCATGACCCTGGAGATAACAGATTCACTACTGACCATATCAATGTCTGCCATTATTTTATCAGCCTCTCTAATGTCATATACACTCTGGTGAGAATGTTCCAGTCTATCCAGCCTCCTGTTAAATCCCTTTTGCACCCTCTGATCACTGGGCAACTATAACTGTACTCTGTGCTCCAAGAGTAGATTCCCCAAGTTTGGTAGAGCTGTAATGTGACGTCACGGTCCAGTGCCCAATACTCTCCCGATGAATGCAAGTGTGGCAAACACCACCTTCACCGTCCTGCCTACCTGTGTTTACACTTTGAAGGAATTCGATATCTGCACCCCGATGTCTCTCTGTTTTACAACACTCCCAGGGACCGACCATTCCCCACGGCAGTTCTGCCCTGGTTCGTCATTGACAATGGAACACCTCACGTTTATCTGTCATTCCTCAAATCACTGACCTCATTCATCACCGTCCTGTTGTATTGCTGGTTACATTTTTTTCCACAATCCACGATATCACCAACTTTAGTGGCATCGGTAAATTTGCAGATCCGGGCATTGATTTTGTCAGCCGAGTCTTTAATAAATGAATTGCCGCAGCAGACTTGACTCGATCCCTGAGTCACACTTTTGTTACGTATTCAGGCAACAATAAATATATGAGTTCGGCAAGGGTTTCTTATAACAAACAACACGTTTATTAAACACAGAAAACAAACCCCACAAAAGTAAACAAACACTACCGTAACCGGAAACAGCTGCTGAGCGGCTGTTCAAACAGTTCTTTAAAGTGATATTCCAAAACAGTTCTTAAAGTGATATTGCCAAAAGTTCGATATGCTCACAGTCCATTTAAAAGGAGAGACTTTACAGGACGATTTAGGTTCTCTTTCACGTCGCTTGCTTCGATCCCCGACGTCGAAATTCCCACGAAGAATTTACGAAACAGAACGGCTTAAAGGCACTGACCTTTCCTTCCTCACTATCCTCAATTCTTTCTGGTAAACCCAGGGATTAACACGAAGATAGTCAACGAAATCCTTCCAAATAAGGATCAAACAAAGGTCGCCCCCGGTTCACCGTAGAAAGCGATTCTCCTCGATCTTTAACTTCCAACCTTGAATCTTCACTCTCCTCTAATTCCCTCGAACAGAATCATAAAGAACCTGTTGGCATTAACCTTTTAAACTTTAGGCATTAAATAAAAACTTCATCCTTCAACTAAACTGCGTCATCACTTCAAACACGCAGTGGCATGAAGTCAACTTGGCAAATCCAGCCACGAACTGCCCCTCCTCACAGGGTGGGGCCTACCTTTTATAACCTGTAAAAAAAACCCGTCACATGATCTCTACTGGCGGGAAAATGACATCATTCCACCATCACCTCAAGTCCAGTACTGCTTCAACCCCAGTCACATGACAAGGGCACCACTGTCATGTGTCACGAGTACGTAACACTTTTGATCGCAGGTCTCCAGTCGAAACGATGACTTTGTCTCCTACCACCAGGCCAATATTGTAGCCACTGCCCTGGATCACGTGATCTCTCCTTCCAGACACGAGCCTCACCAGTCTGAAGCTCGCAGGCTTTTCCTTGCAGCGATACACACAATGCCGGAGGAACTCAGCAGGCCAGGCAGCGAGAAAACAGCCGACGTTTTAGGCCTGGACCCTTCACCGCCATCTGCAGTTTCCTGTGTTCGGTTTTCCTCCGATCCCAAGTTACTGCATAACATAACCCATCCTCCAATCCTCTTCCACTACTCCTGCCCGAGAAGGGCGCAGAGAGACAGGAGTGGAGGAGTCAAAGTCAGAGTGACGGACAGAGCTGAGACCGGACTCTCAACTTCTACACCCGTCAATTTCCAGCGGTTTATCAGAAACACAGAGCTCCTGAGAGAGGAAAAACTCCCTAACACACCACGTACATACTGAAGGAATTCTAGGAATTTACTGGCGGTCGGACTTCATCCAAACGGAATACAGCGTTTTTGGCACAGGATTAATTTCAAATCGCCCGCCAATTGCAGAGCACCCAGCAACGGTGCTTGGTTACATTTCTTTAAAATGATTACCATTAATTTTATCACGAATTATACAATGTCAGTTTCATTTAATGCATTTAATATCTAATTCATTCAATTAAGATTTAAATGCATAATTACGAAATCCGTTCTCGAAACGAGTGAACTGCTTTCTGTCCGAGACGGATAAAAGGATTAAGATCGATCATAATACATTCAGGATTTACGGTAATCACTGACTGGAACGGCATAATCACAGGAATATTTCAAGCGGAACAGATTAATCTGTTTCAAATGTAACTCAGCTGACTGTATCGATAAAAATAATTAAAAGGTTGTGGACACAGCTCCGTCTATGAGGCGGTGGGTGGCTCTTAGAAGAGCCTTTACTGTGCTCGGGAGGAAGTGGGAGTATTTCAGCCGCCGAACCCATAGAGAGTCCGGCCCTGGCGTTTCAGAGCGTACACTATATCCATGGCAGTGACCGTCTTGAGTTTGGCGTGTTCAGTGTAGGTGACCGCATCCCGGAATCACATTCTCCAGGAAAACCTTCAGTACCCCGCGGGTCTCCTCGTTGATCAGACCCGAGATCCGCTTGACGCCGCCACGGCGAGCCAGACGCCGGATGGCCGGTTTGGTGATGCCCTGGATGTTATCCCGGAGAACTTTACGGTGCCGCTTGGCTCCGCCTTTGCCCAGTCCTTTGCCTCCTTTCCCTCTGCCAGACATGATGCTGCTTCACTCAGGTCGCTGCTCAGTGACAAACCGACTGCTGATGTCTCCTTTTACACACAGCGCCCCGACCTGCCCGAGAAATGCGCAGAGACAGAGGCGGGGAGGGGAGGAGACAGAGTCAGAGTGACGGACAGAGCCGAGAGCGGCCTCTCATCGTCCAGCTCCGCCTTCACTTTACCACACCCACCAATTTCCAACGGTTTATCCGCAACACAGCTCTCGAGCGGAAAAAAACGCCCTCACACACCACGTACAGACCGGAGGATTTCTGGAAGTTTGCTGATTCGCCTGCTTTAAATTATAGGAAGTGCTTTTCCGTTCCGCAAATCCCCGAAGACCTCGGTCTCTCCCTCCCCGGCCCCATGACCAGTGCGAGCGCCCTCACACACAGCAGTTGGTGGGCGAGGGTGCAGTCACTTCCAGTGATGAGAGGGTTCATTCATTAGAACAATTGTTCCTTTGGGTCGCGAGGGAAATGAAAGTCCGGTCACTTAAAGTAACAGGATACATAGGCAGATATAAGGATATATATACCGCGCTTCTGGCGCCTTCTAAACCGCAGGTAAAGTGGTGGCTGAGGAGCTGGTGTGAGGTAGGTGGGGCTTCAGCTACAAAGCCTCTCGAAGGGAAGGTGGAACGGGTACATTGAGAGGAGAACTTTCTTCCTGCTGCACGGAAGGGGTTAAACGAGCAGGGATGAGGTCCTACAAAGTGATTTTCAGGAACTCGGTAAAAAGCAGGACTTCCAGGATTGCAATCTCGGAATTATGACCCAAACCATGTGCTGGTGTACTGACAATTCGATAATGCCTGCACTTTAATATGTTGATGATGATCTGATGCAGGAGGGAGGTCTTCAGATTCATGGATCAATGGGCTCCCTTCCAGGCAGGTGGGAGACCAGGACAAACAAGGCCATTTCCATCTGGACTGGAGGGGACCCAATATCCTCACCAGGAGGTTTGATGGTGTCACTTGGCAGAGTTTGGAGTAGCAAGTGGGAGAAAGTACGTATGATAAGACAGTCTGAAAAGAACGAGAGCTAATAAAAATGCTGGGATTGATGGGCTGAAATGAGTTTATTTCAACATTAGGAGTAATCTGTTGTCGGAGGGATACGGCTGGCAGCTCAACATTCCTGGGTTTCATTGTTTTACACGTGAGTTGGGGTAGGGTGGGTTTAACAGAAGCAAAGGTTACCCCACTGGGAATGTCACAATAAACTGGAAGGCTCACTTGCAGAGGCAATCTGCAGTTACACTGATAGGATTATCATATTGGACCCCAATGACCAATGTAGGGACTTTATCTTCCCTAGAATTGATTGGATCTTGCTTAATACTAAAATGCACAAGATTTCTTCATTGAATCTGAAGAGTGTTTGAAACATTATGTACAGAGCCCAACCAGAGGAGAGAACAGACAGGAGGAATTAGTTTTGGGAAACGAGCCAGGCCAGCTGACAGCTGAGAGTCAGTGAATATTCTGGGATCTTATTTTTTTTCTTAGTGATGAGGAAGAATAAAATCAGATCTTGTACGAAGGTACTGAATTGCAGGAGGGCAGGTTAGTACGGAGTAAGACAGAAACCACGGGGCATTGATTGGGAGCAGCCACTGTCAGACAAGTCCACATCTGACGTGCGAGAGTTGTTTCAAGACCAGCAGATCCGAGTTTGAAATTGCGGTACAGGATTTATGCACATTTGGAAAGGCATGGCCTGATTAGGGACAATCAGCATGGTTTTATGTGGGCAGATCACGCTTGACAAAATTGATCGAGGTTTCGGTGGTGGTGATACAGATTATAAGATACAGGAGTAGAATTAAGCCATTTGGTGTATCAAGTCTGCTCTGTCATTTCTTCTTGGCTGATACATTTTTCCTCTCAGCCCCAATCTCCTGCCTTCTCCCTGTATCCCTTCATGTACTGACCAATCAAGAATCCATCAACTTCTGCCTTAAATATACCTAAAGTCTGGGCCTCCACAGCTGCCGCATGTGGCAATGAATTCCACAGATGCACCACACTCTAAAGAAATTCCTCCTCATCTCCAATCTGAAAGGAAGCCCCTGTCTTCTGAGGTTGTGTCCTCTGGTCTTAGACACTCCCGTCCTCTCCATATCAACTTGATCAAAGCCTTTCACCATTCAATAGGTTTCAATTAGTCATCCCTCATTGTTCTAACTTCCAGGGAATAAAGGCCCAGAGCCATCAAACACTCTTCATATGACAAGCTGTTTAATCCTGGAATCATTTTTGAGAATCTTGTTTGAAACCCATCCAATTTCAGCTCATCCTTACTAAGATAAAGGGCACAAAACTGCTCCCAATGCTCCAAGTGAGAGCTCACCAATACTTCATAAATCTCAACATTACATCCTTGCTTTTATATTCTAGTCCTCTTGAAATGAATGTTAACATCATATTTGCCTTCCTCACCACAGACTCAACCTGCAAATTAACCTTTACAGAACCAGCACAATGACTCTCTGCACCTCAATTTTTTGTATCTTCTCTCCATTTAGAAAATAGTCAACCCTAATATCTCCTCAACCAAAGTGCATGACCATACACTTCCCAGTTCTGGATTCCATCTGCCACTTCTTTGCCTATTCTCTTCATCCGTCTGTCCTTCCCTATTTCCTCAAAAATACCTGCACCTCCACCTGTCTCTTCAAATCATCTGCAAATTTTGCAACAAGTCCATCAAATCCATCGTTAATTTGGATAGTTATATGCACAGGAAGGGAATGGAGGGTTATGGGCTGAGTGCAGGTCGGTGGGACTAGTTGAGAGTAAGCGTTCAGCACGGACTAAAAGGGCCGAGGTGGCCTGCTTCCATGATGTAATTGTTATATGGTTATAAGAGACAGGTGGAGGCGCAGGTATTTTTGAGGAAATAGGGAAGGACAGGCAGATGAAGAAAATGGGTAAAGAAATCATTGACATATAACGTAAAAAGAATCAGTCCCAACATCTTGGTGCTTGATGAAGGCAAGACTGTGGACATGATCTCTATAGACCTTAGTAAGGCATTTGTAAAAGACCCGTGGGATTCAATATAAATTGCAATTTCAATTCAGAAATGGATTCCGCATAGAAGTCTATGTCGGGCTGGAAGTCCGTCTACAGAGGTGATCCACAAGGATTGATGCTGGGAATTATGTTGTTTCTGATATATATCAATTTTTGGATGAAAATGTTGATGGGTGGTTTACAAGTTTACATGTGACAGCAAGATTGATGGAATTGTGGACAGTGTAAACATTGATCAATGCACACAGTGTGACACAGATCACAAACATATGCAGAGAAATTGCAGAAGGAACTTAATCTGGGAGGGAATGTGGTATGGCACTTTGGGAGATCAAATGAAAGAAGAAAGTATAATGTTAATGATTGACCCCTTCACAACATTGGTGAGAAGAGTGATCTTGGGGATCTTGGGATCCAGGCACATAGTTCACAGAACGTGGCTACACAACGGGATAAGGTGTACAGAATGCTGGTCCCCACTGGTCACTGTGTTGAGTATAAGAGCAAGGGAGTCATGTATTACAACAGGCACACAAACGCACAGTGAATGGACCATGTCCAGGTAGGTCGACTTTTGGCAGTATGATGGATAAGAGGGATCTTGAGGTCCGAGTCCATAGGAGGCTCAAAGCAGCTGCACAGGTTGACTCCACAGTTAAGAAGATGTATGGTGTATTGGCCTTTATCAATCGTGGGAATGAATTTAGGACTGGAGAGATAATGTGGCAGCGATACCTGACCCTGGTCAGACCCCACTTGGAGTACTGTGCTCAGTACTGTTTGCCTCACTACAGGAAGTATATGCAAGCCATAAAAAGGGTGCAGAGGAGATTTACAAGGATGTTGCCTGGAATGGGGAGCATGCCTTATGAGAATAGGTTGAGTCAACTTGGCCTTTTCTCCTTGGAGCGAAGGAGGATGAGAGCTGGCCTGATAGAGGTGTACAAAAGGATGAGAGACATTGATCGTGTGGATAGTCGGATACATTTTCCTAGGGCTGAAATGGTTGCCACAAGAGGACACATGTTTAAGGTGCTGGGTAGTAGGTACAGAGGACATGCCAGGGGTAAGATTTTTTTAATCAGAGAGTGGTGAGTGTGTGGAATGGGCTGCCAGCAATGGTGGTGGAGGCGGATACGATAGGGTCTTTTAAGAAGCTTTTAGATAGATACATGGAGCTCTGTAAAATAGAGGGCTATAGGTAAGCCTGGTAATTTCTGAGGTAGGGAAATGTTTGGAACAACATTGTGGGCGGAAGGGCCTCTGTTGTGCTGTAGGTTTTTTTTTTTGATTCTATGACTGAACTGAACTCCAAGGGTATTCAGTGACTTGGAAATTTTCTTGCATCCATCTCCTGATGTACTTTTCAATAAGCTTTTTGCAGAGCTGCCAGGAGTGTTCTTTGGTCTTCATGGTGTAGTTTTTGCTGGGATACTGACTACCAACAGTAGTGTAATTTTATTACAATCAATTGAAACACCTTGACTGCACATGGTGATCTCCATTTAACTGATAAGGTAACTCCTAAAACCAATTGGCTGCACCAGTGATAATTTGGTGTGTTATATTAAAGGGGGTGAATACGTACACAGACAATTATTTCGTGTTTTATATTTATAATTAATTTAGAGCACTTTTTAGAGATCTGTTTTCACTTTGACACAAAAGACTTCTTCTGTTGATCAGTAAAACAAAGCCAAATATAATCCGCTGTGATTCAATACTGTAAAACAATAAAACATGAAAACTTCCAAGGGGCATGAATACTTTTCATATGCACCTTACATGTAGTGACAGTGATGAGAAAGGGGGAGGGAAAGAAGACACGGGGAGGAGTGGTCTCAAGATCCTCCGGTGTTCCTCCCGATGGGATAAAACACAAAAAGGGAAATATCAAAGAGAGATGAGAATGGAACTGTGATTGTCGTGAGAGATTTAATCAGAAGCAGATTGGAGTACTGCTGCATCGAGTAACTTTGTTCTGAGAGCTGGAACAACCACGATCTGCTGGTGGCAACCCATTCCAACTGAGTTTCCCATTCACATACCAGCATATCGGTCCCTTACAGCTGTCTTAACGGGTGATGGGTGGTAATGGGACAAGCTCCCACTTCCCATTAAATGCTGCCAATGGTGTGTGCCTCAAATTGCCTCCGTCAGGTAAATACAGCTCCTGACTTTAACATTTGGCTTAGCTACTAAGCCCGACGGAACTGTTTCTAGTGTTGGGGGAAGGTGCAAATAGGTTTACTAGCATCATATAACCAACTGCTATGGACAGATGGGCTCGTCAACCGTGCTTGGCAGCTCATCTAGTGGAAGGAAAACCCTGACCTCAAACCTGGACCCTGGTGTTCACCCTCAATCTGTGGTCTGGAGTTCTCCCTCATTGTGATCACTTCATCAGGGATCCTTCACCACAAGATCTCTCTGTAATCCCACCTCATTACACATTACATCTGAAATGACCTGTTCCTGGGTAAGATCCTGCTGTAAGAAACTGTCTCTGACCACTCCACAAATTTCTCTTCCACTGTACCAGTTGGATTACTTTAATCAATACACAGACTGAAGCAAACACACATAAAATGCTGGAGGAACTCAGCAAACAGTCGACATTTTGGGCTGAGAACCTTCATCGGGATGAGACAGAAAGGGACAAAAGCCAGAATAAGGTGGTGGGGGAGGGGGAGGAGGACAAGTGAGTGGGGTGTGTGGTTTGTGGAGGGATAAGGATGTGAGGAGCTGGGTGACAGGCAGAAAAGGCAAAGAGAGGAAGAAAAAGTAATCTAATAGGTCAGAATGTTGGACCATGGGATGACGTGAAGGAGCTGGAGAACCTAGGAGAGATGATGGGCAGGTCATAAGGGCGTGTGAGGAGAAGTGAAGGGGTTAACTGGCAACAGAATGGGGGAAAATAAGTGGAATTGGGGGAAACAGAGTGCAGTGATATCCGGAATTTGGAGAAATCAATGTTCATGTCATCAGGATTGGAGGCTGCACAGTCGGAATATGAGGTGTTGTTTGGCTAGCCTGTATTTGGCCTCATCGTGGGAAGAGAGAAAGCTACAGACAGACATGTTGCTGATGGCCCTCTGCTGGTCAAGGTCGAAGATGGATATTGTACCCTCACTGTGAAAGTCAATATGCAAGCCAGGGTACTACGATACGTAAAGCAAGCTGTTGCCCATGCAGTGGCTCCTGCTCTCCATGCAGCTGATGAATCCAGAGCAACCGCAGAGACCGATGGGGTCAGGCACCAGAGTGGTCGCATGATTACCAGTCTGCATTGAATACAGGACTGACAGGGAATTAGTGTTCACAGTGGAGACACAGCAAACATCCCACAGATATCTGATGGTGACATTTCAACGTTGTGCAATAATGTGTAACAATTGCCATCACGAGGGAGAAGCTAAAAGGACAAAAAACAAACATTACCAGGTCCCAATGACCGGCACTGAAGCCTGGAGAGAAAGTAGAGACACTGAAGTCTGTCAAAACTCACTGTTACAGAAAGGTCCCAGTGGAGTTGAAAACCATTGTTGAAGAAGGGTGGAAGATAAAAACCAGGTGACTGTAGTCCAGTTAACTTCACTTCAGCTACTGGAGTCTATAATCTGTGAAGAAATAACAAGTCATTTGGAAAAGTCTAATGCATTGAACTAAGTCAACAGGGTTTACAGTCAGATTCACACAGCACAGATATGAACCCCTCAGCTCAAAAGGTCCACGATGACCAAAGTTCCCATCTGAGCTTGTGCTCTGTAACCCCCTCGCCACCACATTATGAACAAGGCTATCGTCCCATTTCCCTGCATTTAGCCCATATCCTTCAAAACCTTTCCTTTCCATCTACCTTTTTAATGTACCTGACTCAAACACTCCCCTTGACAGCTCATTCCATTTACCGATCAGCCTGCATGTGGAAAAGTTGCCCTTCAGGTTCCTATTAAATCTCATCTCAAACCAATGCCCCCAGTTCTTGATTCCCTTACCCTGGCAAAACTTTGTTATCTTTGACCCAACCCAGGCCCCTTATAATTTTATACACCTCTGCAGTATTGCCACTCATTCTCCAATGTTCCAAGGAAAATTGTCCAAAACAGTTTCCACTAATCAGTCCTTTGAGATCCAGTAACATACCTGTAAATCTCCTCTGCACTCTTTCCAGCTCAATGGTGCCTGTCATATAGCACGGTCACAAAAACTAAACACTATTTATGAAATGCGGCCAAACCGACGTATTGGACAACTGCACCATTTCATCCCAGCTTCTATATTTGGTGCCCTGACTGAAGGCCGGTGTTCCAAAAGCCTCTTCACCACCCTGTCCATCTGGAACCTGGTTTTTGTCTCTGTAACTGGGGTTACAGAATGTTAAGTGAATGTTTGACAAACATACCAGAGATTTGAGACTTTACAGGGGAAGTTGGAGAAGTGGTGATTTTGGATTGTCAGGAGCCATTTGCCAAGGAGCCACACGAAAGGCTGGTGCACAAGACCAGATCTCCGTACTGGGAAGGAGGTGTGTTAATATTGACTGAAGACTGGTTATCATACTGAGACAGAATAACAGGTCTGTGTCAGGCTGGGATGACATAACTACTGGAGTGTCCCAGCAACCTGTTTTGGACCCTCCATTATTTACTATTGATATTAATGACCTGGAGGAGTGGCAGAGAGTGAGGAATCCATGATTGTCAATGACATGGAATGTGGTATGGGCATGTTCTGATTGGACATTTGGTCTCTCCAACAGGATATGGGGAAGCTGGTGAGTAGAATACTTGGTAAATGGAATTTAATGTATTAAGTGTGATGATGTAGTAGGAGGGATCAAAATTCACTACTATTTATGTGGAGATAAATTGTAAATGAGAGAAATAGAGAGGGGTCGAAGTGCTGCCTGCAAAACAAAATAGAAACGGGTGCAGTGAAGGGTTCATAAGACCATATATGACCAAGGTTCAGAGGTGAATGGTTCATTGACATTTATTGCTGGGGCATTAGTGCAGCGAAACAGAGAAGTGTTGTTACAGTGTCAAATAAACACACAATGACTGATTTTGGGAAGTTAAAGCAGGTCAAGACATACCCAGTGAATGGCAGGGCCCTGCAGAGCACTAATGAAAAGATGAACCTGAGGCACGGGTACATAGTTCCCGGAAAGAGCCAACACAGGTAGAGAAGGTGGTGAAGAAGGTGCACAACATGCTTACCTTCATCGGCAAAGGCTCTGAGAGGAGTTTGGACATCACGTTACAGTTGTACAAATCAATAATTAAACCACACCAGGAGTACACTGTGCAGTTCTGTTCACCACGAGAGGAAGGATGTGATTAAACTGGAAAGGTGCAGAAATGATTCACAGGAATGTTACCTGGACTGGGGGATTGAGTTACAAGGAAAGATCAGACCGACTGGGACTGTTTTTCCTGGAGTGAAGTAGGCTGAGGGGAGACCTGACACAAATTTTTAAAACTATGAGAGGTGCAGACAAGGTAGACAGTCAGAATCACTTCCCCAGGGTAGAAATATCAAATATGAGAAGGCACACCTTTAAAATGCCAAGGTGAGAATTTAAAGGTGGTTTTCAGGGCAGGTAAGATTTCTGTTTCTGTACAGAGAGTGGTGAAGGCTGGGTTTCGTCTGCCATGGGGAGTGGTGGAAGCAGATACGATAATGACATTTAACAGGGTTTTAGATAGCCATGAATATTCAGAGAATTGAAGCGCATGGATTATACGCAGGCTGAAGAGATTTAGTTTCATTTGGCATCCTGTTCAGCACAGACAGAAGAAGGGTCTGTTCCTGTGCTGTACTATTGTGTGTTCTCGGTGAGCCTCAGTGACGGGGAATTCTTTAGCCGGGGTCACAGACAGGCGTATCTGTGGCAAGGAGAGAGACTGCAAGATGGTGCATTACCAGCCTGGTACCAGAGCCAAGGATGTAACTGAACAAGTACAGGCCATTCTGAAAGGGCAGGGTGAGCAGCCAGAGAACGTGTCCATATTGGTTCTAACAAAAGAGCCAAAGTCCTGCAAAGAGATTTAGGGAGTTCAGGAAAAAGTTAAGCAGAGTCTCTTGGGGGGGTGGTGGGGGTAATCCCAGTGTCACCTGCTAGTGAGGGAAGAAATAAAAAGGTGGTACAGTTTTATGTGTGGCTAACAAGCTGGTGCAGGTTAGTTACATGGATCATTGAGTTTTAATCAGGAGAGGCAATGGGAAGAGTTGACAAATAGACAATTTACAGTGTCTCAGGAGCATTACAAGTGTGCAGATAAACACATATTAGAAGTAAGAGAAAGAATGAAAAGTTACCACAAACAGTCTGACATGAGGGGTGTCATCACTTCCCCGGCTACAGGTTGACTCATTACAGAGCCGAGGGTCAGAATGACTTCATACAGCGCTCCTTGGAGCAGCACAGTGGTGTTAGTCTGTTACTGAAGATGCTCCTCTGTTCAGCCAAGGAGGCATGCAGAGGGTGAAAAACATTGTGCAGAATTGTCAGGATTTTCTGTCTGGTCCTTTGTTCCACCATGGCCTCCAGTGTGTCTAGTTTGACTCCAATAACAGAGTCAGCCTTTCGAATCAGTTTATTCTCAGATGGCATCACCCATGTTGATGCCACTGGCCCTGTACACCACTGGATAGTTAGGCCAAGTTAATGAACACAGGGGCACCAAGGGGCAGAAGTGTGTTTGTATCAGTGCTAGTTAATCCAAACGTACTTGGCACGGAGATTCAGCCATTAGTGAAGGGTAGGACTGGTAGCTAAACATTCCAGGATTCAGATTCAGACAGTTCAGAGGGAGGTGAATGAGATTGGGGAGCTGTACTGCTGATCAGGCAGAATGTCACAAATTCAAGGTCATCCCGGAGGCTCATCCAGTGAGACCATGTGGGTGGAACTCAGGAATGAGAAAGGTGCAATCACTGTGATGGGATTATACTGTAGGGCTCCCGATAACCAGTAAGAGTGAGGAACAGATATTTTGGCAGGTTATGGACTGATGTAAAAACAACAGAGTATCTGTAGTGAATAAACTCCCCAGAGTGACTGGGACTCCCTTATCATCTGAGACTTGATTGGGGCATTATTTGTTAAGTGTTTTCAGCAAGGTTTCCTGAAACAGTATGCAGATGGTCCACCAGGAGGGAGACTTTCTTGACTTTGCCTTGGGAAATATGGGACTCACCAGATTGTGGTAGGAACAACCAGTGTTCAAAGAGGAATTAGACAGGTCTTTCAGTGGAAATAACCTGCAGAGCTGTGGGGACAGAGTGGGGAATGGGACTGTGGAAATGTTGTAACAGGAGTTGGTATAAACTTGATGGTCAAATAGTCCAGATCATCCCAGAATGATCCTGTGATCTGTAATAGTCTGAAAAAATTATTCTAGTCACCGGTGAACCTTCTAAGCTCCAGGGTGGACAAGATCAATTGTGTAATAAGGACACACTTCGGTAAAATCACTGACACCATATTCCAAGCACACTGAGCTGAAAGAGCACAGCACCGGCCAGTGAGGACACAGACCAGTACACATCCGGCTCTCTACTACAAAGTTCAAAGCTGTAAGTAAATGTATTATTAAAATACATTTCTGTCATCGTATGCAACCCCGGGATATATTTTCTTTTGGGCATACCGTTGGTTTGTTAGAGCTGTTGGGCAGGGTATAAACTAATTTGGCAGGGGCATGAGAACTGGTGTAAAAGGACTCAGGACAGTACAGATGGTAAAGAAAGAAAAGATAGCATGCAGTCACACTGTCAGGAAGAGCGAGCAGACGATTGGACATAACTGCAGCCAGCAGAGGGATGCAGAATCAATAAGGGTAGCAAATCTAATACTTGCAGCGTCATTCATCAATGCACAGAGTATAAAAAATAAGGTGGATAATCTTATTGCCCTCTTACGGATTGTCATGTATAATGTGATCATGACAGAATCACAGATGAAAAATATTTATAGTTGAGAGTTAAATGCCCAATTTGACATATCAGAAGGACAGAAAGGTAGGCAATGGGGATAGCATGGCTCTGCTGGTAAAGAATGGTATCAAATCAGTAGGAAGATGAGCCATAGGATCGGAAGATGTTGAATCATTGTGAGTAGAGTTAAAAAAAACTGCAAGTGTAAAAGGACGTTAATGCAGTTGTAAACAGGCCGTCAACAGTTGTTTGGATGTGGACCGCAGGTTACAACAGGAAATAGAAAAGGCATGTCAAACGGGTAATGTTATTGGAGATTTCATGGGAGATTTCAACATGCAAGTCGACTGGGAAAATCAGGTTGGAAATAGATCTCAAGAGAGTGAGTTTGTTGAATGCCTAAGAGATGGCTTTTTAGAGCATTTTGTCATTGAGCCTACCAGGGAATCAGCTATACTGGATTGTGTGTTATTTAATGAACAGGAGGCAATCAGGGAACTTCAGGGAAAAGAACGCTTAGGAGGCAGCGATCACAGTAACATTGAGTTCAACTTGAAATTGGATAGGGTGAGAGTACAGTCTGACATCGCAGTGTTTCAGTGGAGTAAAGGAGTTGGCTAAAGTAAATTGGAACGAGATGCTGGCAGAGATGGTAGCAGAGCAGCAAAGGTGAGAGTTTCTGAGAAAAATGAGGGAGGTACAGGATAAATGTATTCCAGAAACAAATAAATGCTCAAATGGCACAATAGTACAACTGGTTCAGCTCGCTTCTCCACTCTGCACTGAACTAAGCATCTGTGCACAGACTCTCTTTGAGCATTTCAGTTCAAAACGCTACAGAACTTGCTTGTGTTTATTGTTTGCAGGAATTGTCTTTCTTTCTGCACATTGGGTGTTTGATGGTCTTCTTATTTTATTAGTGGGTTCTTTTCACTTCCTTTGTTTTATGGCAAACTGTATGAAACAAACCTCAGTTGTAGAATGTATACGTACTTTTGATAATAAATTTACTTTGAACTTTGATTCAAAAACCTGATGCTTGAGGGATAAAGTAAGGACAAAAATTTAACAAAACTTAAAAGTCATGCTCCATTAGTTACAGGCCAGGATAAAAAATGATAAATATTCTTCCTCTTTTTAAGAACTGCAATAGGGACAAGACAGGAAAGTATACCCTGGTGACTCTTACATTCGTGGGATGGATATTACTCGAAAAGATATTTAACGATAGGATCAGCTCAGGCTTTATAAGGCATTGGTCCGATCACACTTGGAGTACTGTGTACTGTTTTGGGTCCGTTATCTAAAAAGCTACAAGTTCATAGAGGAGGTTCACAAAAATGATCCTGGCAATAAAAGGATTAATGAACAATGATTGTTTGATGGCTTTGGGCCTGTACTCTCTGGACTTTAGAAGAATGATGGAATCTCATTGAAACCGATCAAATATTGAAAAGGCCTAGAATAGAGTGGGGAGGGTATTTCCGATAGTGGGGCAGTCGGGGACCACAGGGCACAGCCTCATAATACCATTAGAGCAAAGATATGGAGTAATTTCCTTAGTAATGGGTAGTGAATCTGTGCTGCCTATGTCAGGATGTTTTTCTTTGACCAGAGTTCAGCGATTAACACCATCATTCCCACAGTCCTGATAAATAAGCTACGGAACCTGGTCTCTCTGCAATTGGATCATCAACTTCCTAACCTGGAGACAACAGTCTGTGCAGATTGGTGATAAAACGGGCTAATCCCTATTGACATCAATGGATCTGGGGTTAAACGTGATTCTGGTCCTGACTCTAAATTCATCCCCACAGACGGATGTGGCCAACTTATTGGGTACATTGAATGTGGAGGTTCTTGATTGTGGGGGCGGGGGCAGAATAAGAGTGTTCGAGAGGGTTAAGAGATGTGACATGATCTCTTATTCCTGGCAGAATGGGGCAGCAGAGATGATGGGCCAAATGGCCTAATTCTGCTCCTGTGTCTTATGGTCTGCTGGTCTCGGAGCAGCTGCAGGACATTTCAAAGGGAAGTTTGAGCAGCCGGACACCGTGGTGGACGATGCATGTTGGTAATAGCAATGTAAAGAGGAGGGATCTGGTCCTGTGCAGAGAATTTAGGGACATAAGACAGATAGACATACTTTATTGATCCCGAGGGAAATTGGGTTTTGTTACAGCCGCACCAACCAAGAATAGAGAAGAAATATAACAATATAAATCCATAAATAATTAAATAATAAGTTAATCATGCCAAGTGGAAATAAGTCCAGGACCAGCCTATTGGCACAGGGTGTCGGACACTCCGAGGGAAGAGTTGTAATGTTTGATGGCCACAGATAGGAATGACTTCCTATGACGCTCAGTGTTACATCACAGTGGCTGAATGTACTCCTGTTCCTAACCATTACCTGATGGAGTGGATGGGAGTCATTGTCTAAGATGGCATGAAACTTGCACAGCATCCTCTTTTCAGACACCACCATCAGAGGGTCCAGTTCCACCCGCACATCATCACTGGCCTGACAAATAAGTTTGTTGATTCTGTTGGTGTCTGCTACCCTCAGCCTGATGCCCCAGCACACAACAGCAAACATGATAGCACTGGCCACCACAGCCTCACAGAACATCCTCAGCATCGCCCGGCAGATGTTCAAGGAACTCAGTTTCCTCAGGAAATAGAGATGGCTCTGACCCTTCCTGTAGTCAGCCTCATGGTACTTTGACCAGTCCAGTTTATTGTCCATTCGTATCCCCCCCCCCAGGTATTTGTAATCCTCCACCATGTCCACACTGACTATAAAGTAGTAAACTCTGTATTACTCCCAGTGACACTTGTTAGTGGGGTGAAATATAGAGAGGTACCACTAATGAATGTGTGGCTGAGGAGCTGGTGCAGGGGGCAGAGTGCCAGTTTCATGGATCAATGGGACATCTTCTCGGGATGGGTAGGCAGAAACTTTTCACCACCTAGGGTCTTCTAGGGAAAGACCAGTTTTCTTCATCCTAAAACTGCACGGAATAGTTTTGTTTGTGACAGGGCGGAGGTTGAAAGGGAATCTGAAGGTTGAGTTGATGCAGGTGGATAAAATTACGTGAGGCATACAAAGGTTAGTGAGACAGAGACTGTTTCCAGTGGTGTGGCTGTCGAAAGGGAATAGTTGTAAGGTGATAGGGGGTGGTTTAAAGGGGATCCGAAGGGTAAATATTTGACACAGAGAATAGCTGGTATCCCGAATGAGCTGCCAGAGGAGGTGGTGGAAGCATAAACACACAAAGTTTCTGTTGATGAACACTTTCCAGGAACCTGTCATTACTTGTTCATCCTGCCCTGGTTTAACTCCCTGGTGCTGGGTCCATTGTTGTTTTTCCATCTGTATGAACGATCTGGATGAGAATGTGGTAAACTGGATCAGCAAGTTTGCAGATGACACCAAGATTATGGGGTATGATAGACAGCAAAGGCGGCTAGAAAATCTTGATGTGGGATGTGGACCAGCTGGAAGAATAAAGCAAGCTACAATCTGGAATATACTGTCTGAGGGGTGGTGCAGGCTGGTATTTAAGTACCATCAGGATGAGCATTTGAATCACCAGGGCAGGGTAGGAGACAGACCAAGTGCTAAGTTAGTGGAGACAGATTCTCGATGGTCAGTATAGACATTCAGAAACCACTGACTGTGAAAGTGCAGTGGGAACCTGGAAGACAGAACTTCAGGACGTACATACCCAAAACACTCAGAACCCAGGACAATGCATTTTTGTTGGACAAAGGTATTAATGCATTAGGGTTAATAGTGTATCAACCCCCTCAAAAGGCTAGCAAAATGCACCCATTCCCTGTGCTCCAGTAACAGTACTTTTAAATGGGAATTTGGTGAAGAACGCTGGTTAATATTAAGAGAGATGGCAGACAGCTTGGTCACAATGGAAGGATGCAAATATCTTCTCAGAGGATAAGGGGTTCAGTGGAACAAGCTCACAGCTGAGAATGAAGGTAACAATCCCCACTGCAGTGGAACAATGCTGTTGCCAGGGTTGTCCAGGGCAGAGACAGACCCTCTGGCCCATCACATTTATGCTCCCCCATCACGCACAGCTGTACTAATCCCAATTCCCTGCATTAGTTTCATATTCCTCCAGGCCTTACTCAATGAAGTACCTGTGCATGTGTCCCTAATATTGTTACACAGTTCCCTGTATGTGGCAGCACAGGTAGATAGGGTCTACTTGCCTTGTCAGCTAAAGAACTGCTTCTCATTAGAATTGTACAAAACTGCTTAAAGACAGATGTAAAGGGGCTCTGAAGGAGACATACTTCACACAGAAATAGCTGCTATCCTAAATCAGCTGCCAGAGGAGGTGTGGGGGCAGAAACCCACAAAGTCTCTGTTCACTAAACCTTCTCAGGAACCTGTCATTCACTGTGTACATCCTGCCCAGTGATTTATACAGAACTGAAACCGTCCCTTCGCTAAAACTCATCCACGCCGACCAAGTTGTCGACCTGAACTCATCCCATCCACTTGCATTAGGCCCGTGTCCCTCTCAACCTTTCCTATCCACGTAACTGTGCAAATATGGTTTAAATACTGTACCTGAGGCAGAGAGCCGGTGCGGTGAGACGCTGACAGACACTCACTGTTCTGAGGGCAGGAAGAGGAGAGGCCATTCCCACAGTGGAGCCAAAACCCAAAGTAGAGACCGACTCCACTTTAGAACAACCCCGTGCCCACCATCCCGGACCGTTCCCCAGGGAACAACGTCTGTGCAGGTGGGACCTCGGTGACGTCAGCTCGTTACAGAACGGCAAACGCGCTGTCTCAACAGCCCAGGAGGCGGTGCAGAGTGAGCTGTCAATCAGTGGAGCCGCTGAGAAATTACGAGCATTGCAACAGAGTGGGTACAGGGGGGAATTTCCGGGAACGGTGACCCCACCCACAGGAACTGAGTGTTATAGACAGTAATATTCACATTTTAATATGACTCCTCGGTCTTATAAATATTTAATATTTGTATTTTGTATATTTTTGTGTGGATAATCTTTTATAATCTGGGGTAAAAATTATCCACTGAAACATAGAACATGACAGCACAGAAAGAGGCCTTTAGGCCCATCTTGGCTGTGCTGAACCATTTTTCTGCCGGGTCCCACTGCCCTGCAACTGGGCCATATCCCTCCATACACCTCTCATCCATGTACCTGTCCAGGTTTTTCTTAAATGTTAAAAGTGAGCCCGCATTTACCACTTCATTTGGCAGCTCATTTCACACTCCCACCACTCTCTGTGCGAAGAAGCCCCCACCCCCAATGTTCCCTTTAAACTTTTCCCCCTTCACCTTAAGCCATGTCCTCTGTTTTTTTCTCTCCCCTAACCTATGTGGAAAAAGCCTGTTTGCATTCACTCTATCTATACCAATCATAATTTTATATAACTCTCTCAAATCTCCCCTCATTCTTCTATGCTCCAGGGAATAAAGTACCAGCAACATCCTTGTAACACTTCTCTGCACTCTTTCAACCTTATTAATATCCTTCCTGTAATTTGGTGACAAAAACTGCACACAATACTTCAAATTTGGCCTCTCCATTACCTTATACAACCTCACTATAACATTCCAACTCTCATACTCAACACTTTGATTTATAAAGGCCAATGTACCGAAAGCTCTCTTTCCAACCCTGTCGACCTGTGACGCCACTTTTAGGGAATTTTGTATCCGTATTCCAAGATCCTTCTATTCTACTGAACTCCACAGTGCCCTACCATTTCCCTTGTATGTTCTACCTTAGTTTTTCCTTCCAAAGCACAATACCTCACACTAGTCTTTATTAAATTTCATCTGCCATTTTTCAGACAATTTGTCCAGCTGGTCCAGATCCCTCTGCAAGCTTTGAATACCTTCCTCAGTATCCACGACACCTCCAATCTTTGTATCATCAACAAATTTGTAGATCCAATATACCACATTATCATCCAGATCATTGATATAGATGACAAATAACAATGGACCCAGTATTGATCCCTGTGGCACACCACTAGTCACAGTCCTCCACTACCACTCTCTGGCTTCTCCCAATGAGCCAATATCTAATCCAATTTACTATCTCACCATGTATACCTAGCGACTGAATCTTCCTGACTAACCTCCTATGTGGACCTTGTCAAAGACCTTAATGAAGTCCATGTAGACAACATCCACTTCCTTCCCTTCATCCACTTTCCTTGTAATCTCCTCAAAAAACTCTAATAGATTTGTTAAATTTGACCTACCATGCACAAAGCCATGTTGACTCTCCCTAATAAGTCCCTGTCCATCTAACTACTTGTAGATCATATCTCTTACTACTCCTTCCAATAATTTACCTACTACTGACATCAAACTTACCAGCCGATAATTTCCCAGATTTCTTTTAGAGACTTTTTAAACAACGGAACAACATGAGCTATCCACCAATCCTCCAGCACCTCACCGTAGATACCGATATTTTAAATATATCTGCCAGGCGCCTGCAATTTCAACACTAGTCTCCTTCAAGGACCGAGGGTATACCCTGTCAGGTTCAGGGGATTTATCTACTCTGATTTCCTCCTCTTCAATCTGTATAGGTTCCTTGGCCTCACTACTTGTTTGCCTAATTGCCATTGACTCCATGCCAGTTTCTTTAGTAAATACAGACACAACATACCCATTTAAAATCTCCCACATTTCTTCTGATTCCATACATAGCCGACTACACTGATCTCCAAGAGGACCAATTGTATCTCTTATTATCCTCTTGCCCTTAATAAACCTGTAGAAGCTCTTTGGATTATCCTTCACCGTGACTGCCAAAGCTACCTCATGTCTTCTTTTTTTCCTCCTGATTTCTTTAAGTATCTTTTGTAATTTTTATGCTCCTCAAATACCTTATTTGCTCCCTGTTTTCTGTACATGTCATACATGTCTCTCTTCTTCTTTATTAGAGATCCAATATCCCTAGAGAACGAAGGTTCTGTATCCTTATTCACTTTGCCTTTAATCCTGACAGGAACATACAAACTCTGCACTCTCAAAATTTCTCCATTGAAGGCCTCCCTCTTACCAATCACACCCTTGCCAGAGAACAACCTGTCCCAATCCATACTTTTTAGATCCTTTCTCATTTCTTCAAATTTGGCTTTTTCCAGTTGAGAACCTCAACCCAAGGACCAGATCTATCTTTATCCATGATCAAGTTGAAACTAATGGTGTTATGATCACTGGAACCAAAGTTTCCCCTACACACACTTCCGTCACCTGTCCTAACTCGTTTCCAAATAGGAGATTTAATATTGCATCATCTCTAATTGGTACCTCTATATATTGATTTAGAAAACTTTCCTGAAAACACTTTACAAACAAAAACTTGTCTAGACCTTTAACAGTATGGGTGTCCCAATCAATATGTGGAAAATTAAAATCCACTACTGTCACAACTTTATGCTTCCTGCAGTTGCTTGCTATCTCTCCGCAATTTGCTCCTCCAATTCTCACTGGCTATTGGGTGGACAACCAAACAATCCCATTAATGTGGTCATACATTTCCTGTTTCTCAGCTCTATCCATATGACCGCAGTAGAAAAGTCCTCCAATCTGTCCTGCCTGAGCATCACTGTAACATTTCCCCTGACTAGCAATGCCACCCCCACTCCCTTCATCCCTCTGCCTCTATCACATCTGAAACATCGGAACTCTGGAACCTTAAGCTGCCAGTCCTGCCCCTCCTGTAGCCAAGTTTCACAATTGGCTACAGTGTCATAGATCCACGTCATTTCACACCCTCAGCTCGTCAGCCTTCTCGACAATACTCGTCACATTGAAATAGACACACCTCAGAAGATTACCCCTGCTCCACTATCTACTCTGGCATTCTGGTTCCATCCCCCTGCAAATCTAGTTTAACCCAACCCCCCCATAACACTAACAAACCACCCTGCAAGGATATTGGTCCCCCTGTAGTTTAGGTGTAACCTGTCTCTCTTGTATAGGTCCCAATGATCCTGCAATGTGAAACCCTGCCCACTACACCAGTTCCACAGCAACATGTTCATCCTCCAGAGCATCCTATTCTTACCCTTACAGACACGTGGCACAGGTAGGAATCCTAAGATTACCACCCTTGTGGCCCTGCTTTTTGACTTCCTGCCAAGCTCTCTATACTCATTCTTCAGGACCTCCTCACTCTTTCTTCCTACGTCATAACGTCATAAAACATTGTAACTAGACCACTGACCCCTTGCTGAGAAAAGAAAGCTACGGAAAAATATTGTCAAAGCCAAAATTTTAATCTAAAGTAAGTTAATAGAAACATAGAAAACCTACAGCACAATACAAGCACTTTGGCCCACAAATTTGTGCCGAACATGTCCCTACCTTAGAAATTACTAGGCTTACCCATAGCCCTCTATTTTACTAAGCTTCATGTACTTATCCAAAAGTTGCTTAAAATACCCTATCGTATACGTCTCCACCATGGTTGCTGGCAGCCCATTCCACTCACTTACCACACTCTGAGTAAAAACTTACCCCTGACATCTCCTCTGTACCTACTCCCCAGCATATTAAACCTGTGTCCTCGTGGCAACCAATTTAGCCCTGGGAAAACACCTCTGAATATCCACACAATCAAGGCCTCTCATCATCTTATACACCTCTATTAGGTTACCGCTCATCCTCTATCGCTCCGAGGAGAAAAGTCCCTGACACCCTTTCTATGGCTTCCACATCCTTCCTGTACGTGAGGAAACCAGAACTGAGCACGGTACTCCAAATAGAGTCTGACCAGGTTCCTGTACAGCTGCAGCATTACCTCTCGGCTCCTTAATTCAATTCCATGGTTGATGAAGGCCAATACACCGTATGCCTTCTTAGCCACAGAGTCAACCTACCCGGCTGCTTTGAGTGTCCTATGGACTCGGTTCCCAAGATACATCAGATCCTCCACACTGCCTAGATCCCTAACATTAATACTATATTCTACCATCATATTTGAGCTACCAAAATTAACCACTTCACACTTATCTGGGTTGAGCTCCATCTGCCACTTCTCAGACCAGTTTTGCATCCTATCAATGCTCCATTGTAACCTCTGACAGCCCTCCAGACTATTCACAACAACTCCAACCTTTGTGTCATCAGAAAGCTTATTAACCCATCTCTCCACTTCCTCATCCAGGTCATTTATAAAAATCACAAAGAGTAAAAGTCCCAGAACAGATCCCTGAGGCACACCACTGGTCATTGAGCCACATGCGAAATATGACCCGTCTACAACCACTCTTTGCCTTCTGTGGGGGAGCCAGTTCTCGATCCATAAAGCAATGTCCCCTTGAATCCCATGCCTCCTTACTTTCTCAATAAGCCTTGCATGGTGTACCTTATCAAATTCCTTGCTCAGTTCTGGTTTCCTCACTACAGGAAGGATGTGGAAGCCATAGAAATCCTTGTACCCTATATCTACTGCTCTTCCTTCAACAATGTGTTTAATCACATCCTCAAAAAATTCAATCAGGACCATAAGCACGACCTGCCCTTGACCAAGCCATACTGACTACGACGACTCCTAGTTATGATACCTTTCCAAATGTTCATAAGTCCTGACCCTTGAGATCTTCTCCATCAAATTACAAACTCTGAGATAAGACTCACTGGTCTATAAATTCCTGGGCTATATCTACTCCGTTTCTTGAATAAAAGAACAACATCTGCAACCCTCTAATCCGCCAGAATCTATCCCGTCCAGATTGATGCTGTGAAGCTCATTGCCAGCAGCTCAGCAATCTCCTCCGTTGACCCCTACTGTACCCTGGGTTACATCTCATCTTGTCCAGGTGACTTAAACAAATTGATGATTTCCAAAACCTCCAGCACATTCTCTTTCTCAATATCTACATGCCCTTGCTTTTCAGCCTGCTTCTCATCATCACTACAATCACCAAGATATTTTTCCAGAGTGAATACTGAAGTAAATTATTCATTAAAGTACCTCCACTATTTCCTTTGGTTCCATACACACTTTCCCACTGTTACACTTGATAGGTCCTACACTTTCATATCTTATCCTCTTGATCTTCACATATTTGTAGAAGTCCTTGGGGCTTTCTTTAATCCTGTCTACCAAGGCCTTCTCATGGCCCGTTGGGGCTCTCCTAATTTCCCTTCGAAGCTCCTTCCTGATAGCCTTACAATCTTCTAGATCTCTAATATTGCCTTGTTCTCTGAAACTTTTGTAAGCTTTTCTTTTCTTCTTGACGAGATTTATTACAGCCTTTGTACACCACGGTTCCTGTACCCTACCATAAATTCCCTGTCTAATTGGAACGTACCTATCCAGAACTCCGCACAAATATTCCCTGAACATTTGCCACATTTCATCAGTACTTTTCCTTGAGAACATATCTTTCCAATTTAAGCTTCCAATTTCCTGCCTGATAGCCTCATAATTCCGACTTACTCCAAGTAAATGCTTTTCGAACTTGTCTGATCCTATCTCTCTCCAATGCTATTGTAAAGGAGATAGGATTATGATCGCTATTTCCAAAATGCTCTCCCACTGAGAGATCTGACACCTGACGAGGGTCATTTCCCAGTTGTTATAACAGTGCGCATATTTCACCATGTAGTTCAAAGTTCAAAGTAAATTGTATTCTCACAGTGCATGCACTTCACCACATTCAACACTGAAATTCATTTGCTGCAGGCATTCGTTGTGAATCTATAGAATAGTAACTGTGAACTGTAAATATGAGGAACTATAAACTGTAAACAAACAGTGCAAATGCAGAACAATAAATAGCAATAAGTAATGAGCATGAAATAACAATATAACAGAGCCCCTAAATGAGTCCTTGCATGAATGCCGCTGTCCCCTTTTCTTCAGGTCCCTGATGTTTGAGGGGTGGTAACTGTCCTTGAACCTGGTGGTGCAAGTCGTGAGGTACCTGTAACTTCTACTTGATGGTAGCAGTGAGAAAAGAGCATTGTCTGGATGGTGAGGATCTTTGATGATGGATGTTGCTTTTCTACGACTATGTTTCATGTAGATGTGCTCAGTTGTTATGAATGTTTAACCCGTGATGTACCTGAGCTGAATCCACTAACTTTTGTACGATTTTCCACTCAAAGGCATTGATGATCCTATACCAGAACATGCTGCAGCCAGTAAGCACACTTTCCACCACACATTTATAGAAGTTTGGCAAAGTTTTCGATGACATGCTGGATCTCTGAGAGCCCTGAGAAAGTAAAGGTGCAGTCGTGCTTTCTTCACAATAATATTTATATGGTGGGTTCAGGACAGATCCTCTGACAGAGACACCCTTCAAGTTAAAGTTATTGACTCTCTTCACTTCTCATTGTCCAATGATTACTGGCTCATGGATGTCTGGTTTCCCTCCCCTGAAGTCTGCAATCTGTCCCTTGGTCTTACTGACACTGAGTGAGAGGTTGTTGTTATTATGCCACTCATACAAGCTTACTCTCTGGAATCTTGCTCTGTAAGATCTGTCTGTATGCAGGTAGGACAAGTACAGTCAAATTATCTGACTTAGCAAAATGCGATGTTGGGAGCAAACAATAGGCATTCCTTATTGTAGTTCAGTAGAGGTGTAGTGTGTTGGGACCTCTGGCACAAAAGGGTACTACTTTCAGATTCACTTTTTTCAGCTACTTACAGGAAAATGAATACAACGGAACTTATGAAAACTATAAACAGCAAAGACTGACAGACAACTAATGTGCAAAAGACAGATCATGCAAATAAAAAATAAATTTTACTCTGACATTCAGTTGTAGAAAACTTGAAAGTGAGTCTGCAAATTGTGGAATCAGTTCAGTGAAGGAACCTGTGTCATTTCAAGACCATGACTGCTGGAGGGTAAAAACTCTTCATGAATCTGGCGGTGTGGGACCTAAGGCTCCTGTGCATCCTTCCCGATGGCAGCTGTGAGAAGAGAGCATGAGGTGGATGAAGTATGTTGTTGATGATGGATGCAGTTTACTTGTAGAAGTGCATCTTGTAAGTGTACTGAAAGATGGGGAGGGCTTTGCCTGTGATGAACTGGGATGCATCCACTAGTTCGAAACATTGAAACGCTACAGCACAATACAGGCCCTTTGGCCCACGATGCTGTGCCAAACCTGTACTTTATTTTAGAAAATTTGTTTTAAAAATTAACTGTTGTTATCCATAGCCCTCTATTTTTCTAAGCCTCGCATACCTATCCAGGAGTCCCTTAAAAGACTCTATGGTATCCGCCTCCACCACCTTTGCCAGCAGCCCATTCCACGCACTCACCATGCTCTGTGTAAAACCTCGCCCCTGACATCTCCACAAAGTTCTTGTAGACCTTTCCTTTCCATTCCTAATCATTGTGTTTCCATATCAGGCCATGATAAATCCAATCAGGTTTCTCTCCACTGTGCATCTATATATGTCAAAGTTTTAGGTGTCATGCTGACTATACGCAGGTAGAGTCGCTGCCTTCTTCATAATGTCACTTACTGCTAGTCCCAGGACAGATCCTCTGAAATGATAATGCTGAGAAATTTAATGTTACTGACTCTCTCCACCTCCAGTCCCTGATGATGACTGTCTCCTGTATCTCCGGTTTCCTCCACCTGTCGTCAGTGATCAGCTCCTCGGTTTTGCTGATATTGAGTGAGAGGTTGTCATTGTGGCATCATTCAACCAGATTGTCCATCTCCCTCCTGAGGGCAAATGTGTCAGAACCTTTGATACACCCTACAACAGTGATGTCATCGGCAAACGTAAATATGGTATTGGAGTTGTATTTAGCCACACAATCGCTGGTATAAAGTGAGTAGAGTAGTGGACAAAGCTCACAGCCTTGTGGTGCACCAGTGCTGATGGTGATTGTGGAACAGATGTTGTTAACATCTGAGAAGAAGATTACATGAAAATCAGCAAAACATAAGAATGAAAATAAGTTATTTTTTCCACAAACATCTGAAAAATGGGGGCCCATTTGTCCATGCTGACGTTTGTCCATCCGCAAGGAGTACTGTGAGCAATGCTGGACTCTTTATCCAAGGAAAGATGCGTTTGCATCGGAGATGGTCCAGAGCAGTTCACAAGAATGACCCAGGGATCTATAGAGTGACTGATCCCGGCTGAAAGAGGAGAGTGGGGTGGGTGGAAGGATATGTTTAGTGCTGGAATCCCTTTGAAGATGGTGGACTTCATGTAGGATGTTGTGCTGAATACGAACACTCGTGAGGTGGTACGTAAGGACAAGGGGAACTGTAAACCTGTTATGGCAATGAGAAGATGGGGCAAGGGCAAATGTCTGGAAAATGGGGGAATAGCTGAGGGTGAAAGCAGCAGCAATGAGAGAGGAAGGGAAACCTTGTTCTTTGCAGAAAGAAGTCATCGCTGTTATTCTGGCAAGGAAAGCCTCATCCTGGGAACAGATGTGGTGGCGACGAATAAAAGGATGACATTTGTACAGAAGACAGGGTGGGAAGAGCGGTAGTCAAGATAGCTGTGAGAGTCAGTAGGTTTATAGAAAGATATCACCAGACAGTCTGTCTCCAGAGACCAACTGCTGCTGTCGCCTTTTATACACAGTGTCCCGACCTTCCCGAAAATCGCGCAGAGAGAGGCGAGGAGGGGAGGAGACAGACAGAGCTGAAAGCGGCCTCTCGTCGTCCAGCTCCACGTTCACTCTCCCTCAACCACCAACTTCGAATGGTTTATCCGCAACAGTACAGAAACACAGCGCTTGGATAAACCTTCAGACGCACAGTGTTGGTACTGATCAGTCTGTAAAGTTTACACCTAATACTCTGGATACCTGACAAACTCTCTAAATTTCTGCTGAAATCTCCTAAAACTTAATAATGTTAATCTGGAACAATGATTGACTCAAAGATGGGAATTCTGACATTCCAGTAAAACACAGAGACAGCTGGAAACACACAGCCTGTCAGGCAGTGCCCGTGGACAGAGAAACAGAGTTAACGTTTCAGGCCGAAGCCCCTTCATCAGATACATTCTGTCCACATTCCGAATTCCGTCTGAGACTGCGAATGGACTTTTGTGAATGATGCACCAGGTCTCCAAGTTCCCTCTGCACCACCAGACCCTGTTGCCTTTGAACAATTAGAGAATGTTCTGTATTAGTTATTTTTCCTGTCACACTGTACAAGTTCACACCCTCCCTCCCACACAATACCCCAGCTGCCAGACCTCGGTCCAATCACATCAATCTTTGTAATACTCCTCACTGCTCTTCACAAATCATTTCCCATCTCTGTTTGTCATCAGCAAGTTTAATACAGTCTGCACTCATTTTCCCCAGCCCCCTGTGATGGAGCGGCTTATCAAACGTGTCCTGGACATCTCAGATCAGTGTGTCCCTGGGTCCCTTTATCCACAGTTGGTGTTACTGCTCCAACCACTCGATTGTACTTGTTAAAACGTGCAATCACTTTCACCAAACCCTGTTGAGTTTGCCTGATGGTTTGAAGTTTTGTATGTTTGCAATAATTTCCTGCTTCCAAATACTTTCCTGGTACAGGTGGTGATCTGACAGGTCTGGAGTTTCCTGTTTTCTCCTTTTGCTTCAGACTACAGAATCTGCAGCATTTATTTTAATTCTTTTCTATTTGCTTATTTTTCCCCTACTTGGAATGAAGGAGTTACTCAATTTGGTTTCTCTACAGACGCAGTCTAGTTTATTTTTCCTGACCATCCTCACCCAGGTCTGCCGTCACATCGAAGTTTATTGATACGGTTCATTTGGTCCTCAGTCTGGCTATTTAGGAAATTGGATCCAGAACTGTCTTTGCAATAGGAAACAGAGTGATGGCAGAGTGCGGTTTTGTGATCAGATGCTGGTGACGTGCTGTTTCACTTCGATCTGTACTGGGACCTTTGCTGTTTGTGATATGGCTGAGTGATTTGGGAGTGGTTGTAGGGACCGTGAGCAGTAAGTTCACACTGAGTGTGAGATGGGTGGAGTTATTGCTGTGTGGAGGGTGGTCTTAGGCTAAAGGGTGACATCGATGTGGTGGTGAAATAGACTGAGACCAAAACAAGTAGGTCAGTTTGTGTGAGAGCTGGGATTCCCCATTAAACAATCCCAAAGCCCCGACAGGGAGAGGTCAGGGGGATAATATGTGTCATCTCTGCAATAGTGTAATGAGCAGGAAGAGACAACATTTTCATCTGCCATATCAGTGGCTCTTAAATGAGCCTTTTGTTGTGTTTGGTGCTGAGGCCAGGCTTAGGCTAGCTTCTGGCAGATGCAGTGGGTTATCTGAATGTCTTTGGGCACAGGGGAGACTGGCTTGGTGTGGATGGTGCAAAGAGCCTCAACAGATAAGCCTCGCTCGCCTACTACAGGCCTTTGATGGCTTTGATCTGGAAGCGTGGATCGGTTTTGAAGTCTTGCATGATCTTCTGCACCGGATGCTGGAAGGGAAGTTTGTGGATGAGCAGCTCGGTGGATTTCTTGTAGCATCGCTTCCCCCCAGAGTCACGGTGATGGGCCGGTGATGGGCCAGTAGTGCCCCAAGAATACGTACACAGACACCCAAGGATATACAGTGCTCCTTTACATTTAGCAATTATTTTACAGGGATCGGTATTTTACATCTTGCTTCCATGTCGGCTCATTAACCAGCCACATGCCACAAAATCGTACCACTGACACTCATTCAAGAGTTTGACCAGAAAATTTCAAATCAATTAATATTGAGGATGATATGGATAAATAAAGAGATGTATTGATCCTTTGTAAAACACATAATGTATTTTAGCTACTGAAAGCTTAAACCTGCATCTATTCACCCGCTGTTCAACATTATTAATCACGAATCACATTCCATTTACAATTAAACTGAATTTTCTACCTCTAATCCATTAAGATCCATTCATCTGCAAAAATTGATATCCCCCCTCCCACCAGTACCTATCTCAGAGAAAGTATCAGTCGTCATAATAGTAAACAATAAGGACTACAATCTCATTCTCCAGCACATAGAAGCCCAAATGTACCTTAACCACCCTTACCTGCCTGGAACATACATAAAAAAACTTTGGAAAAAATGTACATCCTTCTTCTCACTCCAAATTTCCATAATTTAATACTCTCATAACATATCATACGATTTTTCAATATCAAAATACTGCATTTTGCAACATCCTTATTTACCTGTGCTTTCCTAATATCATCTTCCAAACATAATGTCATTCAGCTCTTTTAAAATCCGCACTGATAAAATGCTATATGACCTCTCTCTCCCAAAATAAAATTCAATCGTTCTATTAGCAAACGTTCCATAAGTTTACCCTAATGATATTGGGCTATAACTAGAAGGATCCTATCGGCCTTTCCAGGTTTTGGACCATTTTCTCTGAGGAACCAAGATAGCCTAAGCTCCAAATATGATCCAAAAATGGTAATATTATCTCAAGAGTTGTAAGCCATCTGTTGAAACATGCAATAACATATATCACCCTTTCCTGGAGCCGTCTGACCAGTACTATCAAAACCTTTCTTAAATTCGCACAAAAAAAAAACTATACATCACTATCACTGCTAAAGATGGCTTCCAATACATCAGCGTATTCACTTAAAACCTCATCCTTACATCATTTAGGCTCTTAAAATTAAATTATATTGATTATGAATTGCAGAAAATTACTAAGCCAGTGCTCAGCCTTCTCTAGATCAATACTGGAATGTTAATTCTATGAGTTAATAACACCCCCCCCCCAATTTTCTTAATCGTTCCCCAAACATCTCTAAGTTTAATGTCGTGTCAACACTATCACAAGATGACCTCCAGTAAACCTCTTTCAGAACCTTCAACAATTTCCTCACCACAGCCTGTGGCCTTTCATACTTAATAAGATCACTTGGAGAGTGATAATTCCCAACTCTCGCAACCACCTTATGTCTCTCCCTAATTGCCTCTGCACACTCCTCCATCCTCCATGGTACTGTATTCATCCTACCGATGCCATTTTAACAGGAGACACTTACACAGCAGTTTGATGAATAATATGACATAAACCATTCATTGCAGAAATCCATATAATCTTCGATGTTCAGCCCTGACCGACATTCATAACATAAAAACTCTCCCAATTTGCTTTACCAATATTCCAACTCGCAAAAGCAGATTCTGGTCCCCTATATAACTCCAAACACAAGCTTAAAAATATAGGATAATGATCACTCCCCAATGTTTCATCACCTATGACATCACTCACTCCAGCCAGAATGCTTGAAACTGGAGTTAAATCTACAGCAGTTTTCAGCCTATTATAAACATTAAATCTCATAGCCCTCCTATCATTAAGGCACAAAGAGTAGAAATAACTAAAAATTCCTCTACCAACAAACCATTCCATGAATGGCCCCACAGTGAACTATGTGCACAAAAATCCCCACACCATACCATCCTTAGTGAGCTGGAGCTAGAACTGAATTGAATATACACTTGGACTAAAATGTTAAGGGACCTGTGCTGTCACCATTGGGATCATCAGTTGATCTGCCACCTGTCCTCAGGAGTTTCGGCCCGCTTATGATCAAGGTTCCCTCGAGGTGGCAGTGCTAAAGCACCACCTCCAGCTGGTAGGCTTAAAAACTTGGCAGCTGTCTCTATCAGAATTGTTGGTCGCTTCGATCCAACAGATCGTCTACTCTTCAGGTGTCTATGCAACTACTGGAAGGTTTGCAAAAGATGGATACACTGTCCGATTATCTGCCACTCCGGACGTACTTGGTCCACTCCCATGATGATCCTTTCTCTGCTGCCTCAGTGACAGCCCTGCTGGTTGACTTGATCTCTCTTCTAGTGAAGCCCGGGTCACGCAGCCACTTCTGGAAAGTGAACACAGTAAAGCCACAGCAACCGACTTCGAATGGATAGCTTGAGACGTTTCACCCTCTGTCTCTACATATACCTTCAAACAAATCAAAGAAAAGCTTCCCACAAGAGATTTACCAATTTAAAAACCCTAACTGTTGAATCAAATACATCTACTACAAGTGCCTCACACTTTATTTACATCCAGAACTCTATGTCCGATCCCTTTCCTTATTAAACTTGCAACACCACCCCCTCTACCGATTAACCTAACACATCTAATTACAACATAATCCTGCAAAGGGAAACATAAACGTGGTAATAGTCAGGTTTCCTGAATAGATATGATATTGGTTGAAATTGATCAATCCGAAATATATGTCTTAATGTCTTGACAATCAGACTTCACGCATTCCACTGCAATATTCTTAATCCCATTATTTATCCGCAGAAGGAGACTGAAGTAGAGATACACCACCTATTAAAGCATCATTTACAGTTTCCCACATGACGCCAGTTATGAATAGACGCTTTTCAGCAGCTTTCACAATAACTTTAATTTTCTCTGAACGGTAACTGGGCAGTACAAATCACCACAGGCTTTATAAACATCACATGCTTCAGTGTATCAACAAGTAAAATATGTTTAGTAATGGAACTTTAGTAATGCGACATGTAGTCACTGATTTCACATTCTGTTTTCCAACTGGTAATACTTGATCAACATTTGGTTTAATTTTTCGAAAGGCATCTGCATAAGACACACTTTACTATAACCTTATCAACCAGCTGCCTTCTTAAGCACCTCACATAAACTGCACTATGTTCTCCTCGCAATTGCAATAATTAAACTTTCCAGCTTCACTTTCTTCATACTTATGTTCCCACTACACTCTCTACAACTTAGTTTCCCATGATATACTGCCACAATATGCCTAAAGCTCTGACATTGGTAACATCGAAGCAGAGGTGGAATATAAGCTTGTCCATTACAACCAATATATCAATGCAGTTAAACTCTCCATCCTTTATCCATTTCTATCAACTTGCAATCTCTTTACCTTCTCTACCTTGCCTCCCAGTAAATGAGATTTAATGATTTCATCTCCTCTATCGAAATCTCCACCAGAACACCGGTTGTAACACCCCTAATATCTCTATTTTCATGAGGCAACATAGATTCTATCTTACTTTTACCCAAATAAAGCACTCAAATATAACGCCTTCTCACACGTTCTTATCTTGAGTCACGATTAGCACATCACCTCCTCTTCCTTTCTTTTTCAATCCTTTTATTACATTTCAAATTAATAAGGTTATCGATATTGATATTGGTACATAGAGATCAGGATTACATTAAAAAAGGTTGACATGCAAAAACACATCCTTAAAATAGCAAATAGTGTTTAGCCTCCCAATCTCTCAGTAAATAACCATGAAAAAAATATATTTATAAAAAGGGAAGAAAAAACCCAGACGAAGAAAAACTAAACTTTAAAAAGAACAAACAAAGAATGGGCTGCCATGTTTCATTGGTTAAAATTTTAATTTTTGTTAACTCTGCTCCTATATACATGAACAAAAAATCTAAAAAGAGGATGCAGAAAGAGTCGAATTGCATGATATGAAAATATGGAATAAACGGCCTCCAAGTTTCTTCAAATTCAACCGAAGGATCCATAGTACCACTGCTATTATTATCCCAAATTGAGACATCTTATCGTGTGGGAAAAACATTGAGGAGTGGTAGGAGGACTGAAAGCTTTCCATTTAAGTAAATTGGATCTTCTGGCTATTAATGTCACAAATGCAATTAAACGACAAGCTGATGAAAATAAGTGACTGGAATCTATCACTGGTAGTCCAAAAATTGCCGTAATAGGATGAGGTTGTAAATCAAAGAGCAGAACTACTGAAATAATCCCAAAAATATCGTTCCAATATTTTCCTGGAAGAGGACAAGACCAGAACGTATGTTTCAAGGAAGCTACTTCAGAATTACATCTACCACAAAGAGGATTTATATGAGGGTAAAAACGAGCTAACTTATCTTTGGACATATGAGCTCTATGAAGCACCATCAATTGTATCAAAGTTTCTCTGGCACACATTGAAGAAGTATTAAATAGTTTAAGAATTTTCTCCCATTTCTCTGTAGATGAAGCTATCTGAAATTCTTTTTCAGATTCAGATTCAGATTCAGATTCAGTTTATTGTCATTTAGAAACCACAAATGCAATGCAGTTAAAAAATGAGACAACATTCCCCCAGAATGATAACACAAAAACATATGACAAAACAGACTACACCAGAAAATCCACGTAACGTTTGGCAATCCCCAATCCAGAGTCCGGAGAGGCTGTTGCGTATTAATATCGCGCTACCGTTTAGCACGTTCCCCGGAAAGGATCTCCAAAATCCACCAGACAAAAATAAGACCAAAAACTAAAGCTACGAGACCTGCACAAAATCACATAATTACAACATATAGTTACAACAGTGCAAACAATAGCATAATTGATAAAAAGAACAGACAATGGGCACAGTAAAAACAGTCCAAGATGTTAAAGATAAGTTCTGTAAGTTGAAAAGAAATCACTACAGTTTCCACAAGTCCCCAGGGTCCCGACAGACTCGCCATCCCAGTATTTCTTAGTTTTATCAGATGTATCTAGACGTATTTTCGTAATCAAATGAGAAGTAATTGCTATTAAACTCTTCTTAATGTTGAACACAATCTATATTCCCTAAAGCAAATTTCAACTCTCTGGTTAAATTGCTGGAGGAAATCGGGGCTGATGAATGGTCTCGGCATGAATTGTCGACTGAACTCTTTTCCATAGATGCTGCCTGGTCTTTTGAGTGCCTACAGCATTTTGCGTGTTGCAACAGTTAATTTAATGGGATTGATAAAAGAAGGTTGTTCCGGGTCAAATTTAAACAATACTGTACCTTGAAGTTGAATTTCTTTTTTTTTCAAAATATCCAGCCCTTCCTCTCGATCAGTTGAAATCATTCCCAGATTATGCAACTTTCTTCCGTTTTCCAGATCTAGATTCAACTTCATTCCAACCTTCACCCGCACTCACCAGACTCTTCAGTTCCGGTTCCTTTTCTAGACACTCGCCCCCCCCCCCCCACCTGAACATACATTATTTCCCAACATTCCCACGCATTCACAACCAGCATCATCAACCGCCCTCAGACATCAACTCGAACCCTCTTCATGTGTTCTCCTATGAATCAGGTCTAGGGGCGGAGCCCCGCAACCCGTGTTGTAAAATCGTCACAAAATTTAAGCGTACATTCCTCCAGTGCACTTTGTAAGCGTCTGTTCCGAGGGTCCTGTGTTGCAGGAGGGGCTGCGTGGCTTTAAACCCGGCGGTAAACACGTCCGCATGGTATCGTTCTCTCCAAAGTGTTTCAGCTGTTCCTTTCTCTGTCTTCTCCACACAGTCACCCAGACAAACTGAGAGCGTCGGCAGGAGTGCTGGGAAAGTGCGGGAGTTCATATCTCACAGCAACAGCCCCTGTTTAATGTTTCGGAGTGAAGGATTCGGTCACCGAGTGTAACGCCGAACAGCGTTGAGATCCAGTCACGATGAGGGATGACTGAAAAATAAACGTTGAGCAGAACGTTCTTGTTCTCGGGAAACTCTCCAGTTCCGGGCTATTTGCACACTAGATTGTCCCATCTTCTCATACCGGTTTCATGTGAAGCAGGAAAATTTTCTCCCCATCGGTAAATTTCACCCCGGTCTCCTGCGTGACAGGCGGGGATTGAACTAACGAGGTATAAACAAGAGTGTGGAATCTCATACGGATGTCAGGGTTCAGGAGAGTTCATAAAGTCACTCTGATGTTTGTTCGTTGAGTGTAGAGCTGGCGCGTTTTACTCATCCCCTCCTCACTGTGTGACTGGAGGAGTCTCAGCATTCTTCAGTGATTCAGTCATTTACTGAGTTCAAGGACTGGCCAAAGGAAGAGTTCCCATTAGCATCCAACTGCGTGTTGTTTGAACGGACATTTATAATCAGCAGTTGTTTCCCCCTTCCTGAAACGTGAAGCAGAAAACCATTTGCAGCCCTTCGAATCTCTCGGGTCGATTCTCCATTTACTCGGATCCCAGGTGCTGTGTTTCTCCGGTCTGTCGGAATGTCGCGATATCCAGTGATCAGAATAGGAACTGCAACGGAGAGAGGAATGATCCTTCAGAAAACAGCTCAGAAAATGATATTCGAGTGACAGAATCTTATAGCACAAGAGAACATTCTCGTTTGTATCGTGGTGCGATGGTGGTATAGTGGTGAGCATAGCTGCTTCCCAAGCAGTTGACCCGGGTTCGATTCCCGGCCATCGCAGGTCGTACACTTTTAGAACTATGAACGCAGAATTCACGGGCAATTTGCTGTGAATGAAATTCACTCCAATGGATCAGATGGATCCCTCATGTACGATGGTGGTGATCCCTCATGTTGGATGAGCCAGGACCCCAAACTGAATGAAAAACATAACATTAGACCCGGGAAGTCCGTTAGTTCCAAGGAATCGGCTCGAGGAAACGCACACTTTCTGGTCAAATCGAACATGCAGAATCCTGATCAAAGACACAACGCGACCCGGATATTCTCTCGTTCCCCTCGTTCATCTGGCAGAAGGTACAACAGCCTGAAAGCACAATTCACAGTCTCAGGGATAGTTTCAGTCCCACTGCTGTGTCTATTGAATGGTTTCCCGTTAGATAGGACGGACGTTTGACCTCACAATCCACCTCGGTATGAAGCTGCACCTTATTATTTACCTACACCGTGCTTTCCCTGTCGCTGTTACACTTTATTCTGCATTTGGTTATTGCTTCACCTTGTTCTCTCCCAATACACTGTGTAATGATTTGATCTCTATGAACAGTGAGGATGAGAAGCGTTTAACTGTATTTCGGTATATGTGACCGAAACACGTAGAACAGATTCAAATCCCACTGAGCCCGTTGCGGCAGCAGTCGGGAGCGCCGGCCTCCGGACAGCGCAGAGGTACCCAGCTGGTAATGAAACGCAGCAGAAAAAAAGAGCTGAGATCACAGAGGGGGAGCAGTGAGAAAGGGTTTCACTGAACTCTCATCGATGAGAAGATTCACACTTCTTCAGAGTAGGCATCCCCTATTGACTTCAATGGATCTGTGTTGAGAGGGTGAACGGCTTTCATTTCCTCGGCATACCCATCAGCGAGAATCTCACGAGGTCTGTACATACCGGCTGCGTGGTGAAAAGGGCACAACAGCGTCTCTTTCACCTCAGACGGTTGAAGATATTTAACACGGATCCCCAAATCGTAAAGACTTTCTACAGGGTACCATCCTGTATGGATGCATCACTACCCGGGATGGGAACTGTAATTCCCTCAATCGTAGGAATCTGCAAGGAGCGGTGCGGGCAGCCTAGCGTGTCTGTTGATATGTTCTTCACAGTATTCAGGACGTTTACAGAGACAGGTGTGAAATGGGGCCTGAAGGATCGTTGGGGACCCGCGTCACCCCAATCTCAAACTGTTCCTGCTGCTACCATCCGGGAAAGTACAGCAGCATAAAAGCCAGTACCAAAAGGCTCCGGGACAGCTTCTTCCACCAGGCCATCAGACCGACTAATTCACGCTGATACAATCATATTTCTATGTTATATTGACGGTCCTGTTGTACATAATATTTATTACATATTGCTATGTTGTACATTGCACATTTAGACGGAGACGTAACGTAAAATGTTTACTCTTCACGTATGTGAAGGACGTAATTAATAAAGTCCATTGAATTCAATTCCACGAAAGTGACTTCGCAGTAACAGTTGAATCACAGACGGGAATATGTGCAGATGCTGGAAATCCAAGCAACATACACAAAATGCTGGAGGAACTCAGCACACAGGCTGCTTCGTGATCCTGAAGAAGTGTTTCGGCCTGAAAAACCGACTGTGTACTTTATTCCACAGAAAATAAACCAGCGGATCACTAACGTCCCTGGGTGGGCTCGAACCACCAACCTTTCGGTTAACAGCCGAACGCGCTGACCGATTGCGCCACAGAGACGACTATTTAAAAGAGTACGAATAAATGATAAATTCCAATTGAAATGCATAGTGTTTTAAAAAAACAAAGTTGAATACCAGCTGCCGCCAACAGAGAATATAGCAGAGGATGGTTTCGATCCATCGACCTCTGGGTTATGGGCCCAGCACGCTTCCGCTGCGCCACTCTGCTACTGAAAGTGTAATCAGTTGTTGAACTCTGAATGCTGCGCTTTTTCATGTGTATGTATGCATTCGTTTATGTCTCTGTTTGAATCTGTACATGCAAGGTCTGGGTCTGTGCCTGTGTCTGTACATGTCTGTGTCTGTATATGTCTGGGTCCATTCCGTCTTTTTCCCGTTTCATACTCACGTTCTTCAGTTTCTTTTGATGATTCCTTGTTTCTACTCTTTCTCGTTCTCTCCACCTTCCCTATTTCTCTGACTCACCCAGTTATTATCTATCTGCCGTTTATGCTCTATCTGTCTTGCACCTCGTTCCCGATATTTCGCCACTGAAATGCATTTTACATCATTTAAATATTCAGACGGACAATACATCCCTCTGGTCGGCTTTTTTTTAAAATAAATAACGATTTTTTCACCCCAGGTGCCATTAACTTCTGTAAAGGGGGTTTCTTCCTTTTTCTTTGTTACTGTGCATGTAATCAAAAGGGCTTCTTTGTTTTGTTAACGAGCAGGAATGCTAATTTACTGATAACGAGAATTGTATTCCTTTGTAAACCAAATGGCGATTAATGTTCTTTCTTCTGAGTCTGTAAGCTTTTGTTGACGGGCTTTTGGGCAGATCGGCGCGAGGGGGTCGAGAGAGAGGACGCAATGCTGTAAACTGGGCGAGAACGGAATCGAAGCGGGGGTCCGAGGCCCGGAGATACTCCGAGGAGGGGGGATGAAGCTAGAAGTGCTTGGTTGACCACTTCGGAGGGTCCTGAGCTGCGAGTCGAGGAGTTCGGAGGGGATCGAATGATGGCCAAAAGACTTCAGAAATTGAGCTCCAACGGTTGTGCACGAAGTGGATTGGACTTTGATAAGTTTGGCGCCTTTTCTTTATTTTTTGTCTCTTCATATATACTGTATCGTTATTAATCACTTAGTTATAGTAATCTTTATAAATTGTACTCATTTAATCGCATATGGTGTACTGTCTGTTTTGGGGCGAGGCGGGGACATCACACAGCACCCACACCAGCTGATTACCCAGTTTGGCGGGGCCGAAGGCTGCTCCCCCTAGACGAGAACGAGTGTGAGCGAGCCCGAGGTGACCCATGGGGTTACACTTCCTTATCCTGTCCTGATGATTGGATGTCTGCCCGAGTTCCTTCAGTGTTGAAACTGCAGATCAACTAGTGAAGCGGAACTCGCGCCATTAATGTACTGCAAACGCTGACATCAAATGCAACAATTCCTCCTCCGGGATTAACTGTTGGTGTCATGTTCAGACCATCACAGCCGGAACAGTTAGTGACGGATGCGGAGATGTGGAGTATCGCTGATGCTTCGCCCCTCCCTGCCACACGGGGGGAGCGGGGTTCCATTCCTGCACCAAAGCTGTGTGACTGACACAGTAAAGGTCGGGTTTCAACTATCCTACGTCGGACGGTGTAAATACAGACTGGCAGTTGTTAATCCCGTGGCCAGTTGAGTTACTCCAGCATTTTGTGAATGTTGCTCTGAATTTCGCAATCTGTGATTTCCCGCCGATTTTTCAATTCACAGGCACCAACCTGGATTTCGTTACATGCAAGCATACGATTTCTCATTGAAATATATCCGGGTTGTCAAACGTACCTGAAATCTTCTTTCTGAGTCACCGAGCACAAAGAGCGAACATTGAAAGATAGAAAACACAAGTCGGAGGGGATATCCAGCTTCTCCGGACTGCCCGCTATTCAATCCGATCCTGCCTTGATTTCTCGAACTTCCGGTAATGCCCCCTCCCCTTCAGAATTTCCTTTTCCTTCTCTCACCTTATCTCCTTGCCTGCCCACCGCCTCCATCTGGTGCTCCTCTTCCGTTTGGTTTCTTCCATGGCCTATTGCACTCTCCTTTCAGACTCCCTCTTTTCCAGTCCTGTATCTCTTTCGCCAAACAATTGCTTGCTGCACCCCAGCCCCTCCCAGATTCACCTATCACTTTGCTGCTCCCTTTCCTCCCTCCACCTTTTAATTCTACTACTCATATTTTTTTTTCTCCAGTCCTGCTGAAGAGTCCTGGCCCGAAAAATCGACAGTTCACTTTTCCATAGATGCTGCCTGGCCTGCTGAGTTCCTCCAGCATTCTGTGTGTGTTGATCCGTGTCTTCTATCTCACTAACCAAAACAGTGAATCTGCTTCCTCGTAGCAGCTTCCCAAATCTTTGTTTAAGTATATATTCTGAGAAATGTTCTTATATTGCAAAAATAAAATTCGAATTGATTAATTGATTAAAAGCTATTAGCACATACCGAAACAAGTCACAGAAAATGTAAGTTAAAGACGCTTTTTGAGTAAAGAATTTTTTTTCCCTCCCAGAGGCAGACTCTTGATATGAGCTGTTTGTCTGGTCTTGGAATGAGTTCCCAAACATTAAATTGACATTATACCAGAGACTGACTGGTACCGAATGAAACCCACACTCTCACAATGTATCAGAAACTGACTGGTACAGGAGGAACCCCACCCTCACACTGTACCAGAGACTGACAGGTAAGAATTAAACCTGCACTCTCAAACTGTACAGGGACTAATGTGTGCAAATGTTTTTGATTTGCCTATTTTGTGAACTGTACTCAAATTTACTGCTAAACCCTGCACCATGTCTTCTTGTTTCCTCTGGAATAAATCCACCCATCACTTGACCGTGACCAGTCTCTACCTTTCTAACATGGGATTAAACTATACCTGTGTCGTCTCAAAGTGAAAGCTAACATTGTATTTGCCACCTTCCTCCCAACTCAGCTGCAAGCCAGTATTTGGGGAATCCTGTACAAGGACACCCAGCTCCATTTGTACCTCTAATGTTTGAATTTTCTCCCTATTTAGTAAATCAGTTACTTAGAAAATACCTTGTTCGTTATATAATGCTTAATAATGGTGTCTGACGTCATGGTAAACACTGAAATCAGGCCATTTGACTGTTACCCACTTCTGTTCCTCAAAAATGTGTGAAGATATTTGCAATTTTCCAATGTCCGGAAACACTTCTGTATCTAGTGATTCTTGAAAAGGAGCAACTAACGCTTCCACCAACCGTTCAGCTACTCTTTCATATCTCTGCCATGAAGTCCTTCTGTCCCAGATGAGCTGGCGACATTCAGATTCTTCCGCTTCCCAAGCGCCTCAGACTGTTCAGTTATGGGAGGCTACGGGACGATACCCAGTGACTGGGGGGTGGTAGGCGAGGCAAAGGTGGATACGCGGGACAAAAATGTACAAAAGACATGATTAACTTGGTTGTGGGATACAGATGTAGACACGGTGTCCCGGGCCATGGAGACCAACGACTTGCTCCTTCTTTCTGCAGAAAGTGAAATTAATAGCCAGCGCTGGGACTGAGAATGATGAGCCGACATATTTTGATAGTTTTGAAGATTTCTCCCTGTGCCATAGACTGGGACACAAGTGTGCACCTTGATACATCAGAGACGAGGGACGCATGACGCTTTGATGATGCAAAGAATTAAAGCCAACACTTAAGAAAAAAATCAGGAGGGCGAAAGGAATGTAGAAGGCTGCTCTGGCAGTCAAGGGGAAGGAGAATCCCAAGGGCATCTACAGATATATTAAGAACAAAAGAATAGCAAGGACAACATCAGCGTGGTCATCTGTAAATGGAGCCAAAGGAGACTAGGGAGAACTTAAATGAAAATTTATCACATTTATTTTCCCAGGAAATGGACGGACAGTCTATATAACTAAGATAAAACAATACTGAGGTCATAGACACTATTCTGATTACAAACGAGGAGGCAAATCGTGGTCTAAACACCCCACGGCCTCGTAAGGTGCTTTCTCTTTGCCACGTCGTTTTGTACATCGAACCGTGCATAAAAGACAATCAGCCTACTACGCAGAGAGGCGTCTCTGTCGCGGACGTGCGAGTTAAAGTTGCAGTCCATTATGGTCTGAACACCCTGTCACCTGCACAGGTAGTTCTGGTCTCCATATCTGACTCAACGTGTCCGGGTTTTCAGAGGACGTTCACCAGCTCGCTCCGGAAATGAAGTTGTAACCATATGACGGAGAGATTGAGTTGCCTTGGACTATGCTCGGCGGAATCCAGGCAATTCAGAGGAAATCTTATAGAAACACGGAAAACTCCGAGAAGGATAGATGAGATAGAAACAGGAAAGTTGTTTCGGCTGTTAAATGAGAAAAGAACGAGGGGACATAACTCAAGAAACTGAGGAATACAATTAGGATGGAGATGAAGAGAACAGCGCATCAGCGGAACGATGTGCCCAGGGAGGAAGTAGGATATAAGTAGTTAGGTACATTTAACACAGAGTTAGACAGCATTTTGCACAGAAAGGAATTGAAGTTAGGGGGAAAGGGTAAGTTCATGTAACTCAGGCCACGGCCAGATACCCGTGATATTACTGAATGGCAGACTAGACTCGATGATATGATGGCCTACTCCTGCTCCTATTTCTTACCTCTTATTTCTATAATGCTTTATATTTTGCATTATAATGCTTCGTTCTGTGTGTGTGTGTGTGTGTGTGTGTGTGTGTGTGTGTGTGTGTGTGTGTGTGTGTAGGATGGGATGTGCGGTTTTCAATGCCTTTATTGTATCTTCATTACACAAAACCGAGCCAGAATTTTTTGTTGTCTCCAGGCGACAATCCCATGACATTATATTTTAGAATCTGTGTTAGATAAATATTGTGTATAGGGAATCCCACTCCATGATTAGGCCCCTGTGAAACTCTGCCCGCCACCATTTGTTTTCGTTATTTTATTCCGGAATCAGTGCCGGATGAACATTTGAATGCGGAGCCACATCCCTTTATTAGATCCCCATGAAACGTTGTCCACCGCCTTTGCTTTCTCATCTTTACAATCCCACGTTGGGATCTTCTCATCACTCTGGCTCATAAACCTAAAATTTTTCCGCCTCACTCCCCGGCTACCATGGATACGGGTTATTTCAACCCAAGTGACAAGGGTCAGATTTGACTTATCAACATGATTGTCGCGTTGATTTTAAATATGTAAAATATGTTATCGTTATGCGAATATAACATATGTTCACGTATATGTTATCGTCCTTAAATTTTGATGAAACGTGGCAATAAAAAACACCCCCAGTGCAGCGCCAGTTCTCGTTCGTTTGAAGGACCTGTTTATACCCATGAAAGGCAGTAGTTGGAGCAGACTATTCGCACATCCGCGGTAAAGAAACTATTTCTGATACGCAGACATAGAATTGTTGATTACTTTGACAGGAAATATAGGAAATTAGCACGTTTCTGCCAAATAAGTCGCACATCAAATCCTCGCTTGATTGGTTTTGTTATTACAGCATTGGTAAAAAAAATTATATTTACCACATAGTAGCTTTCGATTCAGAAGGCAGAATGCCAACTAAGCATCTTTTTTTATTGTGCTCTACACACGGTCTTCTGCAACAGACACTGCCCTCTCCTCAGTCAGCTCCTCAGTTACCGTCTCTGCACCATCTCATTTTACCTCTGTCCGGGCCTAATTTCTGCCGTAAGGTCCATCAGCATAATCTGGCGATTCGGCCCATTGTCTGTACTGCTATTCCATTATGTCGGACTTATTACAACCCCATTCTGCAGCCTCCCCCTCTGGCGTCCTTAATCACGAAAAGGTGGGAAGCCACAGCTACGATTCTGAACCAGCGCTCACATTAACACTGCTGAACAAGTCCATTCATGGGTCTAACTAGGGCTTCGTTTGTCAGTCATTGGAAGGTACCACACGCTGTCTGAACGAAAAGGCATTAGTCACATTCATTGCACTGGCACAATGAAATTGCAGATTTACCAGCTCACTTTAACTGACATCAGGTGTTCATGTTCCAGGAATATTAGTCCAGCTGTCACAGATATCCCTGGAACAATCGACCATCCTGTGAATGGGAATAGAATTTTACCAGTGTAAGAAAAATCAGACTGGCTTCACATAATTCGTTGACCCATATTCCGATATTAAAGGAAATTCTGAATACACTTTTTGCTAATGTAACTATCACATGAGCTCCTCTTAATTCGTTGGTACGAGACCCATTTATTTACACTAACTATGCTGACTTCACTAGAAAAGGAAAACTACTGGCATTCGCTCACTTGGCGTCACATTTACCAGACATATAAGCTATGCATAACTTTGTTTGAACTCCCGTCAAAGCTTTCAATTCGATTTGCATTTTATCTACAGAACCGGCCATCCAACGTAAGCAGATGTTTGACGCCACTCTTCATGTCCTCTCTGAATTCCCCCTGTGACAGAGTATAGATACACGTGTTGGTCCAGGTACTGAGAAACTGCAACATGATTCCACACCAGGATGTACCTCAGGTTATTCAAATATTGTTCTGTGTAAAAGTAATTCTGAATTTGCCAGTTAGAAGTATATTAAATAAAGGGGATCTGCAACAATATGTTGGCTGATAGAGCTAACAACAAAATCATCGACCTTCGCCGGTTCCCTCGCTCTGTATTCTTATTTCCTCTGCTGATCCTCAGACCCCGGCGGATTCGGTTAGACGCTATAATATGCCAGACTGTTAAAACATTAAACAACAGAATCAAGCCGATTGGAAATAAAGGTGTAGTAATGGTGTTATACAACCAGTATGATTTCCATACGGTAAATTAAGGTAATCCGCTTTCAAAAGGCATCGCCAGAAGTACAATGGAACACGCCTCGCACAACTCCCCAAACCCACAATTATTATTATCACAGTCGTTGTCCTCTCGGTGCAGTATCGCTCCCGCTGCTTATGACTACAAACTGCAATACAGCGATCGAACGTGAAAGCCACCGTGAGCCGAACAGAACAGTCCATGTTTGCGACGCTCAGGCAAATGTCACGGAGCAAACCAATGGAATGAACAAAGGACCGGCATAAAAAATAAATATTATTGATCTGATCGAGTACAACACCAATGATAGTGCAGATTAAATCAGCTGCTGCCATTCCCACCAGATAACAGGAGATGCATTTGGAAAGACCGCATTTTCCTCGAGACAGGATCGAAATCGCCATTAAATTAACTGCAGGAAAGCAGAGTTGTTTTCAGGAGCATAAACACTGATCCGTTTCACTTGGGAGCCATGCGGAGAGAAGCATTGGAGCGGATTGAGTGAACCTCATTTTCTGATCCTATGCCGGGACAGGCTGGTCTCAATTTGGATAGAGGAAATATGGTTCGCACGGGATCCGTCACTGCCCTTCGATTGAAGGATAATGGCGGAACAGACCAATAGTTGTGCTGCAAATTTCCCGAAGTTGTCAGCAGAGATACCAGTGGGCGGGTTATCGAACGACTCATTTAAAACGGACCCAGCGTTGTCGCTGAGAACGCTGAAGGTTGTACTTATAGCGGGAATAAAATTGTCACAGGGAGATTGCTTCTTCCGACACAACATATCTCAGTTCACGAAACTTAGAGCTAAAGGTATATTTCGATGCACAGCTGCAACAAACTGAAATCTTGAATATTAACATTAAAACCAGCCAAAGAAGGAGAAATGTTAAATCGGAAGATATCTGTGCGTTATTATGGAGTTTTAAAGGACATTTGGACAACTGGAAAAATAAGTTTCTTTTTTTTGCTTTAAAATAGAAAAGAACGACCGTGAGTCGCCTAAAACCAGTGAGCTGGATGATAAAGGTGCACCGATGGAATCGATTTCTTTTTTGTTTATGTTAAGTTTTGAGTTTTTATGTTGATACCGAATCAGATTTGGAGCACATCATGCTGTTACTGCTTTGGAAAGTCGAGTGAAGTAAACACTGGAACAGTTTCAATATTAACACTCATTAATTGCTAAAGTTGGATGTTAGAAATGATAGAAAAATAAACAACGTATGTTTAGTCCTGAACAGGCTAAAAACACTGATCACGTGAGGCACCATCTGTAACAGGTTTTATATCGTCATTATGCCGTGCAACAGATACAGTATGAAGAACAACAGCCAGCTCCTGTTTCTTACCAGGGATACCAATCGCTGCCAGTACAGGATAGTCGATACTGGCTATGTAGTAAATTGCTGCATATCCCATTTTCCGTGCGATGAAGTGATCTGTACAAAATGGTCCAACTACCGAAATCTACTGTTGATTGTTTTGTAAGTTCTTATACAGGAGATGAAAGTGCATCTGATAATTAATCATTCCACCTCGTTAGTCACATCAGTGGCAGTCTATTGCACAAAATTCTCAGGTAAATAATTCATATGATTCGTGCAATGAAAGTCGGTCCCAGGAACAATAAAAAAAAACAATTGTTTATTCACCCTTTAAAAACAATATTGTATATTCCTTGCCTGACGCTAAATTTGCAGGTTTCAAATGTCTTCATATTTTTACAGTGGGCACTATCCACAAATAATTATCATTTGTAACAGTAGGCAGAACCCATTAAGATACTCAAATTAATAAAAAAAATGGTATATTTAGTTTGTCTGTTAAAATCGATTATCTTCTTTTCTGCGTGGGGAACGTTCACACCTGTTTGTTTTTATTTAGATTTGGTTCCACAGTACTAGTCAATTTGGATGAGAAATTACTTCCTAAACGATTAGATTAGTTAAACGTATATCTCGAAGGACATCACCACGCCCACGCTGATATGTGGGTCATCTGAGATTACTGTAGACTGACTGATTCATGAAACTAGCTGTAACATATGGGAAGATTAAGTATCTATATCTACTAGCAGAAAATAGAACTGTTTAGCCCAAGGAAACGCGATTTTTCCCACTAACAGTGCAACGCATCTCTGATCTCACCATTCGCGTTGTGTGAAATTTCTTGCAAGTGTTTTATTTTCATGTATTACCCGCCGTTTTTTTTTCCTTACCTTTTCAAGAATTTACAAGGTTCAGAATCCACAACATTTTTCATCACGTCTGAAGGAAACAACGTCTAGAAGTGTTGATCTATCCACAGATGATGTTAGTTGCGATATTCGCCCTACTGGATTTAAGACACTTGGGTATTTAAGCCAGATTACATTGATAATTGTGAATAGAAAGTGACATAAAATGGCAATAAGTTATACTCGCACTGTGTTTGTGTTTGGGAAATCTCATGCCTCCATTAAATCTCCATAAATCACAGCCAGGCCAGTCTTTTCTCTTTCTTTCTAAGCAACAATCACACGTTATTTTATTCTAGAATCTGTGCCTGATAAACACATTTTGTGGGAATTCCCACGCCTTGTTCTATCACTATGAAACACTGCACGGCCAGTCCTTGTGTCCCAGCGAAATAATCGATAATGAAATATTGGAATACTGAAATACTTGAAATATTCAAGTCAGACAGGATCTCTACTTTTACGGTTTCTTGTAGAGGATCCCGTTCCCTTTTTCCCAAACGCATCCACCTCCTTGCTGATTATAATATTTCATTCTGAAATTGTTTGTGGCAGACTACAACGCCAGCACAGGAAAAGGGGGATTATGGGCCAGTTGGCTAGTTATAGATCGATGATTGGGGAAGTGTTCGAGTCCATCATTCAGGACTAGGTTTCAGGATACCTGGAGACTAATGATAAAGTAAATCAAAATCAGCAAGGCTTCTGTGCAGGAAACTCTTGCCTGAAAAATCTATTAGAATTCTCAGAGGAAGTACGAAGCAGGGTGGACAAAGGTGAAGCGCTGGTTGTCATTTACTTCAATATTCAGATGACATTTGATAAGGTGACACACATAAGGCTGTTTAACAAGATAAAACCCTTTGGTGTTACAGGAAATATACTGGCTGTCAGGTAGGAGGCAGCGTGTGGGAATGAAGGGGACGGTTTCTGGTTGGCTGCCAATGAATAGTGGCTTTCCTCAGGGGTGAGGATTGGGGCGGCTACTTTTCACGTTGTTTGTGAATGATTTAAAAGTGGAGTTAATGGGTTTGTGGCGAAGTTTGCGGATGCTACGAAGATAAGTGGAGGAGTGGGTCCTGCAGAGGAAGCACTGCGATTGGAAGAATTGGAAAAAACGTGGCAGATGGAAAACAGTATTCGGAAATGTATGATATTGTACTTTGGTAAAAGGAGTAATAGTGCAGCCGAATCTCTAAATGGAAATAAAATTCAAACATCATTGAAGAGTGCCCAGAGGAGGTTCCTTGGTATGAATTCAGGGGTTAACATATCAGGTGTGTTTGGCAACTCTGGGCCTGTACCCACTGGAATTTAGAAGAATGTGGTGACTCTCATTGAGCCCTATCGAATCTTGAAAGGACTGGATAAGGTGGATATGGAGAAAATGTTTCCTCTAGTGGGGTTATTTTGACTGGGGGCACAGACTTAGAAGTGAGGGGCGAGCGTTTAGAACAAGGTTAAGGAGAATTATGTTTAGCCACCGCACGGTGAATCTGTGACTGGCCAAGTCCGTGGTTCTATCGAAAACGGAAAATATGAGTTTCCAAATTGGTCGGGGCATCAAGGGATTTGATGAGAGGGCAGGCGTATGGGGTTGAATGGGATCCCAGATGAGCCATGATGAAATGACGAAGCGAATTCGATCGGTGACCTAATTCTGTGCCTATGTCATGGGCTTACAAGCCGAATAACTATGGTTGTGATGAGGGGCCTGGAAGTTCAACCTAACATTGGATTGGTCGAAACAACATTTCAGTAATTCTCGAGTTATAGTCGGATGTTTGGATTAAAATGTCTCGATCTGATCAGTTAGTCTTGGCACTACAGGTTTACATGTAGCTGGGAAGGATATCAAAGTTTCTACCTGCCGTGCAAATAATCCTTATTATGCTGGAGAACCGCATGGGTGTCAGGATATGACAGCAAATGATCTTTAGGGACCATTCTGTTTCCTATCCGTATCAGCCATACGTTCATATAGTACATAGGAAGCAGGTGAGAACACGGAGATAGGCTACTCGAACACTGCTACTCCCCCTTCCGCAACGCTTACAAAGAGATCCTTCGCCCAACACCCACCCCGTTTGGATAATCAGATCACTCCTCTATTTCCTGGTGCCAAAGTGCAGGCAGAAGCTGAAACACGAGACGGCCATAGTTAGAAGGGCCCACTGTTGGTCCGACTAATTGGCCTCCATGCGGCAGGACTGCTCCGATGACGTCAACTGCAATGTGTTTCCTGATGAGGACATCTCCGAGTTCACGGAAGGGGTCCGGAAGCGCATCGAGGATGTTGTTCCCCAGAAATCAGTCAGGCTCTTCCCAAATCAGAAACTTTTGATCAACATTTCCGTGCAAGAAGCATTTACAATAGACAAATGACAATAAGTGCAGAAGTAGACCATTCAGCCCCTCGAGTCTGCACCGCCATTCTGAGATCATGGCTGATCATTCACTATCAATACCCAGTCCCTGCCTTGTCCCCAGATCCCTTGATTCCCCTATCCATCAGATATCTATCGAGCTCCTTCTTGAAAGCATCCAGAGAATTGGCCTCCACCGTCTTCCGAGGCAGTACATTCCACACCTCCACAACTCTCTGGGAGAAGAAGCTCTTCCTCAACTCTGTTTGAAATAACTGACCTCTTATTCGCAATCCATGCCCTGTGGTACTGGACTCTCCCAACATCTGGAACATATTTCCTGCCTCAATCCTATCAAATCCTTTAATTATCTTAAACGTTTCAATCAGATCCCCTCTCAATCTCCTCAATTCCAGCGTGTACAAGCCCAATCTCTCCAATCTCTCTGCGTAAGGCAGCCCTGCCATCCCAGGAATCAACCTAGTGAATCTACGCTGCACTTCCTCAATTGCCAGAATGTCCTTCCTTAAACCTGGAGACCAAAACTATACACAATATTCCAGGTGTGGTCTCACCAGGGCCCTGTACAAATGGAAAAGGACATCCTTGCTCTTGTTCTCAATTCCCCTTGTAACAAAGGCCAACATTCCATTTGCCCTCTTCACTGCCTGTTGCACTTGCTCATTCACCTTCGTTGACTGGTGAACTAGGACTCCTAGGTCTCTTTGCATTTCTCCCATACCTAACTCTACACCGTTCAGACAATACTCTGCCCTCTTGTTCCTGCTTCCAAAGTGGATAACTTCACATTTATTCACTTTGAATGACATCTGCCAAGTATCTGCCCACTCACCCAGCCTATCCAAGTCTCCCTGTATTCTCCTAACGTCCTCTTCGCATGTCACACTGCCACCCAGTTTAGTATCGTCAGCAAACTTGCTGATATAGTTTTCAATGCCCTCATCTAAATCGTTGACATAAATCGTAAAGAGCTGTGGTCCCAATACAGAGCCCTGTGGTACCCCACTAGTCACCTCCAGCCAGTCCGAGAAACACCCATTCACTGCTACCCTTTGCTTTCTATCTGCCAACTAGTTTTTTATCCATGTTGAAACCCTGCCCCCAATGCCATGAGCTCTGATTTTACTCACCAATCTCCTATGTGGCACCTTATCGAATGCCTTCTGAAAATCTAGGTATACAACATCCACTGGCTTACCCTCTTCTAACATCCTTGTTACACCCTCAAAAAACTCCAACAGATTAGTCAAGCATGATTTGCCCTTGGTAAATCCATGCTGGCTCGGCCTAATCCTATTTCTGCCATCAAGATGTGCCAATATTTCGTCCTTAATAATGGACTCAAGCATCTTCCCCACGACTGACGTTAGGCTAACAGGGCGATAGTTCTCCGTTTTCTCCTTCCCTCCCTTCTTGAAAAGTGGGACAACATTAGCCACTCTCCAATCTTCAGGAACTGATCCTGAATAGAAGGAACATTGGAAAATGATTACCAATGCATCCGCAATTTCCTGAGCCACCTTATTTAGAACCCTCGGATGCAGACCATCTGGACCCAGGGATTTATTAGCCTTCAGTCCTACCAGTCTACTCATCACAGTTTCTTTCCTAATGTCAATCTGTCTCAGTTCCTCTGATATCTTATGACCCTGGCCCATCCATACATCTGGGAGATTGCTTGTGTCCTCCCTGGTGAAGACAGATCTAAAGTACGCATTAAATTCTGTTGCCATTTCCCTGTTTCCCATAACAATTTCTCCCAATTCATTCTTCAAGGGGCCAACATTGTTCTTAACTATCTTCTTTCTCTTCACATAGCTAAAAAAGTTTTTGCTATCCCCTTTTATATTCCTGGCTATACTGAGCTCATACCTGTTTTTTTTCTCTCCGTATTGCTTTTTTAGTTAAGATCTGCTGTTCCTTAAAACTTTCCCAATCATCTGTATTCCCACTCATCTTAGCTCTGTCATACTTCTTTTTCTTTAATGCTATACAATCTCTGACTTCCTTTGTCAACAACTCTGGTCCCTTCCCTCTCTTTGAATCCTTCCTTCTCATTGGAATGAACTGCTTTTGCATCTTTTGTATTATCCCCAAGAATATCTGCCACTGCTGATCCATTGTCTTTCCTACCAGGGCATCCGCCCATTTAACTTTGGCCAGCTCTTCCCTCATGGCTCCGTAGTCTCCTTTATTTAATTGCAACACTGACACCTCTGATCTGCCCTTATCCCTCTCAAATTGTAGATAAAAACTTATCATGTTATGATCACTACTTCCTAATGGCTCATTTACTTCAAGATCACTGATCAATTCCTATTCATTACACATCAGCAAGTCCAAAATAGCTTCGTTCCTGGTTGGCTCAAGCACAAGCTGTTCCAAAAATACATCCCTTAGGCACTCCACAAACTCCCTATCCTGGGGTCCAGCACCTACCTGATTCTCCCAGTCCACCTGCATGTTGAAATCTCCCATAACGACTGCATTACCTTTAGCACATGCCAATGTTAACTCCCTAATCAACTTGTACCCAATATCCACGCTACTGTTTGGGGGCCTGTACACAACACCCATTAGGGTCTTTTTACCCTTACTGTTCCTCAGCTCAATCCACATAGACTCTAATTCCCCTGTTCCCAAGTCACCTCTTGCTAAGGACTGAATATCATTCCTCACCAACAGGGCCACCCCACCCTCTCTTTACCGCGTCAGATAGAGCTTACATTGCCGGTAATCAACAAGAGCTCAGGAAAAGCAGCTTTGATCTGAGCAAAGACATCAACGCAGCGAAATAACGACACGGAGACCCGATTCAGATTCAACTTTCCACCATGTGTGATGCCTGTGTGAGAAAACTACAGCTCTTGTTGAATACTACAGTTGAACCTTCCGTGCCATAATTCCCTCTAGGCTCGACAAGAAGCTCAGAGACCTCAGCCACGGATGTATTTGAACTTGTGTAGCTGGATCCTGGACTTCCTGTCAGGTGGCCGCTAGGTTGTAAGAGTGGGCTCCCTCACCTCTGTCCCTCTGACTCTCAACATAGATGCCCCTCAGGGCTGTGTACTAAGCTGCCTCCTTTACTTTCTATATACTCATGGGTGTATCGCCACCCACAGACCAGCGTGCTAATTAAATTTGCTGCCAACTACACCGATTGGCCTAATCTCAAATAATAATGAGACAGCCACGAATTATAAGAAGGGATGGAAAGAGTGTTCTTTGGAAAGTTATAATGTTGAAATTGGGAGCGTGAATATAGGATTCGCTGATGGAGGGCGAACTTCATCTCAGCCATCCATAAATCTGATAATGAAGGAGAACCTTGCAGTCCCATGAACTGATACGCATCGATATTTGTGAGGCTCTGGTCTTACTGAGTTGCAACAGTTCTGTCTATTGACTGGACACGATTTGTGGAGAAGGCAAAGGAGGCAATCCATCAATAGGCTAAGCATACGAATGTTATTAAGGCATGCTGATAAAGCAAATGAAATGTTGAGGGTCTCAGACTAGTGGATTGACTTTTGTAGATGCGGATCAAATGTTCATTACATGAATGGGTGAGGATACTATCGTATGCTGCGGTAATATCAATTTTATATACGATGTGTCTCACCTTAGTCAGCTGAAGGCTGCAGTTGTGCAAAAGGAACAGGCTGTCGGTCGTTTGGCTTGATCAGCGCTTTAAAGAAAACATTATGATAATTCAGGTAATCCTTCGAGATCATTTCCAAAAAAAAAAAAAACGTTTCTTTGATAGAATACAATATCCAGGATTTTGACAATTGTTGACCGCATCTGTTCCACGTAATTCAGGGCGGTTGCACATTTGAGAACAAAGAGCCATAAGTTGCCGATTGTCACTTCTTGGGAAGAAGACAGTTAATAAATGTTGGTCTGGGACAGAGCCGATGAAAAGGTGTTAACATTTAGACACATGACCGACAGCCAATGAAATTCGAAAGGATTATGCGAATTGGACATATCAGCAGAACCTTTTATAATACTGGAGGCGGTAACAATGGAAACGATCAATTATCGCGGATGGGACGTGCACCACGGACACGTAGAGATTCGAATCAGGACTAAAAGAAACATCCAGTCAGCAGCAGAAGCTGCTCTTTAACTGGTATCAGTTTTCTGTGCTTTGAATGTTCATGAATGAACAGAAAAACTTCGTTGATGTGCACACAGTTACTGGTTGTGTAAGTTCATGTGTTATACTGTTCAGGCAATAAAGGTACTTGTCGGTAAATACAGATTCTCCTCGTATTCCACTGACAAGGGATTACAAGGGATTATTTTTGTAATATCACTTTGGAAAACTGAGCTACAAATGGGCTTGTTGTATGAGGCGGACATTGAGGTCAGAGATTTGTTCAGTGATTTCACAGTTTACACCATTTGGATTCATCATCAACAGGAACAGGGACGAGTGGAGATGAAATGTTCAACGGTTAATCTGAAAACCAAATCGTCATTGCAATCATAGCATCATCGAGAAAATTAAGCCCATCATTGACGCATCATCAAATGTGCATTTACCTTATCACAGGGTTAGAGGATCTGCAGGATTTACCATGTGTAATGCTCGCCCAATGCGCCAGCTCTACTACAAGGACAATGTCAGTATGTACACGGAATCTTCAGCAACGGACGGTCCCCGTGCCAGTGTCATTCCGTACTGAGATGGAAGTATATCATTCGTTCTCCATTGTTCTTCGTTCGAAGTCTTTCCATCCATCGAGGTAAAAAGAAGCTAACCACTACATTCCCATGGATCAGTTTGAGATCGGTGATAAATGCCACCGAGGTAGCAAAGCGCATAAGCGTAATAAATCAGCAAATAAAACCAAAGGGTCACAAGGAGACTCTTCGGGAGGCCCGAAACGTCGACCGTTCTTTTTTTCCATAGATGCTGCCCGGCCTGTTGAGTTTCTCCAGCATTTTGGGTGTGTTGCATCGCTATATAGAGTAGCGTTCTAGGTCGAAGTCTGAATCCTGCGAAGAACTATGAACTTTACCATCAAGGCATGTCAGATCTTTCGGTGAAATTTCCAGTTGACTTTCGATACGCATGCATTTCATATTACACGTCAGCAAATCAGAACTCTTGTTTTATATCTGTTTTAATGTCGCTTCAATATCGTCAATAGCGTGTAAACCGTCCGGCATTCTCCGCTGACATATGTTTACAAGTTTCAATTTTAAAGCTGTGGTTCTAGTTCCCGAACTCTTTATGCTCAAAGGAAATGTCTCCGTGACCATTATGACTGCTCTCTTCACCATTTTCAGCTCCAATGGCGGGTCAAATGCCGATGACACGAGCAATCACCAGCTCGCTTGTACGTTGTAGACTTCGAATACCCCTCAGTAAACTGCTGAAGGGTTTTAGATTCAACTGTTCTCCCGGCGGGACTCTGTCTTGCAGAGTGCAGATTCCGGACGAACAGTATCCTGGCACAAAGATTCCAAGGCAGTCATTTTAACATAAAATCCGGGGGATGGGACGATTCTCTGAGGTCCAGCGGAGTTATCAAGTCAAACGGATCAGTTTTGGCGCGGACGAAATTGTTTCCATGTCTTTCCGGTTGATTTAACAGCGATTGTGATCCTGTCTCGGGGAACGCGTGGTCTGAAATGGATCAGTGTTACCTGGTGAAAAAAGGTAAAAACTGATCTCATGGGATTTGTCTTCTTTGCTATTGTGTAGCAGACTAATTACATCTACAATTATTCAAACTCTTGCTCATTATCCGATTTGTCTTCTGAAATGTGGCCCAATGATTGCAATTATTGATTTTTCCGTTCAGCAAACAGCGGATTTCAATTTCGACCTCCATATCGCATTTTTTTGTCAAAGGCTGCGGGATCGATACTACACCACGAGAACAGACACTGTGGTTATAGTGACCGGGACTGCCGTGAGCTCCGCGATGAACGGTCCGTTTTACTTTGCCCTGGAACCTGTCGTCAAACTTGACAACGTACAGCGGGGCTGTTTTCCCAGGGACGATGAATTCCTTTATCAGCGTGTAAAGAACACGAGTGACCAGACAGTATCTTCACTGTCTCCGCCTCTGTATTTCTGCTGTTCAATAGGTTTGCAGTCAGATAGAACTTCGCGGCAAAGAAAGTCGAAATGGGGACGTCGAAGCAAAAGTGGAAATCAGAAGGACGAAGAGGTGGTGAGCCCGAATTTTGTTGTTCGCTGTATCAGTTAATTCCCCTGTTACTCGGGATGACCTGTTGAGTATATTCTATGATCTGGCTTGTGGTCAATTGTTCTACGCAGACATATATTTGAATGTCCTGACATATATCCTGCAGCTGTTCGCGTATATGTTGTCAGTAATGTGTATATGAAGCAACACGTGCATCAATGGACGAACGCAGAGAATGCTGTGAAAAGAGCTGAAGAATGGATTAACTGTGTGTTTGCATTAAGTCGCCTGAAGTGTAGATCCAATCTCCCTAACTGCCAATCGGCTTCCACTGGTACTCTTCCCCCAACACTTTCTTCAATGGCCTTCTGTGCTATTCAATCAAATTCCTCCTTTTTCAGCATCTTTTTACCAATAGTCTTTCCAGTTATTTACTTCAAACAACCCCTACCCTCCAGGTTTCACCTCTCACCGTGTACATCTTCCTCCATTTCCCCATTTAAGCCTTACTTCTAATCTATGTTTTACTGTCCTGGTGAAGGTTATCGGCCGAAATGTCGACCGCTTCCTCGTTTCCATGGATGCTGCCTGGTCTGCTGAGTTCCTCCAGCATTGTGTGTATTATTTTTATTTCCAGTATCTGGAGACTCTCTTTTGTTTGTGATTTGGTCCTGACCACGGTGAGTCCCCTGTCTCCTACCACCTCTTTACTCCTGTCAACCACGTACACTGGGGTAGTTTCCCGCAGCCAATGGACGCAGCATCCAGCGCGACTTCGGTATGCCGAAGAAAACCGTTTGGATCAAGTTTGATTCTCACCATTCAACAGTTGACCTCGCTGCCTGCTGTCCGCCATCTTCAATATCACGGCGCAGCAGTATTTTTCTGAGAGATTCTCAGACGGTCAGCCCGAGTCCACTGCCTCATACCCTACCCGATACTGGGAGTTTCATTGTCAAACGAGACAATGAAACCCCGGAAATATTCAGCAGTGAGATAGAAAGCGCGGAACGAAAGGTAAAACAAAACCACAAGTTGATACTGTGCCTTTAGAGCTTGCCAGTACTGATGTTATTGAATGAGGTTGTGAAACGAAATGATCCATGTCCGACCATAGCAGTGTTCCGGCAGGCAGGATTCACGGAACGATAACGGTAGGAACTGTTACGGGAGGAATTATGCGAAAGCACAGTGCAACAACGATCAGGGTAAAGGAGCATCACCACAGCTCAGTTTGTTGTGGAATCGAACAGGCAGAGTCGGGCTTTAAACATAGACGCATTAGAAAGCAGTGAGACGAAATCCGGTGCAGATCGCTCCGGCCACAAACGGTGGTGGTGGTGTTGAGGATGGGAGAGCAGGTGCTAGATCGGAGCCGATTGCGTTGTGTTGAAAATCGAGGAAAATGCTGCATGGAAATGAGAATAAAAACCAAAACTGACGAAGTTGGAAGCACACAGAAGAAAAAGAGACTGTCAGTGTCCCGATTGGCAATTCTCCATCTTGATATTACCTTCTTAATTGTGCTTTAATCCCGTCGTCTGATTTCCAATCATTCCCAGTTCCGCCAATTACAGCACACCGGGTTCCCTTTAGCGAACATAGGATAAAACTCGAGTGTCACAGCTCTGGTTTGCCGGTTCGTTGGTTGATTCTGGTGTGAGTAAACCTCGTTTCCTGATTCCTCTGGACTGTCGGTTCTAAGCTCCGCATCAGTTCCTGGATATATCGTCGTAAACCTTGTCTCCGTGTTAAGACTCTCCCGGATACCGGTTCCTCGTTAGCGACGGTGCTAACTCCTCACGTCTCTGCCTTCGCGCCTGTGTCCTGCACTTGGGGTCGCCCTCAGCCTCGTCCTTGCAACAGATAGAACTGGCCAAGAGTGAACCCAGCGGACACGGACGTCGTGCAACAGGTCCACGCCAGCCAGGGCTACCTACTGGGAACCCACGACCAACTGCTCAGAGAGGTCACGGAAATACTTCGTGTGTTGTCCACGAAAGTGAGGAAGGTCAGTGAGCAGGTTGACCGGGCATCCACTTCCCTTACTCCGTCCCTTCCAACAACCCCGACTGACCAAACCGCACAGCCTGGGATGTTCACGTCTCTTTGGTCGGCAACACAGTCCCCTGGAGAACTGTACATACCCGGGCCGGAATCCTACGCTGGGAACCTAGGGAAATGGCAGGCCTTATATTACAAAGCTCTTTGGTCTTTGAGCAACCCCCACGTCCGTACACCTCGGACAGATCAAAGATGGTGTACATCGAGAGGAGGTCTGATTCTGATTCAGCTTGGTGCTGCGCAAGCACCGCCGGACAGCTGTTATAATGCTCAGTCGGTGTGAACGGCCTGAGAGTTACATTGCAAAGTGAGCTTTGTTGACTCGATCCCCTAAATTGATATCATTGAGTCTATCTTTAAAAATAGTCATGTCAGAAATACTGCGCAGCTCTGGCGACGGAAGATTCCACTCTCTTCTTGATTTGGGTAGATTTAATCTCACCCATTCACCTCAAGCCACTATAGTTCTAGGATGTCCCTGGCTGAACCACCATAACTCCTACATCGACTGGTCCAGCGGGAGCCCGTTTAGCCACGCTACCTGTCTACGGTCGGCTCTACCCATTATGGAGGTTCCCATCACCTCTCCTGTCTTGGAAGCCCTCGCCTTGTCCAGAATCCCCGCAGAATACCATGACCTGGGACAGGTATTCAGCAAACAACGGGTTCTTTCCATGACCCGCACCTCGCGTATGATTGCGCTATCGACCTTCTCCCCGGAGCCTCGTTGCCCACCAGTCGTCTTTATTACTTATCCCGCCCGGAGAGAGAAGCCATGGAGAAATATATTAGTGAGTCCTTCGCGGCGGGCATCATTCGACATTCATCCTCCACGGTAGGCGACGGTTTCTTCCTTGTAATGAAGAAGGATGGGTCGCTTTGTCCTCGTATTGATGACCGACTAAACAATATAACAGTTAAAAAGAAGTACCCACTACCCCTCATTAACTCTGCATTTGAACCATTTCACAGAGCCACCATCTTCTCGGAGTTAGAGATTCGAAGCGCCTGCCATCTAGTCAGGATGAGGGACGGAGTCGAGTGGAAGACGGTTTTTAATACACATTTGGGCCACTCTGAATACTTGTTAATGCCGTTTCACCTCACCAATGCCCCCACCGTTTTTCAAGCCCTAATGAATCATACACAGAGGGACTTTATTAATCCTTTCGGGTTCGGCTACCTAGATGATATCTGAATATTGTCTAGCAGCCCCTAGAACTACACTCACCATGACCGTCCAGCCCTCCAGAGACTGTGGGAGAACAAGTTATTTGTGAAGGCTGAGAAATGTGAGTTCCACGTCCATTCGGTCAGCTTCCTGGGCTACATCATTGAGAGTGGGCAGCTGAGGGCAGACCTCGAGAAGATCCGGGCGGTGGAAGAATGGCCCAGGCCCACAACCCCCAAGCACATTCAGCGTTTTTTGGGGGGTTTGCAAACATTTATCGCCGACTTATCAGGGATTACACTCGGGTGGCGGCGCCCCTTACCCGACTTTCCTCGCCTACAACACCTTTTTGTTGGGATTCCGAGGCTGATTCGTCATTCACTCACCTGAGGAGGCGGTTCACAACCGCTCCCATGCTGGTCCCTCCCGTCAGTTCATTGATGAGGTCGACGCCTCCGTCTCCGGGGTAGGGTCAGACCTGTCTCAACGATCAAGTCCTGACGAGAAGCTGTACCCTTGTGCCTTCTTTTCTCGCCGACAGTCCCCCGCCGAGCGGAATTCCGACGTGGGCAATCGGGAACTACTGGCAATCAAGCTAACATTGGAGGCACTGGCTGCAGTGGGGTGGGGTGGAGCACCCATGCATTGTTTGGACTGATCATAAATTCCTGAGGACTCTCATTTCTAAGCTCCGCATCATTTCCTGGATAAATCCTGGTGAAAGTTGTCTCCGTGTAAAGACTCTCCTGGAAACCGGTTCCCCTTTCGCGACTGTGTTAACGCCTCATGACTCTACCTCCGCGCCTGTGTCCTGCACTTGGGTACGATCTCAGCCTCGTCCTGGAAAAGGGAGCATTAGTCTGTTGGTCAGGGTGGATGTAAAATATGAAAGAAAGCGCAGAACTCGACGGATCAGGGACAGTGGAAGCAGACGTATCAATTGTCTTTGTTCCAGCCATGTGATTGGAGATGGAGGCTGACATTTTGTGAAACTGTTTTACATTCTCCGTTTTGTGAGATGGAGTTGCTGTGTTTTCTGTATTTTAAAGTAGACACAATGATGTTTCAGGAAATTTAGTGGACGGGAGATCTGTGAGGTGTCGTTTGATATATCAGAAGATGCGGGTTTGTGGAGATCAGTGGCTGCCTGGAGTGATTCGAGCTGGTTACTGAAGAGAACGAACAACCATAAATTGTAGACTATCAGTTGCTGGGAGGAGGGTAATAAATGGATGCTGGCCTGGAGCAGAGCTAATAAAATGGTATAAACGGTTAAGCAAATGACCTACAGCAAGCCAATGACACTGGAATGCAATGTTTAGTTGGTAAGGAACAGGGATACATGTGGACACTTCGATTGTGCTCTCAGTGACAACTCCGGGGAATCCCCATCGCGAAGAAGAACCCACACGCCAGGGGCTGGAGAGGAAATGATCAACTGTTTGGCCCACGAAGATCCCCCTACTCCGGTGCCATAAACTGGACAAGTTGTCTGAGTGAGTATTGGCACAGAGGGAACAGTAGAATTCACTTTCCAAGTGTTTGCCCGGAGTCAGCATCGTTAGGCTGTTGTTTGTGCAGAGACAATAAAGCGTGACCTTCGACTAATTATGAGTTCCGTAAACGAACATAGAAATATTGAAACATAGAAAACCTACACCACAATACCGGCCCTTCAGCCCACAATGCTGTGCCGAACATGTACTTACTTTAGAAATTACCTGGGGATAACCATAGCCTTCTATATTTCTAAGCCTCATGTACCTACTCTCTTAAAAAACCCTATTGTATCCACGTCCACCAGAGTCGCCGGCAGCCCTTTCCATGCACTCACTACTCGTTGCGCACAAAAATACCTACTCCTGACATCTCCTCTGTACCTACTTCCAAACAGCTTAAACGGTCAACACTCTAACACTCACAGCAAACTACCCGTGAATTAGTGTGAGTCGACTACATGGCCCGTCGAATTCCGAGCAGATGATGTTCTGTAACAAGTTATTTCAAGATTGAAGATTGAATTAGCAGGGGAAAAGTAATTAACTGAATAAAAGACCAACAGTCGACGCAAAAGAGAAAAAAATACAAATCATGTAAACAATTGAAGCGAACAACAATTTGGATTCGGCCGAAAGTCTCCCTTATCAGTTCATCATATTAGCGGGCACGGTGCACAGAAGCCGGAGGCAGTCTTCTCAGGCTCAGCGCCATAGAGATGACTATCGCGGAGATAAAGAGAAACCGGCTCTCGTCGCGACCAACAAGAAGTCTTTTCAATCTGTCTGGGCCGGCGTTTAAATTGATTCAATGACAGAACTGCACCATGGAGAGAGGAGTAAAGATCGCGGAGAGCGAGGGAAGTCAGCTCACGCCCCCGATCTGGCCGTCGTTTATATAGTCTAAACGGTGTATGATACCTCACATTAAGACCCGGGCACCGGGCCTAGACCAAGTTGGCTAGCACTTTGTTCTGGGCCCAGATTCCGTCACCAAACGCGAAGCCGTTTTCATGCATCACAGAAACAAGAGAGAATCTGCAGATGCTGGAGTTCCAAGCAATAAACACACACACACACACGCACACGCACACGCGCACACATACGCACGCACACACACGCACGGTTTGAGGAAATCAACAGTCCAGGCAGCATCGATGCGGAAAAAGTTCATTCCACGTTTCGGGCCGAAACCGCTCGGCAGCTGGAGAGAAACAAAGATGAGCAGTGGATTTAAATGGTGGGGGAGGGAACAGGGTGAGATACGGGGTTGGAGAAGGGGAGGTTGAGTTGTAGGGATAGAAGGCCTTGGATGAAAGAAAAAGGTGAGGAGCACCAGAGGGAGGCGATGGACAGGCAAAGAAATAAAGTGAGTGACGGAAAAAGGGAAGGGGACTGGTGAAGGAGAGCGCGGGTGGGGTAGGGGGCGTTAATGAAAGTTCGAGAAATCAATGTGCATGCCATCAAGTTGGAGGCTGCCCAGGTGTTGTTCCTCCATCCTGAGTGTGGACTCATCGTGACAGTAGGAGGCCATGGATCGACATATCAGAATTGGAATGGGAAGTGGAAATACAATGGGTGGCCACGGATAGATCCGGCTTCTTCTGGTAAGAGGGAGCGTAGGTGCTCGGTGAAATGGTCTCCCAATCTTCGTCTTATTCACCAATATACAAGAGACCACACCGGGAGCACCAGACACAGTATATGACCCCAACCAGACTCGCAGGTGAAATGCCGCCTCACATGGACTTTGAAAACCAGTGAGCGAAGAGGTGTAGGGGCAGGTTCAGCACTTGCTCCATTTGTTGGTTTAAGTACCAGGACAGAGATCTGTGGGGTCGGGCAAATGGACAAGGGAGTCGCATAGGGAGCGGTCCGTGTGGAATCAGGAAGTGGGTGGGGGTGACATATTGCAGAGAAGGAAAAGATGTGCTTCGTGATGGGATCCAACTGGGGATGGCGGAAGCTACAGATACTTACGTGCCGGCCACGGAGGCTGGTGTGGTGGTAGGTGTGGACAAGCGAAACCATGTCACTGGAGACGTCGCGGGAAGATGGTGTTCGAGCAGAAATGCTGGAAACGGAAGAGATGCAGTTGAGAGTTGAGTTGATGGTGGAGGGAGAGACGCCCCTTTGAGGGCATCTCCTTTGTTCTAGAATGAAAACCTGATTCTGAGAGCAGATGCAGCGGAGACGCAGAAGCTGAGAGAAGGAGATATCTGTAACGAACAGCCTCATCCTGAGCGCCCAGGACTTAACCCGGTAAACCTTCTCCACACACATCCTGGTATAATCCTGTCCTCTCCATAATGTGGCCATGAGGAGCCGGTGCTATCCGAGTGCATCCAGGTGCTAAAACACATTATCAACGGACCAAAATCAGATTCAAGGAATAAAATATTCCCGACAACCACCACAGCCACCCCCACCCACCCCCGCCACACCGAGGCTTGATGCCCAGTCCCAGCACATACAAGTCATCAAGCACATGCAGAATATCAGTAAAATACAACGACTCGGAATGTGTATGTTCATAGTCCAGACATCCCAGCCCACCGAGCTCATCTCTCAACAGGCTCCCAACGACCATCCCGGCGCATGACAATGCCGTGGCTTACAGGCGCAGTCCTCAAACATGCAGGCTCATATCTAAGGGTTATTTCTTTTTTTACTGCTATCTATCTATTTATTACTAATTTACTTATTTTCACATTGGTTGTTTGCCATTCTGCTTGTGTGTAGTTTTTCGTTCATTGATGTTGTTGTATTTCTCAGATCCACTGTGTAGGCCAGCAAGTAAATAAACCCCAGAGTGCAATATTGTGATATATACCTACCTTGATAATGATATTACTTTGAACTTTGGATGTGCTCTCAGAGTTCCCATTCCTCATTATTTATTGTTTACTCTCTGGCTTTTTCTCAGATTATGGAAGCTGGGAGCACACAGCTCCGTCCTTACAGCGTTTTTCAGGACCATGGTGTTACAGGACACAGTACAAAAACTAGACTCAGCTATGTAAAAGCAACACAGAGAAAAATAAACAACAACTACACTAGACTAAAGACCTACCCAGGACTGCATAAAGTGCACAAAAGAGTGCAGGCATAACAAGAAATAATAAACAGGACAATAGAGCAGAAAGGTGTCAGTCCAGGCTCTTAGTATTGAGGAGTCTGATAGCTTGGGGGAAGGAACTGTTACATAGTCTGGCCGTGAGAGCCCGAATGCTTCGGTGCCTTTTCCTAGACGGCAGGAGGGAGAAGTTTTTGTATGAGGGGTGCGAAGGGTCCTTCATAATCCTGTTTCCTTTGTGGGTGAAGCGTGTAGTGTAAATGTCCGCGATGACGGGAAGAGAAACCCCGATGATCTTCTCACCTGACCTCACTATCCGCTGCAGGGTCTTGAGATCCGAGATGGTGCAATTTCCGAACCAGGCGGGGATGCAGCTGCTCAGGATGCTCTCAATACAACCCCTGTAGAATGTGATGAGGACGGGGTGTGGGCAATGGACTTTCCTCAGCCTTCGCAGAAAGTAGAAATGCTGTTGGGCTTTCTTTGCTATGGAGCTGGTGTTGAGGGACCAGGTGAGATTCTCCGCCAGGTGAACACCAAGAAATATGGTGCTCTTAACGATCTCTACAGAGGAACCATCAATGTTCAGCGGGCAGTGGTCGCTCAGTGCCCTCCTGAAGTCAAGAACCATTTATTTTCTTTTGTGCACATTCAGAGACAGGTTGTTTGCTCTACACCAGTCCATTATCCTCTGCACCTCCTCTCTGTAAGCTGACTCGTCATTGTTGCTGATGAGACCTACCACGGTCGTGTCATCGGCGAACTTGATGATATGGTTCGAGCTGTGCGTTGCTGCACAGTCGTGGGTCAGCAGAGTGAACAGCAGTGGACTGAGCACACAGCCCTGGGGGGCCCCGTGCTCAGTGTGATGGTGTTGGAGATGCTGCTCCCGATCCGGACTTCCTGACGTCTCCTAGCCAGGAAGTCTAGGATCCAGTTGCAGAGGGAGGTGTTCAGGCCCAGTAGGCTCAGCTTTCCAGTTTCTGAGGGATGATTGTGTTCAATACTGAAGTCTATGAACAGCATCTGAGCATATGTGTCTTTTTAGTCCAGGTGGGTTAGGGCCAGGTGGAGGGTGATTGGCAATGTCATCGTCTCTTGAGAGGTTCGAACGGTAAGCAAACTGCAGTGGGTCCAGTGATGGGGCTCGCAGGGTCTTGATATGCCTCATGACGAGCCTCTCGCAACACTTCATGATCATGGATGTGAGTGCAACGGGACGTTGTTATTTAGGCAAGACACTGAAGACTTCTTCGGCACGGGGACGATGGTGGCGGCAGGGTATCCTGAACAAGGGCTCCTAAATTCCCTGTGCATCTCTGCATCTTTGAATTATCTCACCAGCTAAATAGTATTCTGTCCGTCTATTTCTTCCACCAAAGTGCATGACCATATCCTTTCCAATATGTTATTTCATTTGCCACTTCTTTGCCCATTCCTTTAAACTATCTAAGTCTGTCTGCAGGGTCTCTGTATTCTCAACACCACCCACTCCTTCACCTATCTTTGTATTATCGGCAGATTTAGCCATTATTTGATTAATCCCATAGCCCAAGTCATGGACATAGATCATAAGAAGCAATTGTTCCAACACCGACCCCTGTGGAACGCCAATAGTTACGGGCAGCCAGCTAGAATTGTATGCATTTATTCCACTCTCTGCTTTCTGCCGATCAAGCAATGCTTCACCCATGCTAGTTACCTGCCTGTTATTTCAGGGCTCTTATCTGTCTCAACAGTCTCCTGTGCAGCACCTGGTCAAATGCCTTCTGAAAATCCAAGGGCACCACATCCACTGTATCCCCGTTGTTACCCTGCTTGTAATTTCATCAAATAATTGCAGTAAGTTAGCCAGGCAGTACTTTCCTTTCAGGAAGCCATGCTGGATTTGGCCTAACTTGTCATGTTTCTCCAGCTACTCCGGAATATCATCCCTAACTATCGACTCCAACAACTTTCCAACCACTGATGTCAGGCAAATTGGTCTCTAGCTTCCATCCTGCTGCCTCGTGCCCTTCTTAAATAGGAGAGTAACATTTGCAATTTTCCAGTCATCCAGGACAATGGCAGAATTTATCAAGTCTTGAAAGATCATTGTTAATACCTCCACAATCTCTCCAGGTACTTCCTCCAGAAACCGGGGTCGCATTCCATCAGGTCGAGGAGATTCATCCACCATCAGACCACTAAGCATACCGAGCACCTTCTCGGTCGTAATTTCCACTACACATACTTCACTTCCCTGGCACTCTAGAATGGCCGGTATACTGCAGCTGACTTCCACTGTGAAGAGTGATGCAAAATACTCATTCAGTTCCTCTGCCATCTCTGCATCTCACGTTAATATATCTCCAGCGTCATTTTGTATTGGTCCTGTATCTACCCTCAACTCTCTTTTATCGGATGAAGAACTTCATGCGGATGGTGTTTGGAATCTGGAACCCATGCTGAGTGGCTGGTGGAGGCAGGTACACTCACAATATTAGAGAATTGTCCGGACGAGCACTGGAATCCTCAAGACACTGGAGGCAATAGCTGGTAAGCGAGCTCTTTTCTGTTGTGATCGGTAGTTAATTGTCAACACGGACACTGTGGGCCGAAAGGCCTGTGTCAGGGTTGCATGATACTCTGATTCTATATTATACTTGTAAATCATAATAAAATGTTTTGAAAACACGAGTAAATCTGCAGATGCCAATAGACAATAGGTGCAGAAGTTGACTATTCTGCCCTTCGAGCCTGCACCGCCATTTTGAGATCATGGCTGATCATCTACGATCAATACCTGGTTCCTGCCTTGTCCCCGTATACCCTGATTCCCCTATCCATAAGATACCTATCTATCATGTCGTAATGATGGGGCCGGGGAATGAGGAGAGAGATGCCACAGGGTATAATTACACAGAGTGGGTGGTGAGTAGACTGACACACTCAGTGTGAACACATCATCCGACATGTTTTGATGTGTCCTGGTTTGTTGTGGGAATCTGGATTAGAGTGAGAACAGGGAGCTGTACTGATCGGTTCACCGGGGAAAATGTGAGGGACAGCAAATCCATCCGTGATCCACCGGCCAGCCTAGGGTGAATAGTAATTTTACACTCACTCATCTATTTAAATAATTTCGGGAGTTCGTACGCCAGTCGGCAGGGTTAGAGCACCCGGACGCTGGAAGTCTGCACGGATCGGATTCTGTGAGCGGTTTTCATCTGATCGTTTCGATGGAGGAAGATCAAAATTCTACTAACTACGATCGTCGGAAATCGAACCTGCGTCAATTACCTGGAAGACAGCTATGTTCAGCATTATATCACCATCGTTCTATTATTCTGCGGGGGACTCGGGTCCTGAACCGTCTCCAATAGTGTATGACCGTGGCTGGGACTGGTTTCAAACTCTGGTGACTCAGTCTGCTGCAGTTCCTGATATATCCAGTTGAGGTCGCATTTCACCGACAGCCCGGAGATACACAAAAGCCAGTTTTCAGTGAATAGTTTGTTTGAAGTGGATTCGATGAGCTACAAATCTTTTCCCTCCTGAACCATAACAAAATCTGATATATATACTGTGATTAAAAATGATCTTTCCAACAACACGGAGTTGGGCTCGAATGAGAACGGTACGTTTCACTAATCCTTGAACACAAAAAAATGACTATATCGCTGGAGAAATAGCTATAATAGCGAGATAGCGAGAAAACTGGGACAGTGTTGTGGGAAGGACACGAGTGAAAGGCTCCAGTATTGCAATCAATAAACATCAAGACAAATCTATTTATCCTCGTGTACTCTTGAATACGCATGCCAAGAGTTTTCACTTGCAGTTCCTCGTTAGTATAGTGGTTAGTATCCCCGCCTGTCACGCGGGAGACCGGGGTTCAATTCCCCGACGGGGAGAAGCAAGAGTTTTGCAACATTCTTCAAGAAGAATATTGTCTTAAAACGACAAATCAAAGCCGACAGAGAACTTGTGTTTACGCGATCAATTCATTGGGCATTGGGAAGGTGGAATAACTCGGGCTGCTGTGAGCCCGGGACGGTAGAGGCTTCCAAGAAGAAAGGGGCGTTCACTCTCTTTCCTCATATGTCCCCTGAGAATCTATATCTCATCACCGTTCGTTGTTAAACTCAGTGATAGATTCCATCACTCCGAGCACATTAAACCGGGGTTTTGTTGTCAGCTATTAACTCCTGCAAAGTCCCACCGAGGAGTAAGTTAACTGACCAATATCAGTCCTGTTCGACGGTGCCGTTCCGAAACGTCCACTGTCTACTCTTTTCCATTGATGTTTCCTGGTCTGCTAAGTTCCTTTAGCATTTTGTGGATGTTGCTCTGATTTCAAGCATCTGCACATTTCTCTTGCTTGTAACCAACATTAACTGTCAGATCGGAACTCATCGTGTGCATCCTCATCTTGTTTTGGTGCTTAAAATGGCTCCAGTCCCCTGCTGTGCACAGGGACACTAAGCTCTCAAAGACCATTCTTGTCTGGGTTGTTTGACATTCTCTGTAAACTTTCCTTGCCACATTCTACATTCACTTGACTTGCTGTAACTTCCACGCTCTCCGCATCCCTTTTGTCTTGCAAAGGAATAATACATGGATTGTGGCTGCTGTTAAATTGCATAGAAAATTCGGCTCTCCACAGTGACCCTGTCATCAACTATCTGAAGAGGAGGACTGATGAAAGATAGGGGGCAGCTGTTCTTTGGGTCATCACTCCACACAGTGCTCCCAGTAAGAAATTTAAACAAGTTTCAACATCAGCTGGAGTATAAACCCCCTTGCCCACTGTACACTGGAGTGACACAAACATCCTTGCAAGGAATGAGGCTAATCAAGTAATGGCCGCGCCGCATTGTTTGGTTGCTTGTCGTCGTCTATTGCCGTTCCTGTTTAAGCCGCCGTTCCTGGAAATCCAACCCACCCCACATCACATCACATCCCATACCGATTCTATTTACAATTCTCGCATGTTTTCTCGTGGCTGCACTGATTGACAGCTCCTTTTGCCCCACCCAGTCACGTGATTCAATCTTCACCGAACACAACGAGCTGACGTCACATATTCAACGACGTTGTTTCCCTGGAAACAGTCCAGGGCGGGGGCGGGGCGAAAAGTCTGAGATGTTGGAGTCGGTCTCTATTTGTTGGTGTTTCGGCTCCACTGTGGGAATCGGCCTCTCCTCTTCCTGCCCACGGAACAGTGAGTGTCTGTCAGCGCCTCACCGCACCGGCTCTCTGCCTCAGGTACAATATTTAAACCATATTTGCACAGTTACATGGATAGGAAAGGTTGAGAGGGACACGGGCCTAATGCAGGCGGATGGGACGAGTTCAGGTCGACAACTTGGTCGGCGTGGATGAGTTTTACCGAAGGGACGGTTTCAGTTCTGTATAAATCACTGACTCTATTTTGGGAGTTAATTCAAGATTCCAGCTGTTCTCTGTGTGAACTAAGTACCCTTCAGATCCCCTTTAAATCTGTCTTTAAACAGTTTTGTATAATTCCAATGAGAGGCAGTTCTTTGGCTGATAAGGCAGGTAGAACACACAACCCTGTCTACCTGTGATGCCACATACAGGGAACTGTGTAACAGTATTAGAGACAGATGCACAGGTACTTCAGTGAGCAAGGCTTGGAGGGATATGAAATTAATGCAGGAAAATGGGATTCGTATAGCTGTGCGTGATGAGGAGCATAAATGTGATGGGCCAGAGGGTTTGTTTCTATCCTGTACAACCCTGACGACAGCAGTCATCCACTGCAGTGGGTTTGTTACCTTCATTCTCAGCTATGAGCCTGTTCCAGTGAACCCCTTATCCTCTGAGAAGATACCTGTACCCTCCCACTGTGATGAAGCTGTCAGCCATCTCTCCTAATATTAACCAGAGGACTTCACCAATTTCCCATATAAAGCACTGTTACTGGTGCACAGGGAATGGGAGCATTTTGGTCACCTTTTGAGGGTTTTGGTTTACTGTGTGACCATTAATACTTTTGTTCAGTAACAAAAGTATTGTCCCTCGTCCTGGGTTCTGAGTGTTTTAGGGAAGTCCATCCTGAAGTCTGTGTTCCAGGTTCCCACTGCACTTTCACAGTTAGTGGTTTCTGCATGTCTATACTGAACATCGAGAATCTGTCTCCACTAACTCAGCCCTGGGTCTGTCTTCTACCCTTGGTGATTCAAATGCTCATCCAGATGGTCCTTAAATATCTGCATGCACCACCCCCACAGGCTGTGTGTTCCAGATTGTAACCCTCAGATCCTCTTTAAACCACACATTTCTCACGTTAAGCCCATGTTCAAAAACACCTCATACTTGTGTGCATTAAGTTCCATCTGCTGCTTTTCCAGCTTGTCCACATCTCATGCCAACATTTGTTTCCATTCCTCACTGTCCACTGCACCCCTAATCTGGGTGTCTCCTACCCTGCCCTGGTGATTCAAATGCTCATCCAGATGGTCATTAAATACCAGCCTACACCATCCCTCAGGCAGTGTGTTCCAGATTGTAAACTCTTTCATTTTGCCACCTGCTCCACATCCTACATCAAGATTTGCTAGCTGCCTTTGCTGTCCATCACACCCCTAACCTTGGTGTCATCTGCAAACTTGCTGATCCAGTCTACCACGTTCTCATCGAGATTGTTAATACAGATGGAAAACAATGGACTCAACACTTGGAAGATCAACCAGGGCAGGATGAACACAGTAATGACAGGTTCCTGAGAACTGTTCGTGACCAGAGACTTTGTGTGTTTCTGCATCGAACACCTCCTCTGATGGCTCACTTGGAATACCTCACTGTGAAATACTTACCCTTCAAACTCCCTTTAAATTTCCCACCTCTCAAATTAAAACTATTTCCTTTAGTTTTACACCCACATCAAGAGAAACTATCTCTGTCTCTCTCACCTCTGTATGTGTCACATAATTTTATCCACCTCCATCACCTCACCCTGCAGATCCTCTTTAAACCTCCAACCTGTGATGTTAAAACTATTCCCTGCAGTTTTAGGAGGGAGAAAACTGTTCCTTCCCATGAAGACCCTAGGGAGTGAACAGTTTCTGTCAATCATTCCTAGTAGTTATCCCCATTGATCCATGAATCTGAATCTTTGTCCCCTGCACCAGCTCATCAGGCACACATTCAGCAGTGGTATCTGTCTGTATCTCCATGCGCTAACAAGTGTCACTGGGAGTAATATAGAGCTTACTACTTTTCAGTTTCTGTCTTATTTCTCTAAATTCACTGCACAGGAACACATCCCTCCTCCTCCCTACGTTGCTATAACCAACATGCACTGTCCACCACGATGTCCGGCTGCTCAACCTTCCCCTTGAAATGTCCTGCAGCTGCTCCAAGACCATAAGACACAGGAGCAGAATTCGGCCATTTGGCCCATCCTGTCTGCTGCCCCATTCTGCCAGGAATAAGAGATCATGACAGATTAACCTTCGCGAACACTCATACCCCACCCCCACAATCAAGAACCTCATCATTCAATATACCCAATGATTTGGCCACATCCGTCTGTGGGGATGAATTCAGAGTCAGAACCAGAATCAGGTTTATTATCACCGGCAGGTGTCAGGAAATTTGTTAATTTAGCAGCAGCAGTTCAATGCAGACATGATAATATAGAAAGAATAAGTAAATTATAGAATGTGTGTGTATATGGATATTATGTAGATTAAATATAGTGCAGAAACAGAAATAACAAATAATATATCAAATACATCTGTATAAGGTTTTGAGTGTTTTAAAGTGACAAACCAAATATCTTCAAACTCCTGATGAAATATCTCCACTGTCTTGCTCTCTTTATACTGTTGCTGCATCGATATGTTGCAACCAAGTTAGATCCTCAGAGATATTGACACCCAGGAACTCAAAATTGTTCCCTCACTCCACTTCTGATCCCTCTGCGGACTGGTTCATGTTCCTTAGCCTTACCCATCCTTCAGTCAACTCTTTTGTCTTACTGACATTAAGTGCAATGTGCACTGAGGTGGAGTGTGGCAAGAAACAGAGGATAGTGATTTCCTGAATTTGAAGAAATCAATGGTCACGCCTTTGAGATTGGAGTCGACACAGTCGGAATGTGAGGCGTTGCTCATTCAACCTGTACTTGGCCTCATTGTAGTAGGAGAGGAAGCCATGGACAGACATGTTGGTGATGGCCCTCCGTTGGTCAGGGTCGACCATGGATATTCTGCCCTCGCTGTGAAAGTCAATATGCAAGCCAGGGTAGTACGTTATATAAAGCAAGCTGTTGCCCATGCAGGGGCTCCTGCTCTCCACGCAGCTGATGAATCCAGTGCAACAACAAAGACTAATGCAGTCAGGCACCAGCTGTGTCACAGGATTGCATGTCTGCATTGAACATCGGACTGACAGGGAATCCAGTTCTGTATTTTTCCTCAGAGTTTACTCCCAATACCTTTCCCTTGAATGGGTCTAGCCTCAAGCCAGTGGGGGTTTGAGATCAGAATTTTCCTTCCACTGGATGAGCTGCCAAATGTGGGTGACAAGCCCCATCTGCCCTAAGCAGTTGGTTATATGATCCCAGTAACCCATTTGCACCTTCCGCTGGCACTAGAAACAGTTCCATCGGGCTTAGTAGCTAAGCCATATGTAAAAGCCAGGAGCTGGATTTGGTTGACAGATGCATTTTGAGGCAGCATTTGATAGGAAGTGCCAGCTTGACCCCATTACCACCCTGACACCCGGTTAAGACAGCTGTAAGGCACTGATATGTGGGTATGGGAATAGGAAACAGAACTAGAATAGGTTGCCACTGGCAGGTCGTGGTTGTTGCAGCTCACAGAGCAAAGGTACTCAGTGCAGAGGTATCCCAATCTGCTTCTGATTAAGTCTCTCATAAAAATCACAGTTCTATTCTCATCTCTCTTTGATATCCTCCCCATGTCTTTCCCTTCCCCCTTTCCCAATCACTATCCCCACTATGAAAGTATTCATGCCTCTTGGAAGTTTTCATGTTTTATTATTTTGCAGTATTGAAAAACAGTGCATTGAATTTGGGTTGTTATGATACTAATCAATGGAAAAAGACTTTTTTTGTCAAAGTGAAAACAGATCTTTACAAAGTGCTCTAATTTAATTACAGATAAAAAAACCACAAAATATTTGCCTGTCCACATATTCACCCCTTTAATATGACTCACCAGATCAATACTGGTCCAGTCAATTGGTTTTAGGAATTGCATAATCAGTTAAGTGGAGATCACTGTGTGCAGTCAAGGTGTTTCAATAGATTGTAGTAAAAATACACTGATATCTGGAAGGTCCAGCTGCTGGTGCATCAGTATCCTGGGAGAAATTACACCATGAAGTCAGATTAACATTCCAAGCAACCTCTGCAAAACGGTTATTGAAAAACACAATTCAGGAGATGTATAAAAAATTCAAGTCACTGAATACCATTGGAGTACAGTTAAGTCACGCCTCCAGAAATAGAAAGAACATGGCAGAGCTGTAAATCTGCCGAGAGCAAGACATCCTCAAAAACTGAGTGACTGTGCAAGAAGGGGCCAGTAAGGGAGTCCACCAAGCGACCTGTGACAACTCTGGAGAAGTTACAGGCCTCAGTGGCTGAGATGGGAGTGACTGAATATACAGCAACTGTTGCCTAGTTGTTTCACTGTCACAACTTTATGTGAGAGTGACAAAGAGAAAGCCACTGATGGAAAAAAACTCTCATGAAATCTCACGTGGAGTTAGTCAGAAACATTGAGGGGGAACTTTGAAACCAGCTGGAAAAAGGTCCCATGGTCTGATGAAACCAAAATTCAACTTTTTGGCCATCTGACTAATCATCAAGTCTGGTGTAAGCCAAACACTGCACATCATCAAAAACACACCATCCCTACCGTGAATTACATTGGAGGCTGCATCACGCTGTAGGAATGCTTCACTACAGCAGGTCCTGGAAGGCTCATAAAAGTAGATGATAAAATGAATGCAGCAAAATGCAGGGAAATCCTGGAGAAAAACCTAATGCAGTCTGCAAGTGAACTGCAAGTTAGGAGAAGGTTTATTTTCCAGCAAGACAATCACCATAAGCATAACAACGAAGCTACACAGGAATGCCTCAAAACAAAGTTAATGTCCAGGAGTGGCCAAGTCAGAGTTCAGACCTCAATCCAATTGAGAATTTGTGGCTGGACTTGAAAAGATCTGTTCGCTCATGAACCACATTCAAACTGACAGAGCTTCAGCAGTTTTCTAAGAAGAAAGGAGAAAATTTTCAGTGTCCAGATGTGCAAAGCGGATAGGGACCTATCTACACAGAGCCAACGGTAATTACTGACAAAGGTGCATCAACTAATGACTGAATTGAAGGAGGTGAATACAAATGCACTGAATTATTTTGTGTTTTATATTTGCAATTAATTTAGATCACTCTGTAGAGATCTGTTTTCACTTTGACACCACAGAGTCTTTTATGTTGATCAGTGTCAAAAAAGCCAAATTCAACGTTTCAAAACAATAAACTTGAAAACCTCCAAAGCAGACTGAATACTTTTGATGGCACTGTGTCCACCCCTTCACCCGCACGTTATAAACAAATCCACCCTGCTCCTTTCCATTTTGCTGATTCCATGTGGAACATTAAACATGTAGGAATGTCAAATTCGCAGTCCAAGTCCCTGTAACCATGTCCCTGCAATAGCTGTTAGATAAAGCACTGTACACAATGTGGAACAGATGGCAACCTGCCCTTTGGCCCACAATATCTGCACCAATCATAATAATGTACTATATAAAGTACTGGTGCGATCTCAGTGTTGTGAGCTGTTTTGGGTCCTTTATCTCAGGAAGGATGAGCTGGATGGGTTACAAAGAATGTTCTCGAAAGTGATTCCAGGATTAAACAGCTTGTCATATGAAGAGTGTTTAATGGCTTTTGGCCTGTCTTCACTGGAATTTAGGAAAATGAGTGTTGACCTAATTGAAATTAAATGGTGAAAGGCCTTGATAAATTGGACGGGCAGAGGATGAGCATCTACCTCTTGCCCAACCCTCTCCTGACTGTTACCCACTTACCTGTCTCCCCAGGCCCCAGAGGGACTACCTGCCTATAGCTACTCTCTATCCCTTCCACTCTTTCCCTGACCAGATGAAAATCATCGAGCTGCATCTCAGGTTCTCTAACACGGTGCATAAGGAGCTGCAGCTCCTGGATTCTTGTTATTTACCTTCTTGATCAAAGCTGCAACATTTGCAACACACCAGCACTGTGGGACCTCACATGTTGTGATTGAGGACGCACTATTCCTTGCGAAATCCCAAGCAATCTACTCACTTGCTTCTTTCACTATTGTAGGATATATTCCTTCAGGTCCTGGAGTCTTTTCCATCTTATTGCTTTTCAGACGTCCCAGCACAACCTCCTCCTTAATCTCAACAAGTCTCTGCACATTAGCCTGCTCCACTCTGTTTTCATTGACATTCAATTTCTTCTCCTCGGTAAATATTTACACAACATTCTCATTTAGTACCTCTGCCACTTGGTCTGACTTCATCCACATCATTCATCCTTTAATCTTGAGTAGACCTTTCCATTCTCTGGTTAGCCTTGTTTTATTAATGCAAATCAAAAGGCCTTGGGATTATCTTTGATCCTACATTGCAAGTAGAGTTTGTGGTGCCATTTGGCCTTTCCTATCAGCTCCTTTAGCATTTCTCTGCTATCTTTATATTCCGAAGATTACCAGTCTGATTTTAGCTTCATAAACCTTCCATATCCTTCAATGTAGGATCTTTCCACTCATCTGAAGTTCCCTTACCTTACTATCCTTGTCCTTGCTCCTTACAGTAACATGCTGATCCTGAACTCTGAGCTGCTGGTATTTAAACAACTCCCACATGTCAGATATGGACTTGTCTGACAGTGGCTGCTCCCAATCAATGCCCCTTGACTTCTGTCTTACTCCGTCCTAACTTGCCCTACTGCAATTCAGTACCTTCATACAAGATCTGTTTTTATTCTTACTCATAACCAAAAAAAAAGTTGCGATTACTGTTCCCAAAATGTTCACTGACACTTAGCAGTCACCAGGCCTTGCTCGTTTCCCTAAACTAATTCCCGTATGTTCTCTTCTCTGGTTGGGCTCTGTACATAATATTTCAAATACTCTTCGGATTCACTGAAGAAATCTCGTGCATCTAAGTATTGAGAAAGATCTAATTAATTCTATGGAAAATAAAGTCCCCCACTAAGACAACCCTGCTTGGCACCTCTCCATAAACATAAACATCTCCGTTCCTGCACCTCCTGGTGGTAATTGGGGGCCAATACGATAATCCCATCAATGTAACTGCAGATTGCCTCTGCAGGCAACGGACAATGGTTTTGTTTGGCCACTTGGTCAGCATGGATGTGTTGGGCTGAAGGGCCTGTTTCTGTGCTACATAACTCAGTGACTACGTCTGCGGCTGTGGCAGAGCGGGACGGACAGTGTCAGTTGTGAGAAGGTTTGGGGGATGTCGACAAGAGAGTGAATGGTTGAGGATGGGACAGATGGAACAGAATGTGGGGAAATGTGAGATCACCCATTCCCAGGAACAAACTGTAAGAGTTATTTCCACATGGGAATGTTCAGAGGGACCTGGGTGTCATAAACAAATCACTTGAGTTAACATGCAGATACTACAAGTAATGAGAGAGCAAACATTATTTTGTCCTGTGATCCAGGAGGAGTGGAGAAGAGGGGTACAGATGTCTCACTGGATTCTATAGGGCCCTGGTGAGAGCACAGCGTGAATGTAGTGTCCGGGTTTGGTCACACTTCCTCAGAAAGGATAACCGTGAAATAGAGGGAGCGCAGTGACTGTTCCCCACACTGACTGGGCTGGTTGCAGGGATGGAGGGTTGGTTATGTGGGAGGAGAGTGAGTGGGTTGGGTCTGTATTCCCTGCAGTCAATGTGAAAATGAGGAAATCCGTTAGATTCTTTCAGGCTGTGACAGACAGTAGGCAAGGGGGATCTTTCCCCTGAATGAGAGCTCCATAACTGAGGAAAACACCCTCAGAATGGTGTGTAAATCACAAACACGAGGGAATCTGCTGATGCTGGAAATCCAAAGCAACACACACAAAATGCTGAAGGAACTCAGCAGGACAGACAGCCTTTATGGAAAAGTGTAAACAGTCGACACTTCGACACTTCGGGCCGAGACCCTTCCATCAGTTCTCATCCTGGTGATGATTCTCAGCCCGAAGCATCGGCTCGTTACTCTATTTCATAGATGCTGCCTGGCCTGCTGACTTCCACTAGCATTTTGCGTCTGTTGCTCAGAATGAGGTGACAAGCATTCGAGGTGGAAATGAGATGATATTTATTTAAGCTGAGCACAAAGAACTTCTGCATTCCTTATATAAGTAATCTGGAGCCTCAGGTGCTGGACTGAGTCAAAGCTGAGATCAACAGTGTCTGGGAGAATTTTAGTCACTAAATGAGTCCATAAGACAATCAGATATAGGAGCAGAATTCGGCCATTTTGCCTGTTGATCCTTCTCTGGCATTTCATCATAACTGATCATTTTTTCCTCTTAGTCCCAATCGCCTTCCTTCATTTGTATCCCTTCATTCCCTGATCAATCAAGAATCCATCAATCTCTGCCTATACCCAGTGATTTTGCTTCCAGAGCTGCCTGTGGCAAAAAATTCCACCGATTCACCACTCTCTGCCTGAAGAAACTCCTCCTCATCTGCATTCTGAAAGGATGCCGCTCTATTTTGAAGCTGTGTGGTCTGGTTGTAATAAATAAAGACAGGTGTAAATTTAAAGTAGGAAAGTTGAACCTTACTAGGAGGTAAGACTCAGAAGATTGTACTACCCAAACGGTCAAAATAAAGCCAAGTAACAAGGTCTAAAATACCCACAACATGCAGGATTACATTCCTCTCATAATCTTGGCCCATGGGATAAACACAAGCTGGGCCTGATCAACCCTGCCTGGTTCACCTGGGTGTTGATGTCTCATGCTTAAAGACCGGAAACCGACAATGACCCAGGTTGCATTACTAATGATGTGTCCCTTTGCACACCCAGTTCATTAAGCCAAGTGGTGTCGGACCACATTAATGAAAGGCATCGGCTAGATCAAAGTGGCTCCACTACACGTCCCGATCCACCATAGCCCCACGTATCTCACCATACTAAACTCCACAGCTTTATCTCTCCCAGCCTCACGCATACATCCACCAGCCCTACCCTGAAACCTAATCCTCAGGTCCAAGGGGGCACACACCCCGATTAACCAAACCCCCACAAACCCAATGTGTAAGGAGGAGGAAAATCCAATAAAGGCAAGAGTTGGTCCTGGTTAGTGAAGGTAGGCGGGATCAAAGTGGCAGCGTTGCGTGACACTTAATCGAGAGTGACGAGATGAAGAAGCACAAGAGGTGTGATTCTCCCACTGCCCGCACGGTCTCTTTGTTATTTTAATTTTGATCTGATAGTCCTCTGTCTGTTTGAATATTTTGGTATAATTCATATTTAATTCCAGTTTGTTTTTTGTCAGTGTTGAGTCTAATGCAATGTGTCTGTGATGCAGCTACAAGTACGTTGTTCCTTTCTCCTGGGCATAAATAAACTCGATTTGAACTTTTCATTGAAATGTCCAAACCTCTCCTTCGCTCTCTTGCTGCCCTGTGTCATGAACTAAACGTTTTAGTCTTTAATTTTACTATATTTCATCTGATTTTATTTGCATTCTACTTTTGAAATTTGCGTTTCCCTTTTCAATTTTAGCCCGCACCCCCGCCTGTCTCTGCCATTCTGTACTTCCTCCTGCATTAAACAACAGCGGTAACCACCACGCATTGGCGCCGCCTCCCGTCCCCCGGCGTTCCAATTGGTGATTCCTTTCTTCAAACAGCCAATGAAAATGCTCAGCATTCCTATCCTCATTAACATATCACTTTGGGCGCTGCCTATTTAATCCGGGCTCCAAACAGCTTCTGCTTATTATTGTGTTTGAAGCCGACGGGGAAATGCCTGATGCACCGAAACCCGCTCCCAAGAAGGGCGCCAAGAAAGCTCCGTCCAAACCGACGAGCAAATCTAGCAAGAAGCGCAAGAGGTCGAGGAAGGAGAGTTGCGCCATCTACATCTACAAAGTGATGAAGCAGGTTCACCCCGACACCGGCATCTCCTCCAAGGCCATGACCGTCATGAATTCATTCGTGAACGATATTTTCGAGCGCATCGCGGGTGAGGCTTCCCGTCTGGCCCATTACAACAAGCGGTCTACCATCAGCTCCCGGGAGATCCAGACCGCCGTGCGCCTGCTGCTGCCCGGGGAGCTGGCCAAGCACGCCGTGTCCGAAGGGACAAAGGCGGTGACCAAGTACACCAGCTCCAAGTAAAGACAAAACAAACGGGAAAATCAAAGGCTCATTTAAGAGCCACTCACGTTTTCATTAAAAGAGTTATTCAATGTTGAGACATGGATGTGAGGTAAATTTGTAAGTTTCTTGTTGACACGCTCATTCAGAATCTTATTTCCGTTACTCAGAACTTGCTGTCCACTCTTCAGCGTAATCCCGATTTCTCTGTTAATTCCTGCCCTCTGCACAGACACGGAATCGCTACGCACCCCTTCCCCGTTGTTACTTCTAGGTCAGGAGTCGGCAACCTTTACCACTGAAAGAGCCATTTGGACCCATTTCCCACAGAAAAGAAAACACTGGGAGCCACAAAACCCATTTGATATTTAAAATGAGATAACACTGCACACAACGCTTTTTTTGTCTTTATGCTATGTATAAACAAACTATAATGTGTTGCATTTATGAAATTGATAAACTCCTGCAGAGAAAATGAAATTACATTTCTGCATGCAACAAAAACATTTTGAACTCCGAAAAAAAGACGTTGGGTTGAAGGTTACTTTTAAGTAAAATACTCAGTCTATTTGAGTCCTTCTTGTATTTATGAAAAACGCCGAACTTAAACTGTCCGCCAGCAGCAAACCAAAAATAACGTCAGCCAGCTGTCACCCTGAAAAATAAAAGGACTATTTCACTGAACAATGAAAAAATATGAATATACCTAAAATAATAGGCAATTAAAATATTTATCATACTTGGTTAATGGGATTTCTGCTCCTGGACTTCAGCGCACAGCGTCTGCACATCAGGGCTATATGACGTCACCTTCATCGCAAGCTGTTATCTGTGAGGCGTGCACGATGTTTGTTTTTAATAAAGTTCATGTTGGAGAACACCTGCTCACATACATATGTGGATCCAAAGATCGACAGGACTCCAAGCGCATACTTCTTAATGTTTACCTAAGTGTCGGGGATAGCATTCCATGTTTCGAACACAAGTTTGTCCGATTTGGAGAGGTTTTCAATATCACTCCATTTGTGATTCTGAGCAAGAACGGACTTCTGACGGGCCACATCTTCAAGGTCTGCTGTCAAGCGTCTAAACTTGGACACCCATATGTCTTTGTCGGCTATGTCGGCCAGTTCCAGCTCAAGATCAGGTTGACTCACACCTGCCAATGCAGTCGTATTCAGTTGGGATGGATCGATGCTTAGGGGGTGGCCGGGAAGGATAATGTGTTTTTTTCCTCTCTAAACTCACAGAAGTGTTTCCCAAACGATGCTTGGATTGCGATGATTGCAGAATGTAATACTCCGAATTAATCATGACGTGAGCATGTTTGAACTCTTTCAAATTGGGGAAGTGAGACAATGTGCCTTTCTGTAAATCTCTGGCAAGCACTGTGAACTTGCGCTCGAATGCCAAAACATCCTCCAACATGTGCAGGGCTGTGCGTCCTTTCCCCTGAAGAGCTGCGTTCAGTGTGTTCATGTGCGCTGTCATGTCTACCATGAAGTGTAGCTTTTCCAGCCACACTGGCTGTTCCAGCTCAGAAAAGGTGAGCCTTTGCTGCCCAGGAAAGTTCTCACTTCTTCTGGACACGCAACAAAGCGTTTCAGCACCTCCCCTCTGCACAGCCACCGGACTTTGTTATGCAGCAGGAGATCAGAATATGCGTTTTCCAGCTCGTCCAGTAACAAACGGAATTGACGGTGATTTAAACTTTTTGCCATTATTTTATTGACAATCTGAATGACAACATCCATTACTTCTGTGCATTCCGGAGGAAATGTTTGAGCGCACAGTGCCTCTTGGTACAAGGTGCTGTGAAAAGTCAGCAGCTTTCTGACCAGCGACTTCTGCAGTAAAGCCACAAATCCCTTGTGCGCTCCTGTCATACTTGGTGCCCCATCAGTAGCTACTGACACCAGGTGGGTGATCTTTATTCCTTTGGCTCTTAAACAATTCAAGACAGCCTCATAGATGTCTCCCCCCCCCCCCCCGTGTATGGCCTTTTAGAGGCGGTATTTGTTCAATGTCTTTAGACTCGTCACAGGCAATTGAGTAGGCCACAGCTGAATTGATGTCTTTAATTTGCTTGTCTTCTGCAATTCTTATGGTTCTGTCTTTGACAGTCTTTGCAGAGAGGGGCATATCCCTGATTTTCTGCACAATTTCACTCTTGTTTTTAAAGCCCGTGAATAGATGTTCTGAAATCTTAATGAAAGATTCTTTTATATATTTACCATCTGTAAACTGCTTCCCGTGCCTGACTATTTCCTGAGCGGCAACAAAACTAGCATATGTAGTTGATTTTCCAGACTTCATCCACTTCTTGAAATGATTTTTGCTCAGATCAACCTTACGCATCAGTTCTGAAACGGCTTTTTTTCTCTCATCTCCATCCGGATATTTTTGAGCAAAGGCTGCGTGTTTATTCTGGAAATGTCTTGCGACATTTGATTTTTTGTCATTTGCTACTTTCTCATTGCATATTAAGTATACCAGTAAACCAGTCTCGTCAGCAGTGAAAGCAAATGAATCTGCCCACGTATCATTAAACATTATGTTTTCTTCAGTCACTATTCTTTTTTTAGAATTCTCCATAGTTAGCCTACCTTGGATTGAAAAATTAAAAAAAATCGCGCACTGGCGGGTGTCAGGCATTGGCAGTGGTGACGTATATTAATAGCGACAAAAAACACGTTTTATTTAGATTGTACAAGATCACGATAATCTTCAAATTTAGAATTACATTTCAAAAACTAACAAACTAACGTAAGATACATTTTAATTAAATACTCATCATTTATTTTCCAAAGCCACAGGGAGCCGCAGCACAGAGATGAAAGAGCCGTGGGTTGCCGACCCCTGTTCTAGGTCATCAAATTCCCCTAACGTGACACTAATTGTTTCTGGTTTAGTTACTGCGGGGAATGCAGTTCATTAAGTTTTGTCCCATTTTGTTTACTTCTCTTAACTACATTCCAACGCGAGTGCCGAACACTGTCACGGTTCGTTCAGAATATTTCTGAAGCCCACTTTCTGAAGGGCGACCCGATGCTAAACTGACTTTAGTCTACACAATGACCGACCGCGAACAGACGCTGACAAACGGTTTTATTCGAATCATTTATCAATTGATGGAAGTCGGTGAACTAAATTACCAGACACCATCACAATATTAACTATACTTGGTTTAAATATTTTGGACTTCAGTAACGTGGGTAAAGGGTCGACAAACAAACCTGTTGTGGTTTAATTTTAGCAACAAAGGCGTTTTTGGTGTTTTGCAATTTTGAGTTTATTTCGGCGGTTAGACGGTTATTTTTTGCGCTTCAGTCGTTGCTGTCTCTTGACTGGTGAAGAAAGCAGCTCCCTAATTGGAATATTTGTTCTTTCCAATCAGATCAGTCACAGATTCACCAATCATTAACATCCCAGTACATTCCCCCAGACTCCATAAGAAGGGCACTTTCCGGAAGCCTGATTTTCAATAGTCAAGACCTCAAGTTAATTTCTGAAAAAAAAAATCTATCTGCTGTTGTATGTATTCAGGGAACCTGGTTGCTACCACATTTAAGTTCTTCTTTCCGAGATTATATTGTAATTGGGCGTTGTGTTGCAAGTTTCATAACGAGAGGGCTTAACGTTTTGGATATAAATGAAATGTATGAGGCATTTGAAGACATATGTTCTTCCACAGGTAGGGGCTTTAAAGTGGTATATTATTATAACCATTGTGGAAAGTTTTTGATTGATTTGTTGGAGAGTATACGTTGGAGTCCCTTAGCTCACTAAGGGTTGTATGGTGTGGGGATTTTAACACATAGTTAGTAAACTGTGGGTTTGTTCTCAGAATGATGGATGGTTTGATTGTAGAGGAGTTTTAGATATTTCACATCTTGTGTGTTTTAATGGTGGGAGAGGAACAAGATTTAATGTGCACAATAGTTAGGAAACTACTGTAAATGCAACTTTAGTTTTGAACATTGGAGTGAGTCCTGAGATGTCATGGGTGATGAAGCATTGGGAAGTGACAATTTCCCTGTATTTGTAAGCTTGGGTATGGATTTATATCAGGGACAGGAGGCCACTTTTAGGAGGTGGAACTTTAGTAAAGCAAATTGGGAGAAGTTTTAATGATTTATGTGGTGAGCATCTGTATGAGCTGAATGGTGAGTATGATGTGGTTTTCTGCAAAGAAACATCACATTATTCATCAAACTGGGGTGGATGAGATTCATATTAAAAAGTGCATTAATAGCAGAAAGGCTGTACCCTGGGGGTCGGAGGAGTGTGCAGAGACAATTATTGAGAGAAAGTTAAGAAGTACTGTATCACTCACTGAGTGATCATATTAAGTGTAGCAGGTCACAGGCCGTGGTGAGGAAAGTAACGAAGGTTGTGAAAAAGATTTAATGGAGGTCATATTGTGATAGTATTGGAAGGACTATTAAACTTGGAGATGTTTGGGGAATGATTAACAAAATGGGGGTGCGGGATTCACAGTGTTCCCAGTATTGATTGAAAAAGTTAATACAATTGTTCCTGAAAGAGAGAAGGTTGAGTACTGGCTCGGTCATTTGCTGCAATTCATAATCAAAATTGTTTAAGAGACTAAAGAATGTAGGGATAAGCTTTTAAGAGAATACTTTAATATATTGGAAACCAGCTGTAGCAATGATAGTGATGTAGAGTTTCCTTTGTGTGAATTGAAGGAAGCTATTAATAGTACAGGTCAGATGACTCCAGGAATGGATGATACATGTTATTGCATGTTTAAACGTATGGCCAACAACTCTTTTGAGATAATATTGCAATTTTTGAATCATACTTGGACTTCCAGGCCATCTTCCCTCCTCATGGAAAATGGCAATTGTAGTGTCTTTTCTAAAACCTGGGAAACCCCTGTTGGATACTTCTAGTTATCACTGATGTCCCATTTGTGTAAAGTTATGGAATTTATGGTGATAGAATGGTTGAGTAATATTTTGGAAAAGAGAGGTAATGTGCTTTTGTTAATATTGTTACGTATTCAGGCAACAATAAATATATGAGTTCGGCAAGGGTTTCATAACAAACAACACGTTTATTAAACACAGAAAACAAACCCCCCAAAAGTAAACAAACACTACCGTAACCGGAAACAGCTGCTGAGCGGCTGTTCAAACAGTTCGTAAAGTGATATTCCAAAAACAGTTCTTTAAAGTGGTATTGCCAAAAGTTCGATATGCTCACAGTCCATTTAAAAGGAGAGACTTTATAAGACGATTTAGGTTCTCTTTCACGTCGCTTGCTTCGATCCCCGACGTCGAACTTCCCACGAAGAATTCACGAAACAGAACGGCTTAAAGGCACTGACCTTTCCTTCTCCACTACCTTCAATCCTTTCTAGTTAAACCTAGGGATTAACACGAAGATAGTCAACAAAATCCTTCCAAATAAGGATCAAACAAATGTCGCCCCTGTTTCACCGTAGGAAGCGATTTTCCTCGATCTTTAACTTCCAACTTCGAATCTTCACTCTCCACTAATTTCGAACTAACAGAATCATAAAGAACCTGCTGGCAATGACCTCTTAAACTTTAGGCATTAAATAAAAACTTCATCCTTCAGCTAAACTGCGTCATCACTTCAAACACGCAGTGGCATGGAGTCAACCTGGCAAATCCAGCCACGAACTGTCCCTCCTCACAGGGTGGGGTCTACCTTTTATAACCTGTAAAAAAAAAAAACCCGTCACATGATCTCTACTGGTGGGAAAATGACGGCACAACCATCACAAGACCATCACCTCAAGTCCAGTACAGCTTCAACCCCAGTCACATGACAAGGGCACCACTGTCATGTGTCACGAGTACGTAACAATATTCTGGATTAATTTGAAGGGCAAATGCTGGTTCAATGCCACATGTCCCAAAAGCTGTCAATATTTTTATGCAGAAAACTCAGCATCTACTTCAACACAGCAAGCTTCCACAAAAAATATAATCAATGAAAATGTCAATCCATGGCCTCCTATACTGTCCCAATGAGGCCACACTCAGGTAGGAGGAACAACACCTTGTATTCTGCCTGGGTAGCCTCCAATCTGATTGAATGAACATTGATTTCTTCATCTTCTGGCCATGCCTCCCCTCCATCGTCATTCCCCGTCCCCTTTTCACTTTTGTTACCTGCCCATCACCTCCCTCGAGTGTTCCTCCTCAATCTTCTTTCTTCCATGGCCTTCTGTTCTCTTTATCAGACTCCACCTTCTCCAGCCCTGTATCTCTTTCACCACTCAACTTCCCAGCTCTGGACTTCATCTGTCCCCCCCCCCCCCCTCCCAGTTCCACCTATCACTTTGTGTTTCTCGCTCCCCTCCCCACCTTTAAAATTTACTCCTCATTGTTTTTCAGCATTTTGTGTGTGTATTCCTTGGATTTCGAGCATCTGCAGATTTTCTCCTGTTACTCAATGACAACGGGCATTTTGTATGACAACTGTCAAAGTCCCACTCACTGAGAAATGTAGATATGAAACCCAAGGTTCAGCAGATGCTGAGAATAAACTGCAAAGTACCACACACAAAGTACTGCAGGAACTCAGCAGGACAGGCAGCATCTAAGCAAAGGAATAAACAGTCTAGATAGGATGAAGTGTCTTGGCCCATAATATTCATTATTTATTCCTTTCCATAGATGCTGCCTGGGCTACTGAGTCCCCCCAGCATTTTGCAAACATAAACCTCCTTTTTCAGTCAATCAGTTGCCAAATGTTTCTGAACTTTCATTTGTAGCCTCATCCTCCTGGTCTGAATCCTTCCTTCTACACCCTGTAAACTTGAGGCTCCATCACGTCTGGAGTCCCAAAGCCCTCATTAGTGTAGAGCCCTCTTGTTTCTGCTCCATCGAATATTTAACCACCATTCTGCTCATATTTCAGAGGACAGCATTGTATTGCAACAGCCCGGCTGTGTAAGGCACAGCCCTTCAAAATCTGTGAAAATGACCCAAAACAATGAATAGAGCAGAACACGAAGATTTTAACCACACAAGACGTCATCCTTGGTCCAGAGCTGTGAGGAATGAAGACTATTTGGGGCAAAACCCTAGTGAATTCATCTTCTGCAGTTTCCAGAAAGTTATGGATTTAATTCAAAGTAAACCTCTGCAGTCACAGGCTGAGCAGTTGCAAAATGTATATTTTAGGGTGAGTGACAGGTGAACAGCAGTGATGGATTTGAAAGCTCTGGTGTAGAATAGGAACGTGAGCTGGTACTAGATGAACTGAGTGGCCTCTCTACTATACATTAGCTGTGTGACAGGCAGGAAGCTCCTGAGACACAAGATTTGAAATAGAGCTGATTAATTTGTCACAGATCTACAACATTAATGCCAGAGTATTTTCAGACTAACATCAGCAGAACAAACACTCCAATGCTCTGGGTCCAGGGTTCAGTCACAATATCTGCAGAATCTGATATTGACAGTCTCACATGAACTTCCAAATAGATTCAGTCATCATGATGGTTAAAATGTTCATCTAGAGCTTTATTAAACTTCTTCCCTGATGTCAAGTTGCCAGTGTTTCTGCAGGTGGGATTACTGAGTAAATTTCTTTGCTGACACAAGACCGAAGTGTGTCCTCTATGTATTTTAAACTCACTGGAGCCTCACAAAATGGCTGAACCGATTGAATCTCCTCCCACACTTGGAACAGGTGAGAGACAGAGACAACTGAGCCAAGTCTAGCTGCTCACCGGTGTGACCCGGCTGATGGCGTAAGAGCCATGTGACTGAATGAATCCTCTCCCACACACGGAGCAGGTGAATGGCCTCTCCCCCTGTGAACTGGCTGGTGTATCTGCAGGTTCAGTGGCCTGGTGAATCCCTTGCAAAATGAGAGGAAGTGAATGTCAGCTCAGTGGTATCAACTCTGTGGCCATTTATCAGGTCAGATCAAGGACATGTCAGTGTATTGGGGTTCTCCTTGCTCAGACTGGTATGCTGTCCTCTCAACCATCTCCTCCTTCACATTCAATGATTAGTAGTATTCGAATGTCGGGGAACTGATAAACACATGAGAATAGACACACTGTTGTGTTTGAGATTCTCAGACATAAATTCCTTGCCTTTTCTGCCCTGTAAAATGTTTGCAAAGAAGACCAATAGGTGAAAGACAACATTTCAGCTGAGATTATTTAGTTTTTTCATTGATGTCTGATGTCACACTGTTACAGAGAGGCTGAACACAATTTGGTGGATCAACACTTCTAACTGGGAATAGTTCAGGCATAAGGACACAACATCAGATTCTCTGTATTCCTCTCTGCCCTTCATCAAGCTGTGACTTGGCTCAGTTTGTCTCTCTCCATTAGTACAGCTTCACATTCCGGGTATCTCCCACAGACCTACTAAGAACACGCATTTGTTGGCATTTGTCAGTGGTAAAGTCAGAGTCAGCAATGCCATTGAACCTGAAGAGAATGTGATCAGGCTTTCTCGTTGCAGACTGACACTGCGGTATTCTTGTGGTGTGAATGCTACTGGTACCCAGTATGTTATTGTGGATTTTTACAATTAAAATGGCATGGGGCATTTTATGTTTAGGGACAACTGTAACAACTCATTTATTATCCTCCAAACACAGAAACAAAGCACGGTTTAAAATTAAATGACATAATTACATCATAACATCTGTCCAGCCTTTTAAAGAGAAACACAACTCAATGTTGGTGGTTGTTAATTCTGCATGTTTCCACCCATTACATTAATCTACACAGACACCCCTCCCCCCCAGTCCTCTCACTGCTCCCCCTCTGTGATTGTTATAGCAGTTTATTTCCTTTCAATGTCAGTTCTGTCCGTTTGACAACCTTCCTCACCACCCACAACTGCACCAACATTCATATCATCAGTGATCTGATCAGCCCGTGTGTATTTTAATCAGATCATACAGAGGCCCCATCACTGATCACTGTGGACACACTGGTTACATAGCTACAGTCAAAATCATTTTCAATTCCATCAGTCCGAATGTTGCTACATGATACTGTTACGTACCCCGAAACTGGGTATCTTACCAGCAAAGAGAGAAGTGTCCGTTTGAGTCTGGTGATACTATTTTCAACAATATTTATTAGCAAAAATATACAAAATAATATCAATGCGAATATACGTTAACAATACTAAACCTAAAAGTGCAGGTAGAATAATAATCACTAGTGAAACAAGCTCCATCGTTGTCTAGGGGATAATGAATTGTCAGATGGATATATAAAGTTCCGTTCAGTTCATGCAGGTTGTGGTAGTTGTTTGTCGCGGTGTTTCAATTGTTGAGACAGAGAGAGAAAACGTGGGAACAGTAACAGCTATTATCTTGCCAACCTTCCTTTATCATTTTGACCCGTCGATACGTTGTGGTTGTGGCCATTCACGTATGACCCCTCCGTCCTTCAGCTAGTCCATTCTTCCGTGGTGGACTCGTCACCCAGGCAAGGGTGGACAACACACAAGCCCCCACCAGTCTCGCTACAAAACACTGTGAGTTAAAAGTTACCAACCCTTCGTTTGGTCTCCGGTATCCCACCCTGTCTCGTGAGGTTCTGATGCTCACTAGCGTTTCTGCTGGTGTGTCTGAGGGGTGTTACCCCAGACCTCACTTTTATCCCCACTCACGGGGTTTCAGGTGTCAGTCAGGTTGGGATGATGTAACCCATCAAACCAGCCCACTCTGGTTGCCCCCTGAGGGGTTTCAATGAATAGAAATGTACCAAGTAAACAATCCTTCTCCACATGACAATAGTAGTAAATCAATGGCTTTTGTCAGTAGGAGACGTTCCATCTCAGCTGTGTCTCTCTCTCATTCTCTTTCATGAGCTGTTATCAATAACAACTGCTCTGGCAACTTTCCTTTATCTTTCTTACTTCCTTGATAACAGCATTGAAATAGTAGTGATCTGCGATTCTCCAAAAGGCGGGGGGGGGGGGGGCATGGGCGATATTGCACCCTTCTGCTCATCAGAGTTGTTCGTCCTTCGTAACAATACAGATCATTCAAACCCTCCCACACAGAGACTCAAGGGAAGTTACATATTTATCACAAGCCCAGAGTTGGATTCAATGGTCTGGTATTGTTGCTCTGGATGCTCTGCTGCAAAGTCCATTCAGAGTAGTTCAATGTAACCAGATACATCATCCCTGAGGTACCAATATACAACATTGTGTCACAAACAAGAGAAAATCTGCAGTTGCTAGAAATCCAAGCAACACACACAAAATGCTGAAGGAACTCAGCAGGCCAGGCAGCATCTGTAGGACAAAAAAATACAGTCAATGTTTCAGTCCAAAAACATTCGGCAAGACTGGAGACAAAAAAGATGAGGAGCAGAGTTAAAAGGTGGGGATAAGGGAGAGAGAAAACAAGGTGATGGGTGAATCTTGAAAGCGAGGAATGAAGTAAAGAGCTGGGAAGATTGCTGAAAGAGAGAGAAGGCCATGGAAGAAAGAAAAGAGGGGAGGAGCACACGGCAGAGGTGATGGGTGGGCAATGTGAGAGAAGAAAAAGGGGAGGGGAACTGGTAAGGGGGGCATTACCAGACATTCAAGAATTTGACGTTCATGCTATCAGTTTGGAAGCTACCCAGATAGAAAATGTTGTACTTCCAAGCTAAGTGTGGCCTCATTGCATTGTATGATTTTTATTTAAGAAGCAAACTTGATCTAATCAGAGTTCTATAGTAAGACTGAATCTGAAAGAACTTAATACATTTACACTGCATGAGAAATTGGATGATACAGTGTGAAGTCCAACTGCCACACTGTACCAGACAGTGACGGGTACAGAATGAATCCCGCACTCTCACACTGTACTAGAGAGTGACAGGTACTGAATGAACCCCACACTCTCACACTGTACCAGAGACTGACAGATACGGAATGAACCCCCACTTTCACACTCTACCAGAGACAGATGGGTAAAGACATTCTGTTGTTTAACAAACATGGACAACCCTCATTACCACCTCAGTAGCACCACTTTGACCACTTCATAATGCAATGGGCTCTTGTTGAAATTCTGCTACCTCTTTATAATTCTGTAGAGTATGTTTTTATTTTGTAAATGTTGTGTCTCCAATACTGTGTGTCTTTGAATCTGCTGTAAGCCAGTTGTATATAACAATAAACAACTTTCACCCTCACTCTGAAATGGGTCTCTCATGATGACTTTCGATTTCCTGCTGCCATGTTTCATTACATAAATGTTTCATACTTTCAAGTGTGTGTTTTTCTCATACCATCTGCTTTTCTATCAGATACGATAGGTTGAATGGCCGAATACTGCGCCTGTACTTTATGATCCATTTTGTATTTTCGATTTCCTTCCTGCCGAATTACCCAACAGCGGCAACTCCCAGCGATCAGCGCCAGTTCCCAGTCCACGGTGTTACCCAAATGGGCAGTGGAGAGAGACAAAGCAGGTTCACCCCGATACTGGCATCTCCTCCAAGGCCATAAGCATCATGAACTCGCTCGTGAACAATATCTTCGAGCGTATCGCGGGTGAGGCTTCCCGCCTGGCCCATTACAACAAGTGGTCAACCATCACTTCCCGGGAGATCCAGACCGCTGTGCGCCTGCTGCTGCTCGGGGATCTGGCCAAACACGCCATGTCCAAAGGGACAAAGGCAGTGACCAAGTACACCAGCTCCAAGTAAAGCTCCCCAGTGAGATGATCGAAAACACAACGGCTCTTTTAAGAGCCACTCACAATTTCAATGGGAGAGTTGTACTACCATTTAGGTAATAAATTATACATATTTTATGTCTGGTGACTTTTACAAGAGCTAAGTCACAGTTGGAATAAACTCCCACTGCACTGAAAAGGAATCGTTACCTCCCCCTCCCCATCAGTCCGTCCCACTCTGTATCCACACCACGCAGAGGATTGCTACCATTGTTGTTTTATTTCTGGCTTCAGGAGTTTATTGGTTGCAGTTGGGTAACACCCGAATCTAATTTTAACACAAGCCTAAAAGATCTCATGACTCTTTCATAGAAAAACTTTTTAAAATTGCAGACTAGACGCTGGTCACAATTTGAGAAGCGCCATTTGTCTATAACCTGATAATGTTCACACAGTGACCGACTGTGGGCAGAAGCTGAGGGTCAGTTTTTTTTCGGTTCATGGAAACATAGAAAATAGGTGCAGGAGTAGGCCATTCGGCCCTTGAGCCTGTACTGCCATTCAATATGATCATAGCTGATCATCCAACTCAGAACCCCGTCCCTGCTTTCTCTCCATATCTCCTGACCCCTTTATCCACAAGGGCAATATCTAACTCCCTCTGAAAGATAGCCAATAAACCAGCCTCAACTGTTTCCTGTGGTAGAGAATTGCACAGAACCACCACTCTCTGTTTGAAGAAGTTTCTCCTCATCTCGGTCCTAAATGGCTTCCTCTTTATTCATAAACTCTGACCCCTTGTTCTGTACTTCCCCAACACCGGGAACCATCTTCCTGTCCAATCCCTTTAGAATTTTATACGTTTCAATAAGATCCCCCCTCAATCTTCTAAATTCCAGCGAGTATAAGCCCAGTCGATCCAGTCTTCCTTCAAATGAAAGTCCTGCCATCCCAGGAATCAATCTGGTGAACCTTCTTTGTACTCCCTCTAGGGCAAGAATGTCTTTCCTCAGATTAGGGGACCAAAACTGCACACAGTTTTGAAAGGGTTGAAAGGAATTAGAGAATTGAGTTCCCAGACACTTGGGTCCTGTTTCAGTAACAGAGGGAAATGCGAAATCACAATCTTAAAACCGATCTGGAATTATTTCATTTCAAATTATATTTAAATAATAGTTTGATTTTTGGCGGGCTTTTTCCAAATTTCAGTGCACTTTGGGGAGGAGACGTTTCCTATGCGCGCTTCTGCTTTTAAAGACTGCTGATTGGTGATTAAGGCAGTTCTTCGATTGGGACGTTTCTCTTCACTAATGAGAATAAGCAGGATCACACCAATCACAAACATCAGATTCTATTCTCAAAGAAGGTATAAAAAGGGCGAGTTGGGGTGGGGTGAACATTCCTTTATTTTGTTTTGAAGTTAGCAGTTGTTGCGACTGTGGAAATGTCTGGACGTGGAAAAGGCGGCACTGGCAAAGCTCGGTCCAAGGGCAAATCTCGCTCGTCCCGGGCTGGACTACAGTTCCCTGTCGGCCGGGTTCACAGACTCCTAAGAAAGGGCAACTATGCTGAGCGGGTGGATGCCAGAGCCCCGGTCTATCTGGCTGCTGTGCTCGAGTATCTGACGGCGGAAATCCTCGAATTGGCGGGCAACGCGGCCCGGGACAATAAGAAGACCCGCATCATCCCCCGACACCTGCAGCTGGCCGTCCGCAACGACGAGGAGCTGAACAAGCTGCTGGGAGGGGTGACTATCGCTCAGGGCGGTGTGTTACCCAACATCCAGGCCGTACTGTTGCCCAAGAAAACCGGCGCTGCCAGTAAGTGAAGCGACGTAAGCTGAACCTGTTTACCCAAAGGCTCTTTTCAGAGCCGCTCACAATGTCCATGAAAGGGCTGAGCAGCGGGTGATTTCCATCCGTTTGATATTCTGTATCTGTCACAGCCTCGACATGTTTCTTCCGGAAGGTAAACCGATATAAGTCTGCACAGAAACCGGTTCGCTTCAGTCCCGACTCATTTTCTCCCCTCAGCCGGCTGAATGGAGTTCACTCCCTTTGCAGAGTGTCAGCGGATCACTGGGCGCAGGGTCGTGAAATAACCTTTCGGAGTCAGCCCCGGGAGGGTGAATTTAATCTCCGACCTCTGAACGACTCCGCTCTTGATCACCTAAAACCGCGTTATCTGGGTTCCACATTACGGTTTTACCCCGGACCGTTCCGGTTTGCAGCGGGTGGGAACATCGCCTGTTTGTTGCTTCATGAGCGATTCCCATCGCCTCACTGAACAATATTTGCGATTTTCATTTCAAAATCAGGTTTATCACCGGCATGTGACGTGAAATTTGTTAACTTAGCAGTAGCAGTTCAATGCAATTCATAATCTAGTAGAGAGAGAAAAACTAATAGTAAATAAAACATAAATACACATGTATATTGAATAGATTTTTTTTAATGTGCAAACACAGAAATACTGCAAATTAATGAACGCTGCGTTTATGTGACTCCGCTCCCTACAGATGTCCTGGGTACTATCAGCAGCTTCTTTCCGTCCTGTGCAGTAGTCCCTCCATACCAGACAGAGATGCAGCCTGTCAGAATGTTCTCCGCGGTCCGGCTATGGAGTCTACAAAGGCACATTTACCCTGTGAAACTGACGGTGTAACGTTCTCCTTTGCGTGTACTAATAACGCCGAATTCAACGTCGAGATAAACCAGTCAATGAGACCAGATCGCAGTAAGAATAACCATTTACTGTTCACTCTTCACATTAACATATGGTGAAAACTGTTGATAAAACAATACAAGTTTGATACAGTATTTGTTCCTTCCTTAATATCACATTTCAATTGTAAATACTTGTAAAGGTGACTATAACTACATTACACTAAGGTGCAGTATACAGGGAGAGTTTACCTGCTCCATTGACTACTTTAAATACACTTCCATGCAAACTATCTGCAACTCTTTAACTAACGAAAGCATAAACATTATCGACCGTCGTTACTTCTAACAGGATCGGCATTAACATCCTAGTTCAATTTATCGATTATCTATTAACTTACAGCGTTGCTCTCACTGTGATTTCTCATGTCTGCAAAGCAACTTCTGCTCAGGTGTGCCTCGTGGTGAGCCCCCACCCTCGCGCTAATTTCAAACCGGTACTTTCCCACAAGACGCGGCGAAACCGGATGTGACGTCATCGCATGCCGATATATTTTACATGCAATGAATATACTTTAAACACTTCTAATTCTAACTAGAAAATACTATCGAATGAATTACTAAGCAAAAATATTATAAACTAAATAACTGTCGTAAAGACAGCACACTCCCCGCTTCACCTTCGTAAGGTCACAATGAGCAGAGTACAAAACTTAGTCTCTTAATCAGTCATTGGGTAGAAGTAGAATAACTTCTGTAACTGGCCTTTGGTAAATTTTCACATCGCCTTGGTCGGTAGTCTTCAATTCGATCTTCCTGACATGTCCATCCCCATTAGGGAATGTAGCAGTGATTCTGGCCGTTGGCCAGCTGTTGCGGGCGATTTGCTTGTCCCTGAGCAGGACTAAGTCTCCAACTTGAAGATTCCTGCGGGGTTCTGTCCACTTTTGTCTCTGTTTCAACAAAGGTAGATATTTTTGTCTCCAGCGAGACCAGAGCTGATTTGCCAGAGCCTGGACTTGTCTCCATTGCTTTGTGTACAAATCCTTGTCTGAGAAGTCTCCTGGTGGAGGAGGTGTTCCGGCCTTCTGTGTAGGGAGCATTGATGGCGAAAGTATGAAGGGGTTTTCTGGGTCAGAAGACACAGGTAGGAGTGGTTGTGCGTTTATAATGGCTGTGACCTCTGCCATTAGGGTGCACAGTACCTCGTGGGCCAATCGGGTGCGTTGCTGCATCTCAGGTTTCCTTTTCCGGGTTTTCCGTAAGGACGTGAACCGTTTGACTGCCTGCTCTTTGTTATCTGGTGAGCGCTGGCGTGGTTCTCTGAAAGGCAATGGGGCAAACCCATTATTTGCTTCATCTCTGAAGACCTTGGGGTCCTTTGTTTTTAAAGAAATGGCATCTTGAGCTGATTGTGCAAGTTTATTTCCGTGCTCGGTTTGAACGAAAACTGACTGACCTAGCGTCTCGTCGGTTACTTTACGATTGTTAACGTCTTGTTGTGCTTCCTTGATATACATGGAACTTGTGCAGAGTTGAAAAATCGAATGGCGGCCACTCTCGAGCACATTGGTCTTGAGTGTGTCAACCGTCGGTTTGTGTAAGTCACCGGGGCACACCTCTCCTATCACCACCCAGCCCAGATCCAGACGTTGCGCGAAGGGGGCGTCGAGTGGTCCATTGACCTGCTGCCTAACCTTGTGTACCTGGATAACATCTCTTCCTAATAGCAGGAGTATTTCCGCTTTGGATCCAGTTCTGGGATGTGTTTGGCGATGTGGTGGAGATGTGGCTGGTGTAGCACCGTACTTGGTGTCGGGATCCCAGTGCGGTTATTCATGATTCCATCGCACTCTAAGAGTGGAGGGAGACAGATGATGACTTTACCATCCAGGGACTCGATCTGGATGCCCTCTGCCTTCCTTCCTTGGGTTTCCATGTTGCCTGAGCAAGTTTTGAGGTAGTATGGGAACCGCTCACTCTCAATGTTGAACAATTTAAAGAACTCTGGACTGACTAGTGAGCGATTGCTCTGATCGTCCAGAATCACATAGGCTTTGATGGCCTTGTCTTTGGCTCCTTTAGGGTACACCTTAGTGAGGCAGATCTTGGAACAAGAACGGCTTGACTGAGCTTGACCGCAAACTTCTGTACAGTTCGAGCTGACAATTGTTGTCCTGGAGTGAGCCTCTCCCTCCCTGCCGTCCTGTTGTGGGGGTGAAGGAGCGTTGTCGGTTTGCGGTGGACAATCCTTGCTAGGGTCGTTGCTAGTTGTAAGGGCTTCGGTCTTGAGCACTGAGATGGGTTTATCAATGTTGAAAACATTCGAAGAGGATCTACTTGGCTTGGTGTAAATTGTACTGCTTCCTGGACCCGCGAGGCTAGGGTCGTTTTGCTTCTTCACCTCCCTGCACACAAACCTAGCGAGGAGCTCAAAGGGAGGAAATTGATCATCGTGCTCTTCCTTGTAATCTAAAGCAATGGACAGCCACCTGTCCTGCAGACCAAAAGGAAGTTTGTCCACGACTTGTCTAATCCCGAATGAAGTATCTAGGTATACTAGACCAGCTGAGTAGCCATCTTCTTTGGTGCCTTGGATCTCCATGAGTACATTTCCGAATTCTCTTAACTTAATGTGATCTTTGGCTGACACCTTAGGAAAGTTTTCCAGACGTCGATATAGCGCCACTTCAATAGTTTCGGGGGACCCATAGTCCTCCCGAATTCTCTCCCACGCTTTGCTTAAGGCTAGTTCGGGTTTGTTGATGTACACTGAACGTATGCGTCTCACCTGGTCGCGTGATTCTTTCCCCAGCCATTTCGCCATAAGGTCCAACCTTTGGGTTGCACTGAGCTGGACTCCGTCGATCGCGTTGGTGAATGTGGAGTACCATGCACGGTAATTTTCAGGTTTATCGTCAAACTGGTACAGTCCCAAAGTGACGAGATCCCGTCGTGCTAAATACTGCATCATGGGATCGGCTGTAAGCGGCATGCGGGCTGGAGAAGTACGTTGGCGTCTATATGACTGAGAGCGTACGTTTCTCATGGAATTTGCCATCCTGGATTCGACCTCCGCGTCTCTTCGCATCAAACTTTGTAAGTTTGGTGTCAAGAAGTATCGGTTGTCAGCTCTTTCATTCTTGAATTCATCACGGAGTCGCGAGGGTAAATTTTCTTCCTCGTATGGATGTGATGCAATCGTGACTCTCTGAGGTTCCTCGTAGCTGGGGAAGTTATCGAATATGTATGGAGAGGGGAGACGAGCCTGCCTGTCTATTTGAGATTGTACATAGTCGCTTGTGCGTTCCAGTCTGGTCCTTTCTAAAGTAGATCTTACTTCGGTCAGATCACGCGACCCTTCAGCTTCTTCTATGTACTCTGCTTCCGCCATGGCAGCTTCTTCTTCTCTTTCTAGCTGCAGCACTTGCAACTCTGTCAATATTTTTGCCATTTCCAACAGGGTTTCGGCTTCTCTGGCGGCCTCTGCTCTTTGTCTGGCGGCCCTTTCGGCTTCTCTGTCGGCCTCTGCTCTTTGTCTGGCGGCCCTTTCGGCTTCTCTGGCAGCCTTTTCTTTCTGGATTTTGGCTTCTCTGGTGGCCTGTTTCAGTTTCAAAACTGCTTCTTGTCTGGCGTAAGGCAGTCGCACCTTGGCGGCTTCTGCCTTGGCTCTTGCCTGGGTGGACTTACTTGATGTCGCTCTACTGCCCTTGTCGCTGGGCGCCATCGACTTGATCCCGGATCGAGCTGACATTGCAGCACTTGGAACACCTGATAACGCCTGGGTGGGCTTACTTGATGTCGGTTTACTGCCCTTGTCGCTGGGCGGCGTCGACTTGATCCCGGATCGAGCTGACATTGCAGCACTTGAAACACCTGATAATGCCGCTTTTTCACTGTAACGTTCTCCTTCGCGTGTACTAATAACGCCAAATTCAACGTCGAGATAAACCAGTTAATGAGACCAGATCGCAGTAAGAATAACCATTTACTGTTCACTCTTCACATTAACATATGGTGAAAACTGTTGATAAAACAATACAAGATTGATACAGTATTTGTTCCTTCCTTAATATCACATTTCAATTGTAAATACTTGTAAAGGTGACTATAACTACATTACACTAAGGTGCAGTATACAGGGAGAGTTTACCTGCTCCATTGACTACTTTAAATACACTTCCATGCAAACTATCCGCAACTCTTTAACTAACGAAAGCATAAACATTATCGACCGTCGTTACTTCTAACAGGATCGGCATTAACATCTTAGTTCAATATATCGATTATCTATTAACTTACAGCGTTGCTCTCACTGTGATTTCTCATGCCTGCAAAACAACTTCTGCTCAGGTGTGCCTCGTGGTGAGCCCCCACCCTCGCGTTAATTTCAAACCGGTACTTTCCCACAAGACGCGGCGAAACCGGATGTGATGTAATCGCATGCCGATATATTTTACATGCAATGAATATACTTTAAACACTTCTAATTCTAACTAGAAAATACTATCGAATGAATTACTAAGCAAAAATATTATAAACTAAATGACTGTCGTAAAGACAGCAAAAACGGTATCAATTGAAAAAAAAACTCGTCCTCCACAGCCTCTGAATATAAATGAACAGTTTGCGAAAGCAACGGTCAGTTTGGTCAGATCTCCCGAGAGGCTCCCTGTGTGAGGACGTCTGAGATCAGACTTTGGTTTGTGCAGGGTGGATGGATCGAGTTCTTCAGCACCGTAGTACCAGTCACTTCTCTACAAATTCCTGAGTCTGTCTAATACTTCCCTGAATACCCCTGTGCTCTCTGCCTCTGCCACCACACCTGACAGTGCAATCCAAATCCCCACCACTGCTTTCTTCACATTCTTCCTCCGATCTTAAATACATGTTTTCTTCTAGAAGACATTTCACCCCTGCGAAAAATATTAGACTGTCCTTGTAAATGTCACCTCTGGAGCAGAAGAGGTTCCAATGATCCAGAATCCTGAAACACTTTCCCTGCACCAGCTCCTCAGTCACTCACCAGCACTCCAGCCGTCCCAGTCAACATGATGTAATTTGTAATGACCCTCTATTACAACCCTATTGAGTCCTCTATTCCTGCTGACTGTTTGATGTCCTATAATACAATCCATGAGAGAATTCATTCCCCTGTGCTCTCTGCCACCACCCCTGACAGTGCATTCTGTCCCCATTTCTCTCTTTCCTTCACTTTCTTCCTCTGACCTTAAACACATGCCTTCTAGTAGAAGACATTTCACTCCTGTGAAAAATATTACTGGCTGTCTACACTAACTATGACAAGCAGGCTTTTATAATCTTCTATAAAATTTCTTCTGAGCCAATGCCATCAGATGAAAAGGTTCCAGCATGTCCACCCTCTCCTCACCACACACCTCCTCCAGACATCCTGGTAAACCCTGTCTGCCCCTGCTCCTGAACCTCCACATGCTTCCACATACAGTGTTCAGTACACTGTACTCTCACTGTGGCCTAGCCAGCATTTTGTAAACCTGTAACATTATATCCTGGTGTTTGAACTCAATGCCTTGTCTGATGAAGGCAAACATGCCATACACCGACTTTTCCTCCCTGTCAACCTGTGCTCACAGTCAATCTCAACATCCTTCTCTTTGCCAATACTATTCATGTTCCTACAATTAACTGTGTACCCACCCTTAATGTTGGATCTCCCAAAATGCACCCCTGGGCATCCTTTTCAGCAGAATGAATGTCAGAATGCAATAGGATTATCATTAATTCTACTCGCCAGAGATTTTTCATCATTGTTTCTAGCTCTCGAAATGTTCTTGAGTTCCCTTCTGTTTTTTAAATATAGTCCTCAAACACCCTGGTTGATTCCAGCTTCCTAAGCCTTACATATGCTTCTCACTCTTCACTGACAAAATGTGCTTCCTCTCTCATCATCCAAGGTTCCTGAACCTTGTCATCCTTGACCCTCCCTCTTACTGGAACAAACTGGCCCTGAAACACTGTGCAGCTGATCTTTAAACAAAATCATGTCAGATGTGTATTTGTCTCAAAATCAATCCTTACAGTGCTAAGCATTAAATTTAGCTTCAATCTCTCCATTCAGTGACTGGTGTTCTGGTTCACATCCCCGTCAATCTAATTTCAACCCTCTCAGGGAGCAGCAATAAACCTCATGATACAGACCCCCCTCCAGTGAAGGTGCAAACCATCCCTCTTGTAAATGTCACCTCTGCACCAGAAGAGGTTCCAATGTTCTGGAATCCTGAAACCCTGTCCCTGGACCAGCACCTCAGCCACACATTCATCTGCTCTAACTTTCTGTCCCTAACACCACTACCACACAGCATGGGGAGTAACCGGGTGATTACAACCTTTCAGGTCCTGCCCGTCAACTTGTTCCCTGACTCTCTATATTCACTGTAGGATCCCATCCCTTTTCAGGGCCCCAGATAGTCCTTCCAGGTGAGGAAACACTTCACCTGCGAGTCTGCTGGAGTTGTCTATTGCATCCGGTGCTCCCGGTGCAGCCTCGTCTACATCAGCGACACCCAACGCAGATTGGGGAACAGCTTCGTCGAACAGATCAGCTCCACCCATCACAATAGACAGGACCTCCCGATTGCCACCCACTTCAACTCTGCCTCTCATTCACATCTAGATATGTCCATACATGGCCTCCGCTACTACCATGATGAGGCCCAACTCAGGTTGGAGGACCAACACCTTATCTAACTGTCTGGGTAGCCTCCAGCCTGGTGGTATGAACATTGAATTCTCCAATTTCCGGTAATTCCCTCCCCCTCCCCCTATCCCAGGTCGCTCTCTGCCTCTCTCCCCTTTCTACTTTCTGCTCCTTTATCTCTACTTTCTGCTTTATACATTCCTTTCTGCTTATCCCCTCCCCCCTTTATCTTTCCTCTGATTGGTTTTCCTCCTGGCTCCTCTGGGTCCTAACCCCTCCCCTATCTCTATTACTGGGCTTCGGCCCTCTCTTCCCCCCATTCCTGATGAAGGGTTTCGGCCCGAAATGTTGGCTACTCTTTTCTCACAGATGCTGCCTGACCTGCTGAGTTATTCCAGCGTTGTGTACATATTCTCTCATCCCTTTTCTACCTGTCCACTGGTACCGACGTGAACCACCACCTCTGGCTGAATGAACATTGCTCAGCAGCTGCTCTGAGACGTCCCTGACACTCAGTTATACAATTTACAAAACTTTTTGAAACCATCTATAAAAGTGTTTAGGAGAGGAAAAAGATCAAACAAGAAGGTAAGCTAGCCATTAATATTAAAGAGGATACCAAAAGTTACTTCAGATATACAAAGTGTAAATGAGAGGCAAAAGTCAATATTAGTACTTTCGAAGATGATGCTGAAGAGGTAGTAATGGGGTACAGGGCAGTGGCAAAGAAGCTGAATAAGTATTGTGCTTCAATCTTCACTGGAGAAGACAATAGCAGTCTGCTGGAAATTCAGGAGAATCAGGGGGCAGAAATGAGTGAATTAGCCTTTACTGAAATATCTGAAGGTAGATAAATCAGCTGGACCAGATTTTCTACACCAATGCTATGAAAGAGGTGACTGATGAGATTAGTAATAATCTTTCCATAATCCCTGGATTCTGGCGTGGTTTCGGAGAACAGGAAAATTGCAAACATCATTCTACTCTTGAAGAAGGGAGGAGGGCAGAAGAAAGGAGGCCAGTTAGTATGACATCAGTGGTTGAGAAGATGATGGACTCAATTGTTAAGGATGTATTTTCGGGCTACTTGGCAACACATGATAAAATAGGACAAAGTCAGCATGGTTTCCTTTAGGGGATATCCTGCTTCTTGAGTGTGTTGAAATTCCTTGAAGAAATAAGCAGGATAGACAAAGAGAATCAATGGATGGATGTGTGTTATGCAATTGGATTTTTAGAAGGCCTTTGACAAGGTGCCACACATGAGGCTGCTAAAATTAAGAGCCTATGACACAGGAAAGATATGAGCATGGATTAAGACTTGGCTGATTGGCAGGAAGCAAAGAGTGGCATAAAGGAAGACTTTTCTGGTTGACTACAATGACTAATGGCATTTTTTTGGGATCACTTCTTTTAAAGTTACAGTATATATCAATGATTTGGATGACAGAAATGATGGCTTTCTGACCATTTGTATATTAAAATAGGTAGCAGGAAGCAGAAAGGCTACAGAGAGGCTTAGACAGATTGTGAGAATGGGCAAACATATGGCAGGTGGAATAACATGTCGAGAAGTTTATGGTCAAGGACACTGGTAGAAAAATTGAAAGAATAGACAATTGCTCTAAAAGGAGAGAAACATCAAAATCTGACATGTAAAGGAACTTTGGAGTAGAGGAGGTTCCTGAAGGTTCATTTGTACTGTGAGCAATTCTGAGCCACTTATCGAAGAAAGGTGTACTGACATTGGAGAGGGTTCAGAGGAGATTCACGAGAATGATTCCAAGATTGAAAGTTTATCATATGACGACCATTTGATTGTGCAGGGCCAGACTGACTGGAATTCATAAGAATGAGAGGGGATTTCATTGAAACCTACCGAATGTTGAAAGGACTCGGTAGAGTGGATAGGGAGAGGATAGAGGGGGAATCTAGGAACAGAGGGCACAGACTCTGAGTCTAAATGGAGATGAGGAGGAATTTGTTTAGCCAGACTGTGGCTCAACCATGGAATTTATTGCCAGAGGCCATCATTGGGTATAATTAAGGTAGAGGTTGATACATTCTTGATTTGTCAGGGCATGGTGGGTTAAGGGGAGGTCAGGATATTGGGGCTGAGAGGGAAATGGATCAGCCATGATAAAGTAAAAGAGCAGACACAATGGGCCAAAGGGCCTAACTCTGCTCCTATATTTAATGGTTTTACAACAAAAAGGCTCCATCCCGGACAAAATCTTGGTAAACCTGCTCTACAGTGTTCCTGCTTCCTGCAATTGACATGGGATGGGGACCAGAGACCCAGTTCACTCATTACAGTCATCATGTTCTTTCTGCAGTGTGTCGACCAGACCTGCAGACAGGACTCCAGCAGTGTGGGAACCCACATGTTATCAACCTGGTGCCTAAAACCTCTTTGTTAATCTATTATCTCTTTATTTTCTGCCATTAACACCCGCACCATCCCCAAAACTCACTGTGGTTTACAGATGTAGTTTCACTTCACAGCAATAAGTCTGTTCATATTAAATATCTCAGTGTTAGTTGTCAAATCTCTCTAGCTTTATATTTCACAAATTGCTGGAGGAATCAGCAGGTCAGGTAGCATCTATGGGGAAAAGAGTACAGTCGACTTTTCGAGCCAAGACCCTTCAGCAGTCCTGCTTTTCTTTCCCATACATCGTGACCCCTGTTTCCATCCAAGGGGTCAGTGTGGACATGGTGGAGGATTACAAATACTTGGGGATATGAATTGACAATAAACTGGACTGGTCAAAGAACACTGAGGTTGTCTACAAGAAGGGTCAGAGCTGTCTCTACTTCCTGAGGAGACCGAGGTCCTTTAACATCTACCAGATGATGCTGAAGATGTTCTACAAGTCTGTGGTGGCCCGTGCAATCATGTTTGCTGTTGTGTGCTGGGGCAGCAGGCTGAGGGTAGCAGACACCAACAAAATTAACAAACTCATTCGTATGGCAAGTGATGTTGTGGGGGGTGCAACTGGACTTTCTGACAGTGGTGTCTGAAAAGAGGATGCTGTCCAAGTTGCATGCCATCTTGAACAAAGTCTCCCATCCACTTCATAATGTACTGGTTAGGCACAGGAGTACGTTCAGCCAGAGACTCATTCCACCAAGATGCAACACTGAGCATCATAGGAAGTCATTCCTGCCTGTGGCCATCAAACTTTACAACTCCTGCCTTGGAGTGTCAGACACCCTGAGCCAATTGGCTGGTCCTCGACTTATTTCCACTTGGAATAATTTACTTATTATTATTTAATTATGGTTTTATATTGCTATATTTCTACACTATTCTTGGTTGTTGCGACTGTAAGGAAACCCAATTTGCCTCGGGATCGATGAAGTATGTCTGTCTGCCTGGCCTGCTGAGTTCCTCCAGCATTTTCTGTGTGTAGTTTGGATTTCCAGCATCTGCAGACTCTCTCTTGTTTGTAGCTTTATATCTCGCTCTCTTTCTTTTTTCGTACATCTTTATTGTTTTCCTTTACAGTAAGTTCTTTTCCCCTTTCCCAGTTATAGATTTAACACTGAAATGTCTCGCCGTGCAGTCACTGTCCGCTGTTGCTCCTGTGATTGACAAGTACATTGCTCCTCCTCCCGGGCTGCGGCCAAGATATCATGTGATGAGCATCCCTTTCGCTGCCCTGATGTCGCAGAGTCAGAGGGCCTCCGGAACGTCGTTGCCTTAGCAACAGACCCAAGTCTCCACGTAGAAGGATCCTGGGTTGGAAGTGCAGAAAAGGCTTCCCCCCGACGGGCCTTTTTCATGAAGGGCTCAGTGATTTATTTGCAATATTTGCGGGTGACCGGCGGCTTCTCTGATTGACAGCACGCACCCCCCCCCCCCTTCGGGCCGCAGCCTCCTGCCTCGTTGCTGTGATGTCACAGTGACGCACCTGTTTCCAAGGCAGCGGGCGCGGGAATGTGGCAAGGCCCCGCGGACGGGGGAGGGGGAGCGCCTTGGGCCCGGGGGTCTGTGCTTGTTCAACCTCGCCTTATAACTGAAACTGTCCTTCCTGTGATGTGGCAACCGGCTCTGATCGCAAGATTTTAAAATGTTTCTAATGTGTCCGCCACAATCACTGGCAGTTTATTCAAAATACCCACCACCCTCTGCCCATTATGTCTGATCTGAAATACCTGCCTTGTTTTTATCAGCCATTTCCTGTGAAAAAGACTACGTGCTTTTACCCTGTCTATGCTCCTCATAATCTACAGACCTCTACTAGGATCATCTCTGAATCTGCTCTGCTCCAGGGAATAAAATACTAGTCTATACAACCTCTCCTTGTAACTCAGACTCCCCAGGACAAAGCAAATATCTGCTATTTTTCTTTCTCCCTGCACTCTCTCTAGTTTAAGAACAGTTTCCTACCAACACTATACACAATATCCCCCGTCAGTCCTCACCAAAGACATTTATATTTACAGCATATTTTCTCAAATCAAAGAAAAACCTTCTCATCTCTGCAATGACTGAAGAAGGCCAGCAGGTCAAACACCATATCTAACTGAGATGTCACTTTCAGTGAACTATGCATTCACATTGACATTGTTTCTATAAATTACTAACAAAAAGATCCCAGCACCTAGAGGCGCACAACTAGACAGAGACCTCCAGTTTGAGGCACAGCCCTCAACCGTCAGCCTCTGCTTCCTGTCACTGAGGCAATTATGAAACCAATCAACTATCTCCCGTGGATTCCATCTCTCAGATCTAACCTCCCAGACCAGAGTCAAAGGCCTGTCTCCTGTCCATTTAGACAACATCCACAACTAACCTCATCTACGCACTTGTGAAACTCCTCAAAGAGTGCAAGATAATTGTCAGACATGATTTCCCTTGCACACAACTGTGCTGTCTGTCTTGAATCAGACCAAATGTTGGTAGATCCTGTTTCTCAAAACCTCCTCCAATAAATTACCCAACACTGATATCAGACTGATGGGCCAGTAGTTTCCTGACTAGTTTCCTGGCACCGCATTAAAACAAAAGACCTTAAGTTATTGGAGCAGGATTGGGTCTTTTGGCTCATCCAGTCTGTTCCATCATTCCATCATGCCTGATTTATTATTCATCCCAACACCATTCTCTGCCCTTTTCCCCTTAAACTTTGATGCCCTTAATAATAATTAAATCATCCTAACCTCTGTTTTAAATAGACCTACTGACTGCCTTCATGGCCGCCTGTGCCAATGAAATGTATCGATTGATCACCTTCTGAATACAGAAATTACTCATCTCTATTCTAGAAGGGCATCTTTGTATTGAGGGTGTAGTCTGGTTCTAGACTCTTCTATTATTGGAAACATCATCTCATATCAACGCTACCTACGCCTTTCAACATTCAATATGTTTCTATATGATGCTCCCTCATTCTTCTAGACTCCAGTGACTACAGGCCCAGATCTTCAAATGATCGTTATATCCTAACTGTTTCAGACTTGGGATCATTCTCGTGAATTTCCCCTGTAAACTCTGCAATGTCAGCACAGCCTTTCTTAGAAAAGTGACCCAAACCTGCTCATGATACTCCAAATAAGTTCTGGCTAAAGCTTCAGCTTTTATATTCTAGTTCTTTTGGAATGAATGCAAATATTGCATTTGCCTTCCTTACTAGCATCTAAATGTGCACATTAACCTTTAGGGAATCCTGCATTAGGAGCCGCAAAGTCCCTTTACATATCTGATTTCTGTTCTTTCCCTGATTAGATGGAGTCTATGCCTTTATTCCTCCTCCCAGTGATCATGACCACACACTTCCTTACACTGTATATTGTCTGGAACTTCTCTGTCCATTCTCTAAATCTGTCCAAGTGCTACTGCAGACTCCCTGCATCCATAACACTGCCTGCCTCTCTGTCTATTTTTGATTCATCCACAGACTTGGCCTCAAAACTGCAAATTCCACGTTAGTCACTCTCCAATCATGTCTAACCTCAACTGATGCCTGTGGTGAAGCAACAATCTCTCCCGTGGCCTCTACAGTGTATTCTCTAACTTCTCACAAAATACAAGAATGTACCTGAAAGGCCCAGTAGGTTTAACAACCTTAAAGCATCTTATGGCCTCCAATATAGATCCCTGCTAACTTGAATGTGGTCGAAGATATCACATCTGATTCATGCCATTTCCGTAACTCCATCACTTTCCATAATTTTCTCAATGGTGATATAACTGTCAAAAATATTCATGGAAAGCCTCTCCCATATCCTTCAGTTCCACACACAGATGGCCATCCTCATCTCCAAGTGGATCAATTCTGTCCAAATTCCCTTTTCCTCTGAATGTACCGAGAGAATCTCAGGGGATTTTGCTCAATTTTCCTTCCAAATCCTGATCTTCTCCTATTGTAGTCCTAACTTTTATGAGAGATGCTATGTCTAATAATATTCTTGAACAATTCCCCTGGCATTGATCCAGGTCTCACCATTTCATAATTTCCTGGGTTGACTCTGTTGCCGGAGGAACAACATGCCCTGGAATTTCAGCATTCCCTTCTCTGATCTCACTATCCTCCAGGACCACATTGATGAATACTAATATGAAGTAGTGGTTTAGTCCCTCACCCACTTCAGAAGTAAACTTTCTCCTTTGTCCTTGTTTTGTTGTACCCTCTCCATAGTGCCCCTTCTCCCCAAAGTTATTTCCTGTCCCCGTTTGACACGTCTGATTCTCTGTTTAACTTCTCTCTTGCTTGCTTCATATTGCCAGAGGCCTTCTCCAATTTATACATCTGAAACATTCCTTATCTTTCATTTTCTATCAGATTGAATTCATAACATCTCCTACCCCTGTGCCAGACTTTACCAACCTTGTCTTTCTTCCACATAGAAACAGTCTGAATTCTGACCTTTAACCACTAGTCACATGTCAAATGTGGATGGACAAAACACAGCTGCACCCATTCCCCTCACCTCAGTTCCTGTCCAACACAGTTTCCCTTAGTTATATACCGATTAACCACATTACCTCTATGACGAGTCCTGTGCTTACTTACTGCTCTCAGAATGAAATTTCTATCTGTTGCCAGGCTCATTTTCCAATACAATGCCTTCTGTAACCCACTTCCCTGGTTAGACTACCCACTTCTATGTTAAGAAACATCCCAGTATTCTTCTAACATACACAATGATATCTAAGCCCCTGAGTCTAAGGGAGTCCCAGTCAACTGGGGAAATTATTCACCCACTGCAACGACCCTGTTGCTTTTACATCTTTCATGCCCTGCTACATTTCAGTTTCTTTACCTCCTGCTGGCATTTGGGAGGCCAGTAGCACAACTCCATTGGTGAATGCACCTCTCTTATCCTGAGCTCTATTCACACTGGATAAACCCTCCAGTGTGTCCTCTCTTAGTCCCTCACCCACAATTCCATATAAAGGCTGATCTGCCATCAGCCTCTTCTTGTATGTTGATCCCACTTCCCTGATTTTATAAACACTTATCTTGCTCCACGTTAAATCTTTATGGTCATCCAGCGTCTCCACTCCTCTCAGTTAGGGGATTCTAGTGTTTGTTATACAGTGTTTTGTTTGTTTTATCATGTCTGGTCTTGTCAAACAGTGCAGGCATGTTCTTTGGTTTCCTGCAGTTCACAATTTTGTGCACCACAGTCACAAACAGTCATATGATTATGTAGACAGAGAGGGAGTTTAAATGAAGTGAACATGGGCAGTTGGCATATTTTGCATGTTATCGTTCCAAGGGAATCGTTTGATTGTGCATATTTAGGCACTTATCAAGATCCAATAAAAAGAAGTTAGATTTAAAGAGAGCAGTCATTGTATGAGTGGGCCAAAATTGGAGTGGGGAGATGAGGCTTTGGCACATCTGAGAGGTGTAGGCAAGAAAGATAAGTTTTTCTTTATTCCTTACTTCTTCTGTATTACTCATTTGGAGCAGAAAGGATGCCAGACAAGATACTGCCTAATATCAGCGTCACAAAATTGGGTTGATAGAAGGTGACAGAGGGTGGTTGTGTCAGCTTATCATTCAGGTTGGAGGCCTCTGATCAGTGACGTTCACAGGGATCGGTTCTGGTACTGTCATTTGTCATCGATGTGAACACTTTCTCTGACATTGTTGTGAACGTGATTAGTGAGTTTGCAGATGACAGCAATGCTGTTGGTAGAGTGGGATCCCGAATGGGATGGGGACGAACTGGGGAAGTTGGCCAAAGAATGGCAGATGGATGTTGATGTGGACAAGTATGAACTCTTGCATTTTGAGAAGTCCAACCAGGGAAGGACCTGCACAGTAAATTCTGTTCCTTGGAGAGTATTGCAGGCAGAGTGTCCATGGAATACAGAAACATCATTCACTGAAAGTGACAACACAGGTAGTCAGGATGGTGAAGATGATGTTTGCCCTATTTGTCTTCATTGGTCAGGGAACTGAGTTACAGGATTTGGGATGTCATATGACAACTGTAATCGTCGAAGTGAGATTGCACTGTAATGTGCACAGTTCTAGTCACCCAGCTACAGGAAGGATGTCATGAAGCTGGAAAGTGTGGAGGGAGGTTTGAGGAGGGTGTTACTGACACTGGAGGATTTGAATTATTTGCAGAAGTTTGGACAGACTGGGACTCTCTTTCTCAACTGAGAGATTAAGGAGCTGACCAGTGACCATCCAAAGCTTTACAAAATCAGTACGCGATAACTGTTTGTGTCAGGGTAGGGAAGTATAAATTTACAGGACAATTGTTTAAGGTGTAGGGGAAACATTTAAAGGCTACCTGACTGGTGGGGGGATGTTGCATGTTTGATGAAGGAGACCAACACTGCAGTAATGTGACGGATTTGATGAGATTTTCTAAGTAAAGGATTCAAATAAAATGATGAATGGTGATTTTGATGGGATTACACTGCTGGCCTCCCAATAGGCTGAGATATTGTGGAGCAGACATGTTGGTAAATCACACAGAGGTGTAATGGGAACAGGCTTACAGCAGTCGGGCATATTGACATCCCCAGCATTAACCAGATTACCTTTGTATGAAAAGCTTCAGTTTCCAGGAGTAATTTGGCAGATGCAGGATCAGTTCATCCCTCAGCAGGAACAATATTTGAAAGGGAGAATGAGGCAATCATCACCAACAATAGAAGACAAAAGCAGCATAAAATAACATGAGAGAGCAGAGAATATCACAAAAGTTAGTGGGAAGCTAAAGGATTAGGGAACTTAAAAAGAACAGAAGGTAACTAAAATTGTAATTTGGAGAGAACAGATGAATTATTAAAGTAACTGGCCAATAGTATAAAGGAGAATACAAGATTTTTTTCAGACATTTAAAGAGTAAAAGAGAGGCAAGACTGGATCAGGATTCAGGTTTCCCATTCTCACCTTCAGAATCACATCCCTCCCTGATCTTCTTTTACACTGTTTAGTTTATTCAGTATTTCTTATTTAACCTGGCAATCTTGATCATTTAGTGAAGAGGGCCACAGCGTGGCAAATGCATTTCAATACAGATAAATGTGATGCAGTGCACATTGCAAAGTCAATCCAGTGTAGAACTTACACTGTGAATGGTCGGTCATTAGGGAGTGTATTGGGCCGGAGAGATTTAGGGGTAAATCTCTCACACACAGTTCATTGAAAGTGGTGTCACTGGTAGACAGGGTGGTGAAGAACTGGGTTTAACATGCTGGTCTTCATTAGTCAGGGGATTGAGTATATCAGTTGGGACATTATGTTACAGTTGTGTAAGTGACTGGAGGTCACACTTATCGTTTTGTGTACAGCTCTTGTCACCGTTTCAGGAAACGGGGTTAAACTGGGGAGAGTGTAGAGAAGACTTCCAAGGATGTTTCCGGGATCTGAGATTCTCAGTTACACAGAGATGTTGGTCGGACAATGTCCGTTGTTCTTTATTCTTTGGTATCAGAATCATTTACCACCGTGTTACATGACAAGGAATCTGTCTTTTTATTTTGACAGTAGTACAATGCGATGAAGGTGCAGATGTGAACATTGTATCGGCATAACGCCAAGAGATTCTGGGAATCGTGAACAACGCGGATAAAATGCTGGGGGAACCCAGCAAGTCAGGCAGCATCTCCCACCAGAGTCTTGATGGCTGTTTATTCCCACCATTGATGCTGCCTGACTTGCTGATTTCCGCCAGCATTGAGTGCGTACTGTGTCAGAGAGAGTGAGTTAAAGGAGCGGGCGGCTTAGACCAGTGTCCCTGTGTTTGTGAGTCCGAACACATCGTAGGATTTCTCAGCGCCTCCTGTAGAAAATGAAACGATGTTTTTTTGTTACGGAAGCACCCACTCCCCGGCTCGGTCTCGAAGAGGGAATTAACTGCAAAGTTTTAATTAGTTTAAATAATTCAGCCAAAAAGCAGAGAACAGGTCTACGATCGGGAGAGAGAACGCGGGCAATGTAGTAACGAAACGGGTTAAAATAGAAAGCGCTGCCTTTAATCCCGATTAAACTTCTTTCCAGCGAACATTCTGGCCTCAGAGACAGACAGGGACTAGTCCGAGTCTCCGCAGCGTCCGATTTGAATTGGAATCGGCGAGTTTTTGAGGAGAGAGAAGCACAGAAAAATGAAGCTGCCTGGAGCAGAAAGCAGGATGTCTCCGCCCCGTCCGCTCGCTGCCTTTAAATTGCTCCGTGCCGCCACCCTTCGCTTCATTTCTCATTCAGTTCTGATTGTGAGAAGGATTTATCAGAGTCGCCGACATGACCGAGACAGCACCCGCCGAAACGGCTCCTCCAGCCGCACCCGCCGCCGCAAAGAAGACTCCCAAGAAGAAGGCGGCAGCCCGGAGCAAACCAACCGGTCCCTCGCTGGGCGAACAGATCGATAAGATCGTGGCGGGTTGTCACGATAGGAAGGGTATGTCCTACGCGGCCATCATGAAGGCTCTGGTTGACAGCGGTGTCGATGTGGTGAAACGTCGCCCCCAGATCAAGATGAGCATCAAGAGGAAAGTGGAAAGCGGCTCCTTGGTTCAGATGAAGGGTTCTGGTCTTTCGGGATCCTTTAAATCCGGTAAAGGGAAAAGTGCCGTGAAGGTGGTGAAGAAAGCGAAGAAGCCATCGGCAAAGAAATCTCCAAACAAGAAATCTCCCAGCAAGAAGCCTGGCGCCAAGAAACCAGCGGCTAAAAAAGCGGGAGGTAAGAAACCAGCGACTAAGAAAGCGGCAGCAAATAAACCCGCGGCTAAGAAAGCGGCAGCTAAGAAACCCGCGGCTAAGAAAGCGGCGCCGAAGCCCAAGAGCCCCAAGAAAGCCGCAGCCCCGAAGACGAAGGCGGCCAAGAAGCCGAAGTCGAAATCCGCGAAACCCAAGAAGACAGCAGTCAAAAAGTGAATTGAGAATCCACCATTTGTGTGTATCTGAACCCAACGGCTCTTCTCAGAGCCACCCACATCTCAGAAAAGAGCTGATTCAAAGTGTTGTGATTCCCGTCCCGGGTCTGACTGAGCTTTCCGGGGGAACTTCTCACATAGAACCGGAGATTGACGGTACCTGACATATGGTGCGGCCGTGCCGAATCAGTGTCTGAAATGAGACACGGATGCCCGAGCTGAGATTGGGAGATATGGGATGTGGGCAGTTTTTGGCCCAATTCCTTCTCCGATGCCGGGAGAGAGTGACTGAGACATTGACAGCGGAGATTCAGCTGAGTTGATTGGGAACTGCTGAAACCTACGCGAGAGGGGAGGGGGCGTGTTGAGAGAGGGATCCGTCTCTGGGACAGACTGTTGCGGGAGGATATATGATAAACTACCCGGTGGCATTGCCGACTGACCTTCATGCAGGCCCCAGCTACAAAACTACATTGTTAATTTACACAAAACATCAATAACAAAAATGTACAAGAGAATGAAATCTAATTTAAAAAATCACTATTTCCTGGTAGTCACCGCCCCCCCGAAATCCCTCACTATACCCCTCGCGTCGGCATGCTCCACTCCAAGCACAGCGGACACGAACGTATCCCCATGTCCAAAGCAAACAAAACGGTAACAGCCGCACCAGCCGTACACGACAGGTTTGTGAGAGAAGTGAAGGGCCAGATGAGACCCTGACAGGGAGGGAAGCGCGCTAATCTCTGGATGCATTCAAGAGTGAGATAGAGCTCTTAAAGATAGCGGGGTAAAGGGAGAGGGCAGGAACCGGGTATGAATTGTATATGATCAGCCATGATCACAGCGTATGGCGGTTCTGGCTAGAAAGGCCGAATGGTCTAATCCTGCACCGACTGTCCATTGTCTATTACTTCCTATCCCTCGCCGAATTACCCTGTCTGCACAGAACTGATGCTCGAGGTCAATTAGTGCAAAATAGATCGGCAGGGCAGATCGCTACTACAATAATGATGAGCAAGCTACAGCCCTTCCCTTTGCCGTGGTAGTGGCTCTTAAAAGAGCCTTTTCTGGTGTTCGGCGTGCAGGCTGGTCTTAGGCGCGCTCCCCGCGGATGCGGCGGGCCAACTGGATGTCCTTGGGCATAATGGTGACTCGCTTGGCGTGGATGGCGCACAGGTTAGTGTCCTCAAAGAGCCCGACCAGGTAAGCCTCACTTGCCTCCTGCAGGGCCATGACGGCCGAGCTCTGGAAACGCAGATCGGTTTTGAAGTCCTGAGCGATCTCCCGGACCAGGCGCTGGAAGGGAAGCTTCCGGATGAGCAGCTCGGTGGATTTCTGGTAGCGCCGGATCTCCCTCAGAGCCACGGTGCCGGGCCGGTAGCGATGAGGCTTCTTCACTCCGCCGGTGGCAGGAGCGCTCTTCCGCGCCGCTTTGGTCGCCAACTGTTTGCGAGGAGCTTTTCCGCCAGTCGATTTGCGCGCTGTCTGCTTGGTGCGGGCCATTCTGCTTCGGAATTGAGAACACAGCCTGAAATACAGGAACAAGATAGACGAAACGAGCTCCAGCACAGGCTTTTATTCCGCTGGGAAGGGCCGGCCCATCGCTTATGATTGGCTGAACACCGACTGCCTATTAAAGGATCCACTTGCTGCGATTGGTTTATTAATTTCAAGCAGGCTGGCGGCGAATAACAATTTAGGACAAAATGGGAAACTGTTAACTGGCGGTCGGACTTCATCCAATCGGAATGCACTGTGATTGGCGCTCGATTAATTTCAAATCGCCCGCCAATTTCAGCGCACCCAGCAATGGTGCTTGATAAATTTTTATAATTTACAATTAATTCTATCACGGATTATACATTTTCAGTTTCATTTAATATCTAAATCACTCAGTTAAAATTTGAATGCATAATTACGGAATTGTTCCTCTAAACGAGGGAACTTATTTCTGACCCAGACGGACGGGAAGATTAAGATCAATATAAATGCATTCAGCATTTACGGTAATCACCGTCTGTCAAAGCAGAATCACGGCTAAATTTCAAGCGGAAGAGAAATCGATTTCAAATGTCAATAGATGAATACAGTAGGATCGATAAAAAATAATTAAAAGGTTGTGGACACGGCTCCCCCTGTGAGGCGGTGGGTGGCTCTTAGAAGAGCCTTTGTGTTGTGTTCGGGAGGAAGTGGGAGTTTTTCAGCCGCCGAAGCCATAGAGAGTGCGGCCCTGGCGTTTCAGAGCGTACACCACATCCATGGCAGTGACCGTCTTGCGCTTGGCGTGTTCAGTGTAGGTGACCGCATCCCGGATCACATTCTCCAGGAAAACCTTCAGCACCCCGCGGGTCTCCTCGTAGATCAGACCCGAGATCCGCTTGACGCCGCCACGGCGAGCCAGACGCCGGATGGCCGGTTTGGTGATGCCCTGGATGTTATCACGGAGCACTTTACGGTGCCGCTTCGCTCCGCCTTTGCCCAGTCCTTTGCCTCCTTTCCCTCTGCCAGACATGATGCTGCTTCACTCCGGTCGCTGCTCAGTGACAAACCGACTGCTGATGTCTCCTTTTATACACAGCGCCCCGACCTGCCCGAGAAACGCGCAGAGAGACAGAGGCGGGGAGGGGAGGAGACAGAGTGAGAGCGACGGACATAGTCGATAGCGGCCTCTCATCGTCCAGCTCCGCCTTCACTTTATTACGCCCGCCATTATCCGACACAAAGCGCTTCAGCAGAAAAAAAAACTCCCTCACACACAACATACAGGCTGGAGGATTTCTGGAAATTTGCTGATTCGCCCGCTTTAAATTATAGGAAGTGCTTTTCCATTTCGCAAATACCCAAGAACCCCGGTCTCTCCCTCCCCGGCCCCAGGACCAGTGCGAGCGCCCTCACACACAGCAGTTGGTGGGCGAGGGTGCAGTCACTTCCAGTGATGAGAGGGTTAATTCATTAGAACGACTATTCCTCTGGGTCGCGAGGTAAATGAAAGTCCGGTCACACAAAGGAACAGGATACATAGGCAGACACAAGGATATATATACCGTACTTCTGATGTCTTCTAAAGCCCAGGTGAAGTGGTGGCTAAGGAGCTGGTGCGAGGTGGGTGGGGGCTTCACGTACAAGGATCATTGCGGTCCCGAAGGAAAGGTGAGACAGGTCCAAGGAGGAGGGGAGCCAATATGTTTTACGGTGACGTTTTTCGTGCTACACCAAAGGGTTTAAATGAGCAGGTATGAGGTCCAACAAAGTGATTTTCAGGAACTAGGTTAAAAAGCAGGACTTCCAGCATTGTAATTACGGAATTGTGGGTCAAACCTTGTGCTGGTGTGGTGAGAAAGTGACATGCGGTGCAGTTTAATATGTTGCTGAGGAACTGATGTAGGAGGGAGGTCTTCAGATTCATGGATCAATGGGCTCCCTTCCAGGCAGGTGGGAGACCGGGACAAACAAGGCCATTTCCATCTGAATCGGAGGGGAACCAATATCCTCACCAGGATGTTTGATGGTGTTACTTGGTAGAGTTTCAACTGGAGTAGCAAGTGGGAGAATGCATGAATGACAAGACAGTCTGAAAAGAACGAGAGCAAATGTCAGGCTAACAAACATGCTGGGACCGATAGGCTGAAATTAGTTTATTTCAACATTAGGAGGATTATGTTGTCGAACAGACGGCTGACAGCTCAACGATCCTGTGTTTCATTGTTTTACATGTGAGTGGGGTTTACCAAGAGCAGGGGTTACCCCACTGGGAATGTCACAACAAACTGGAAGGCTCATTTACAGAGGCAATCTACAGTTACACTGATAGGATTATCATACTGGCCCCCAATGACCAGTGCGGGGACTTTTTCTTCCCTAGAATTGATTGGAACTTGCTTAATACTTAGATGCACAAGATTTCTTCATTGAATCTGAAGAGTGTTTGAAACATTATGTACAGAGCCCAACCAGAGGAGAGAACAGACAGGAGGAATTCGTTTTGGGAAATGAGCCAGGCCAGCTGACAGTGAAGAGTCAGTGAATATTCTGGGATCTTATTTTTTTTCTTAGTGATGAGGAAGAATAAAATCAGATCTTGTATGAAGGTACTGAATTGCAGGAGGGCAGGTTAGGACGGAGTAAGACAGAAACCACGGGGAATTGATTGGGAGCAGCCACTGTCAGACAAGTCCACATCTGACATGCGGGAGCTGTTTAAAGACCAGCAGATCCAAGTTAACCAGAGAATGGAAAGGTCAACTCAAGATTAAAGGAAGAATGATGTGGTTGAAGTCAGACCAAGTGGCTGAGGTACTAAATGAGTATGTTGTGTCAATATTTACTGAGGAAAAGGAACGGAATGTCAATGAAAACAGACTGGAGCATGCTAATATTCAGAGACGTATTGAGATTAAGGAGGAGGTTGTGCTGGGACGTCTGAAAAGCAATAAAATGGATAAGATTCCAGGACCTGAAGGCATATATCCTGCAATAGTGAAAGAAGCAAATGCGCAGATTGTTGGCGATTTGACAAGGACCTGTGTGTCCTTGATCACAACATGAGAGGTCCCACAGGACTCGAGTGTCGTAAATGTTGCAGTTTTGTTCAAGAAGGGAAATAACAGAAATCCAGGAATCTATGGGCAAGGCAGCCTCATTTCAGTGGCAGAGAACCTACTGGGGAGGATATTGAGGTACAGGATTTATGCACATTTGGAAAGGCATGGCCTGCTTAGGGACAATCAGCATGGTTTTGTGTGGGCAGATCACACTTGACAAAATTGATCGAGGTTTTGGAGGTGGTGGTATAGACTCTAAGATATAGGATCAGAATTAGGCCCATCAAATCTTCTCTTTCATTTCATCATGGCTAATCCATTTTCTCTCAACTCCCGAATCTCCTGCCTTCTCCCTGTAACCCTTCGTGATCTGACCAATCAAGAATCTACCAACCTCTGCCTTAAATATACATAAAGTCTTGGCTCCACAGCTGCCCGAGGCAACAAATTCCACAGATTCACCACTCTCTGGCTAAAGAAATTCCTCACCTGCACATTCTACAAGGATGATGCTCTATTCTGAGGCTGTGTCCTCTGTTCTTAGACACTCCCATTGTCTGCACATCCACTTTATCAAGGCCTTTCACCATTCGATAAGTTTCAATTAGGTCAGCCCTCATTGACCTAAATTCCAGTGAGTACAGGCCCAGAGCAATCAAACGCTCTTCATATGCCGAGCTGTTTCATCCTGGAGGCAACTTTGAGAATCTCCTTTGAAACACATCTAGTTTCAGCTCATCCTTCCTAAGATAAAGGGCCCACAAATGCTCGCAGTACTCCAGTGAGACCTCACCAGTACTTTACTAAGTCTCAACACTGTTATGATTGGTGCAGATATTGTGGACTGAAGGCAGGTTGCCATCTGTTCCATACTGTGTACTGACGAATATGTTGGATATTCCAGCTATTGCAGGGACATGGTTACAGAGTCTTGGACTGGGAATCTGACATTCCTACATGTTTAATGTTCCACACGGAATCGGCAAAATGGAAAGGAGCAGGATGGATTTGTTCATAACGTGCTGGTGAAGGGGTGGATACAGTGCCATCAAAAGTATTCAGTTCCCTTTAGAGGTTTTCATGTTTATTGTTCTCCAACGTTGATTCACAGTGGATTTAATTTGGCTTTATTTTCCCACACTGATCAGCAAAATGGACTCTCTGGAGTCAAAGAGAAAAACAGAACTTTACAAAGTGATCTAATTAACTGCAAATATAAAACAAAAAATAATTTAATTGCATTGGTATTCACCTCCTTCAAGTCAGTAATTAGTTGATGCACCTTTGTCAGTAATTACCATTGGCTCTGTGTGGATAGGTCCCTATCCGCTTTGCACATCTGGACACGGAAAATTTTCCCCATTCTTCTTTCCAAAACTGCTGAAGCTCTCTCTGTCAGATAGCATGTGGTTCATGAGTGAACAGATCTTTTCAAGTCCAGCCACAAATTCTCAATTGGATTGAGGTCTGGACTCTGACTTGGCCACTCCAGGACATTAACTTTGGTTTTAAGTCATTCCTGTGTAGCTTTGGTTTTATACTTGCGGTCATTCTCCTGCTAGAAAATGAATCTTCTCCTAAGTCACAGTTCACTTGCAGACTGAATTAGGTTTTCCTCCAAGAATTCACTGAATTTGGCTGCATTCAATTTACCCTCTACTTTTCTGAGCCTTTCAGGGCCTGCTACAGTGAAAACGCCCACAGCATGATGCAGCCTCACCATGCTGGGATGGTGTGTTTTTGATGCTGTGCGGTGTTTGTCTTGCGCCAAGCTTAGTGTTTAATCTGACGGCCAAAAAGCTCAATTTTGTTTCATCTGTCGATAGAACCTCCAGGTGAGATTTCATGAAAGCTGTTTTCAACAATGGCTTTCTCTTTGCTACTGTCCCAAAAAGCTGTCAGGTGAAGTATCTGGGCAACAGTTGTTGTATACACAGTCTCTCCCATCTCAGCCACTGAAGATTGTGATTTCTCTAGAGTTAGCATAGGTCTCTTGGTGGCCTCCCTCACTCGTCCCCTTCTTGCACAGTCACTCAGTTTTTGAGGATGGCCTGATTCTGGCAGATTCACAGCTCTGCCATATTTGTTCCATTTCAGGATGAGTCACTTAACTGTACTTCAAGGGATATTCAGTGACATGAAAATTTTCTTATATCCATCTCCTGAATTGTGTTTTTCAATTACCTTTTTGCAGAACTACTCAGAGTGTTAATTTGTTTTTATGGTGTAGTTTCTCCCAGGATACTGACTACCAACAGTCGTGTATTTTTACTACAATCAATTGAAACACCTTGACTCACACAGTGACCTCCACTTAACAGATAATGTAATTCCTAAAACTACTTGACTGTACCTGTGATGATTTGGGGGTGAATATTTATACAGTCAATTTTTTTGTGTTTTATATCTATAATTAATTTAAAACAATTTATGGAGATCTGTTAGGAGTGGTCTCAAGATCCTCAGGTGTTCCTCCCGATGGGATAAAGCACAAAAGGGGAAATATCAAAGAGAGATGAGAATGGAAATGAGATTGTCATGAGAGATTTAATCGGAAGCAGATTGGGGCACCACTACATTGAGTACGTTTGCTCTGTGCGCTGCAACAACCACGATCTGCCAGTGACAACCCATTCTAGTTCCATTTCCCATTCATAGACTGACACCGCCTTACAGCTGTCTTAACCAATGGTGGGGTAGTAACAGGGACAATCTGTCACTTCCTATTAATTGCTGCTTCAAATTGCCTCTGTCAAGCAAGTCCAACTCCTGGCTTTTACATATTGCTTAGCTACAAAGCCCGACAAACTCTTTCTTGTGATGGGGAGGGTCTAACTGGGTTTACTGGCATCATATAACTAACTGCTATGGGCAGATGGGGCTTTCACCCACGGTTGGTAGCTCGTCTAGTGGAAGGAAAATTCTGATCTGAAACCTCTACTGGCTTGTGGCTAGACCCATTCATGGGAAAGGCTTCGGGAGAAAACCCCGAGGAACAATCCAGAGCTGGATTCCCTGTCGGTCCGATGTTCAATGGAGACTGGCAATCCTGTGATACCATTGGTGCCTGACCCCATCGGTCTCTGCCGTTGCTCTGGATTCATCAGAGGTGTTGAGAGCCGAAGCCCCTGCATGGGTAACAGCTTGCTTTACATATTGTACTACTCTGGCTTGCAAATTGAGTTTCACAGCGAGGGTACAATATCCATGGTCGACCCTGACCCAGCAGAGGGCCATCACTACAAAGTCTGTCCATGGCCTCCTCTACTACTACGATGAGGCCAAATACAGGTTAGATGAGCAACATCTCATATTCTGACTGTGTAGCCTCCAATCTTGACAGCATGAACATTGATTTTTCCAAATTCTGGAAATCACTACCTTCTATTCCCCCCCCCCTTCCAAACTGCTCCTTTTTTTCTGACTTTTCCCCCATTCTGGTGCCATTTAACCCCTTGAATTCTCTTCACACATCTTCATGAGCTGCCCATCAACTCTCTCTGGTTCTCCACCTCCTTTGTGTCATCCCATGGTCTAACGTTCTGTACTAATGGATTCCTTTCTCTTCTTCTCTTTTCCTTTTCTACCTGTTACCCAGCTCCTCACATCATTATCCCTCCACAAACCACACCCCCACACTCACATATCCTCCTCCCCTCCCCCCACCACCTTATTCTGAATTTTGTCCCTTTCTTTCTAATCCCAGTGAAGGTTCTCAGCCTGAAATGTCGACCGTTTGCTGAGTTCCTCCAGCATTTTGTTGTCAGTTTGCTTCAGTCTGTGTATTGATCAAACTGGTACAGTTGAAGAGGAATTTGTAGAGTAGTCAGAGACAGTTTCTTTCAGCAGGATCATACCCAGGAACAGGACATTTCAGATGTAATCTGTGTAATGAGGTGGGAATACAGATAGATCTTGTGGTGAAGGATCTGTGAAGAAGTGATCACAATGTGGGAGAACTCCAGAGCCTGATTGCGGGTGAACACCAGGGTCCAGAACCAATGTCCTCAACCTAAATAAAGGCAATTACAGTGATGTAAAAGTGGAGTTGTCTGGGGCAGATAAGGTAAATAGGTGCAGGGACAGGTCAGTGATGAACAGTGGCAATGTTTAAGGAGACTGTTCATAACACTCAGCAGACATTGATACCAATTAGACAGAGGGATCAGAGACAGCAAAGAATCTTCTGTGCTGAATGGAGTTCAAATGATACATTAAATTAAAGAACATATAAAGAGGCAAGGGTTGGCGTTAGAAAAGAGGATCGGGATTTTTCCAGGAACCAGTGATGAGACAAAAGCTAAAACTAATAAGGAAAAAGCAGATAAGTTAACTCAATAATCTGCAGTAGTGTTCCCAATGGGGACACAGCAAACATCCCACAGATATCTAACGATGATATTTCAAAATTGTGCAATAATGTGTAACAATCACTATTGTTATGAAGGTACCACAGCTCTGAGGGGCCGAAGGAGCAGGAGCCGCCCCCTCCTTCCGGAGAATCGCAAGATCGCTATTAATTCGGGTCTCGGAAGTGAGAGACAATGCAATGCTTCTGACCATTGTTCTTAGAGGCACCTGTGTGTCCCTACTACGTGACAGATGCCATGGACATGAACACCCTCGGGACATGTGGGGGTGGAGATTGCATCCCCCTACTTTGATGGACAGCTACAACTCTGCAAGTAAAGATAGAAGCGGACTGCAGGATGCAGTACCCTAGCGATGCACCAGAAGAACTTGCTTGCTCAAAGCTCCCTTGAGAGCTGGAAGCCACTCAACTCCTAACACCTTTGCCTGGGGAGCGGGTGGCTGATAATACCGAGAAGGACTTCGAACTAACAACGGGGAAACCAACGCTCCCCTGGTTTTAACGGAGTGGCTTCATAAAGACACGGGAAAGTTTTCTTTTCGTTTTCACCGATCCCTCTAAAACACGTGAAACCCAACGAGTCCTCGAAAGGCTAAAGTCTGCAGACTTCTGAATGACTTTTTATATTTCCAATGGACAAAAATATTATCCCCTAGACAACAGCCGAGATTACTTCTTAATGATGATTATGACTATACCCGCGCTTTAGATTGAGTATTGGTGATGTGCATTATCTGAATGTTTGCATTAACCTTACTTTTGTGCCCCTTTATAAATAAAAACATTTGAAAATAGTGACATCAGACTTCAACGGACCTCACTATCTTTGCTGGTAAGTTCTCCAGTTACGGGATACATAACACTATCAGGAGGGAGGAACTAATGGGATGAAAAGCAAACATTACCAGGTCCCAACAACCTGCACTGGAGGGTTTCACAGGAAGTCTGGAGAGAAAGTAGAGACATTGAAGTCTGTCAAAACTCACTGTTACAGAAAGGTCCCAGTGGAGTTGAAAACCATTGAAGAAGGGTGGAAGAAAGGTGACTGTAGTCCAGTTAACTTCACTTCAGCTATTGGTGTCTATAATCTGTGAAAACATAACAAATCATTTAGAAAAGTTTAATGTCATTGAACTAAGGCAAGAGGGCTTACAGTCAGATTCACACAGCACAGAAACGAGCCCTTCAGCTCAAATGGTCCACGCTGACCAAAGTTCCCATCTGAGCTTGTGGTCAGTATCACCCTCGCCACCACATTATGGACAAGGTTATCCTCCTCCTTGTCCCATTTCCCTGCATTTGACCCATATCGTTCAAAACATTTCTGATTGGCCAGTTGTTCTCTCCAACAGGATATGGGGAAGCTTGTGATTAGAATACACGGTAAATGGAGTTTAATGTGTTAAGTGTGATGGCATGTGGTAGGAGGAATCAAAATTCACTACTATTTATGTGGAGATAAATTGTAAATAAGAGAAATAGAGTGGGGTCGAGGTGTTGCCTGCACAACAAAATAGAGACGGGTGCAGTGAGGGGTTCATAATACCACACATGACGAAGTTTCAGAGGTGAATGGCTCATGGACATTTATTGCTTGGACATGAGTGCAGAGAAACAGAGAAGTGTTGTTAGTGTCAAACAAACGAACAATGATGGATCTTGGGAAGTTAAAGCTTGTCAGGACATACCCAGTGAATGGCAGGGTCCTGAGGAGTGTTAATGAAATGATAAACCTGAAGCACAGGTAAATAGTTCCGTGCAAGTGCCAACACAGGTAGACAAGGTGGTGAAGAAGGTGCACAACATGCTTAAATTCATGGCAAAGGCTTTCAGAGGAGTTCGGACATCACATTACAGTTGTAGAAATCATAATTAAACCACACCAGGAGTAGCCTGTGCAGTTCTGGTCACCAGGAGAGGAAGGATGTGATTAAGGTGCAGAAATGATTCACAGGAATGTTACTCGGACTAGGGGCTTGAGTTACAAGGAAAGATCAGATTGAATGGGACTGTTTTCCCTGGAGTGAAGGAGGCTGAGGGGAGAAATGACAGAAGTTTATAAAACTATGAGAGGTGTAGACAAGGTAGACAGTCAGAATCACCTCCCCAGTGTAGAAGTATCAAATATGAGAAGGCACAGCTTTAAAATGCCAGGGTGAGAATTTAAAGGTGGATTTCAGGGCAGGTAAGATTTCTGTTTCCATACAAAGAGTGGTGAGGGCCGGGTTTCGGCTGCCATGGGCAGTGGTGGAAGCAGATACGATAATGACACTTAACAGGGTTTTAGATAAGCCATGAATATTCAGAGGATTGAAGCACATGAATTATACATAGGCTGGAGATTTAGTTTCATTTTGCATCCTCTTCAACACAGACAGAAGAAGGGCCTGTTCCTGTGCTATACTGTTCTGTGTTCTCATTGAGCCTGAGTGACTGGGGATTCATTAGCCGGGGTCACAGACAGGTGTATCAGTGGCAAGCAGAGAGATTGCAGGATGCTGCATTACCTGCCTGGTACCAGAGCCAAGGATGTAACTGAACAAGTACAGGCCATTCTGAAAGGGCAGGGTGAGCAGCCAGAGGACGTGTCCATATTGGTTCTAACAAAAGAGACAAAGTCCTGCAAAGAGACTCAGGGAGTTGGGGAAAAAGATAAGTAGAGTCTCTTGGGGGGGGGGGGGGATGATGGGGGTAATCCCAGTGTCACCTGCTACCGAGGGAAGAAATAAAAAGGTGGTACAGTTATATGTGTGGCTAACAAGCTGGTGCAAGACGGAGGGTTTTAGTTAAATGGATCATTTGAGTTTTTTTTTCCAGGAGAGGAGATGGGAAGAGTGAAAGGTCACTGGTGGCGTTGACGGATGTGGATTAACACAGAAGGTAAGTCCAAATAGACAAATTACAGTGTCTCAGTAGCACTACAAGTGCACAGATAAACAAGTATTAGAAGTAAGAGAAAGAATAAAAAGTTACCACAAACAGTCTAACATGAGGGGTGTCATCACTTCCCCGGCTACGGGTTGACTCATTACAGAGCCGGGGGTCAGAATGACTTCATACAGCGCTCCTTGGAGCAGCACAGTGATGTCAGTCTGTTACTGAAGATGCTCCTCTGTTCAGCCAAGGAGGCATGCAGAGGGTGAGAAACATTGTCCAGAATTGCCAGGATATCCATTGGATCGTTTGTTCTACCAGGGTCTCCAGTGTGTCCAGTTTGACTCCAATAACAGAGTCAGCCTTTCTAATCAATTTATTCTCAGATGACATCATCCGTGTTGATGCCATTGGCCCAGTACACCACTGGATAGTTAGGCCAAGTTAATGAACACAGTGGCATTGAGGGCCTGAAGTGTGCTTGTATCAGTACCGAGTGTGGAACAGTTAATGCAGATGTACTTCGAGCCTGGATTAGTACATGGCACAGTGATTCAGCCATTACTAAGAAGGGCAGGACTGGTAGCTAAACATTCCAGGATTCAGATTCAGACAGTCCAGAGGGAGGTGAATGAGGTATGGGGAGCAGTACTGCGGATCAGGCAGAATATCACAAATTCAAGGTCATCCCAGAGGCTCATCCAGTAAGACAATGTGGGTGGAACTCAGGAATGAGAAAGATGAAATCACTGTGATGGGATGAAACTGTAGGGCTCCCAACAGCCAGTAAGAGAGAGAGGAATAGATATGTCAGCAGGTAATGGACTGATGTAAAAACAACCGAGTACCTGTAGTGAATAATCTCTGGAAACTGACTGGGTCTCCCTTCCCACTTGAGTCTTGGTTGGGGCATTATTTGTTAAAAGTTTTCAGCAAGGTTTCCTAAAACAGTATGTGGCAGGAACAACCAGTGTTCAAAGAGAAATTAGTCAGGATTAATGGGTCAAATAGACTAGATCAACCCAGAATGATCCTGTGACCAGTAATAGTCTGAAAATTATTCTAGTCTCCAGTGAATCTTCTAAGCTCCTGGTTGGACAAGATCAATTGTGTAATCGGGACACACCTCTGTAAACACACTGATACCATATTCCAAGCACACTGAGCTGCCAGAGCACAGCACCGGCCAGTGAGGACACAGACCAGTACAACACCCGGCTCCCTTCTACAAAGTTCAAAGCTGAAAATAAATGTATTATCAAAATACATTTCTGCATTAAATACGCAACCCCGGGATTTATTTTCTTGTGGGCGTACTGCTGGTTTGTTAGAGCTGTTGGGGGGGTATAAACTAATTTGGCAGGGGCATGAGAACTGGCCTGAAAGGACAGCTGGTAAAGAAAGAAAAGATAGCATGCAGTCACGCTGTCAGGAAGAGCGAGCAGATAATAGGACATAACTGTAGCCAGCAGAGGGATGCAGAATCAATAAGGGTAGCAAATCCAATACTTGAAGTGTTATACCTCAATGCACAACGTATAAGAAATAAGGTGGATGATCTTATTGCCCTGTTATGGATTGTCATGTATAATGTGATCATCACGGAATCACGGCTGAAAAATATTTATAGTTGGGAGCTAAATGCCCAAGTTAGACACATCAGAGGGACAGGAAGGTAGGCAATGGGTTGACATGGCTCTGCTGGAAAAGAATGGTATCAAATCAGTAGAAAGATGTGCCACAGGATCGGAAGATGTTGAATCATTTTGCGTAGAGTTAAAAAAAACTCCAAGTGTGAAAGGACGTTGATGCAGTTATAAACAGGCCGTCAACAGTTGTTTGAATGTGGACCACAGATTACAACAGGAAATAGAAAAGGCATGTCAAACGGTCAATGTTATTGGAGATTTCATGGGAGATTTCGACATCCAGATCAACTGGGAAAATCAGATTGGAAATAGATCTCGAGAGTGAGTTTGCTGAATGCCTAAGAGATGGCTCTTCAGAGCAGTTTGTTGTTGAGCCTACGAGGGAATCAGCTATTCTGGATTATGTATTAATTAATGAACAGGAGGCAATCAGGGAACATAAAGTAAAAGAACCCTTAGGAGGCAGTGATCACAGTATCACTGAGTTCAACTTGAAATTGGATAGGGAGAGAGTACAGTCTGACATAGCAATGTTTCAGTGGAGTAAAGGTAGTAACAGTGGTGTGAGAGAGGAGTTGGTTAAAGTAAATTGGAAGGAGATGCTGGCAGAGATGGCAGCAGAGCAGGAATGGTGAGAGTTCCTGAGAAAAATGAGGGATGTGCAGGATAATTGTATTCCAGAAACAAATATATACTCAAATGGCAAAATAGTACAACTGTGGCCGACAAGGAAGTCAAAGCTAATGTAAAACCAAAAGGGAGGGCAGAAAACAAAGAAAAAAAAATAGTCAGAATACAGAGGATTGGGAAGCTTCTGACAGCTTACAGAGAGCAACCTAAAGAGGATAAAGATTAAATATGCAAGCAAGCTAGCAAATATTATCAAAGTGGATAGTTTAAGATTTTAGAAGTATGTAAAACATAACGGAGAGATGAGACTGGATATTTGACTGCTAGAAGAATAGGCCAGATAAATAATAATGTGTTGGGGTGGGAAGGAGATGGCAGATGAACTAAATGAGTATTTTCCATCAGTGGAAGATACTAGCTGTGTGCCAGTTGTTGAAGGGTGTGAGGGGAGAGAAGGGACTGCAGTTATTATTATTATTATAAGGGAAAGGTGCTCAAAAAGCTGAAAGCCCTGAGGGTATACAAGTCACCCGGAACAGATGAACTGCACCCTAGGGTTCTTGCAGAGTTAGCGGTAGAGATTATGTTGCCATTAGTAATGATCTTTCAAAACGTATTGGACTCTGGCATGGTGCAAGGGGACTGGAAAATTGCAAATGTCACTCCACTCTTTAGGCGGCAGAAAGGAAATTATAGACCAGTCAGCCTGACCTCAGTTGTTGGGAAGATGTTGGAGTTAATTGTTAAGGATGAGGTTATAGAGTATTGGAATCACAGGACAAGTAAAGACAAAGTCAGCATGGTTTCCTTAAAGGGAAATCTTGCCTGATGAATCTGTTGGAATTCTTTGAGATTGCATGAAGGAAAAATAACGGGGATGCAGATTCTGTCATATGTTTGGGCTTTCAAAAGGCCTTTAACAAGGTGCCACACATCAGGCTGCTTACAAGGTTAATAGCCCATGGTACGGCAGGAAAGTTACTCACGTGATTACAGCATTGGCTGATTGGTAGAAGGCAGCAAGAGGGAATAAAAGGGTCCTGTCTGGTTGTCTGCCAGTGAGTAGTGGTGTTCCGCAGCGGTCGGTGTTGGGAACATTTCTTTTTGTGCTGTATATCAATGATTTAAATGACAGAATAGATGGCTTTGTTGCAAGATTGCAAGATGACAAGAAGGCAGGTACTGTTCAGGAAACAGGTAGGTTGTAGAAGTACTTTGACAGGTTAGGAGAATTGGCAAGACAATGGCAAATGAAATACACTGTTGGAAAATGCATGGTCATGCACTTTAGTAGTAGAAATAAACGTACCGACTATTTTCCCAATAGGGAGAAAATCCAAAAACCTGAGACTCAAAGGGACTTGGGAGTCTTTGTGCAGAACAACCTAAAGATAACTTGCAGGTAGAGTCGGAGGTGAGGAAGGCAAAAGCAATGTTAGCATTCACATCAAGCGGTTAGAATACAAGAGCAGAGATGTGATGCTGAGACTTTTTTAAGGCATTAGTGAGGCCTCACCTTGAGTATTGTGAAGAGTTTTGGGCTCCTCATCTAAGAAAAGATGTGCTGGCATTGGAAAGATTCCAGACGAGGTTCACAAGGATGATTCTGGGAAAGAAGCAGTTATCATACGAGGAACATTTGATAGCTCTGGGTCTGTACTCACTGGAATTTCGAAGGATGGGGGTGGGGTGGGGAATATAATTTTGAATGTTGAGAGGCCTGGACTGAGCAGATGTGGAAAGGATGTTTCCTATCTTGGGGGAGTCTAGGACTAAAAGGCACAAGGATAGAGGGGTGTCCATTTAAAACAGAAATGCGGAGAAATTCTTTAGCCAGAGTGTGCTGAATTAGTTCAATGTATAGCCACAGGCAGCTGTGGAGGCCACATCCTTGGGTGTATTTAAGGTAGAGCTTGATAGGCTCATGATAGGACATGGCTCGCTTCTCCACTCTGCACTGAACTAAGCATCTGTGCACAAACTCTCTTTGAGCATTTCAGTTCAATACGCTACAAAATTTGCTTGTGCTTATTGTTTGCAGGATTTGTCTGTCCTTCTGCACATTGGGTGTTTGATGGTCTTACTTTATTTGTGGATTTTTTGGCTTTCTTTGTTTTATGGCAACCTGTTTGAAACAAACCTCAAAGTTGTAGAATGTATATGTACTTTGATAATAAGTTTACTTTGAACTTCGATTCAAAAACCTGATGCTTGAGGGATCAAATAAGGACACAAATTTAACAAAACTTAAAACTGATGCTCCTGTAGTTACAGGCCAGGATGCAGAAGAGTGGAAAATGATAAATATTCTTCCTCTTTTTAAGAACTGCAATAGGGACAAAAAGGGAAACTGTACCCTGGTGACTCTTATGTTAAGTGGGAGGGATATTATTAGAAAAGATATTTAAGGATGGATCAGCTCAGACTTTATAAGGCATTGGTCTAATCACACTTGGAGTATTGTGAACAGTTTTGGGCACTTATCTAAAAAACTACATGCTCACATAGGAGAAGGTCTAGAGGAGGTTCACAAAAATTATCATGGCAATAAAAGGGTTAATGAACAAGGATTGTTTGATGGCTTTGGGGCTGTACTCTCTGGGCTTTAGAAGAATAACGGAATCTCATTGCAACCAATCAAATATTGAAAGGTCTAGAATGGAGTGGGGAGGGTATTTCCGATAGTGGGGCAGTCTGGGACCACAGGGCACAGCCTCAAAATACTAGGACATACCATTATAACAAAGATAAGGAGCAATTTCCTGAGTAAAGAGTAGTGAATTTGTGCTGCCTATGTCAGGATGTTGTTCACTGACTAGAGCTCAGCGTTTATCACCATCATTCCCACAGTCCTGATCAATAAGCTACAGAACCTAGTCCCTCTGCAATTGGATCCTCGACCTCCTAACCAGGAAACCACAATCTGTGTGGTTTGGTGATAATCCACACAGATTGTGTGGATTAATGGAGATGGGCTAACCCCTATTGGCATCAATGGATCTGGAGTTGAGAGGGTAAACAGCTTTAAGTTTCACAGCAGCAACATACCCGAAGATCTCACGTGGTCTGTACGTACCTGCTGATTGGTGGAAAAGGCACAACAGCACATCTTTCACTTCAGATTACTAAGGAAGTTTGCTATGGGCCCCCAAATCCTAAGAAATTTCTTCAGGGGCACAATTGGGAGCATCCCCACTGGCTAGTATGGGAACTGTACCTCCCTTAATCGCAGGATTCTGCAGAGTGTGGCGCGAACAACCCAGCGCATCTGTAGTTGTGAACTTCCCATGACTCAGGACATTTACAAAGACCAGTGTGAGAAAAGGGCCCGAAGGATCATTGTGGACCCAACTCACTTCAAGCACAATCTATTCCAGCAGCAACCATCCAGGAAACGGGTACTGCTGCATAAAAGACAGGACCAACAGGCTGCTGGACAGCTCCTTCCACCAGGCTATCAGACTGATTAACTCACGCTGATCTGAGGGAACCTCTATGTACATTGACTGTCCTATTTATTAACAATTATTATAAATTACTATGATAGCACATGGCATATTTAGATGGAGACATAACATAGATTTTTACTCCTCATGTACATGAACGATGCAAGAAATAAAGTCAATTCAAATTCAAATATCTCTTCTTTGCTGAGGATCAACACTGGCCCTGATGCACCTCAAGAATGTGCAGTTAGTCAACTGCTCTACTCCCTCTATAGCCATGACTATGTGACTAAGTATAGCTCAAATGCAATCTATAAATATGCCTCATACAACCATTGTTGGCAGAATCTCAGATGGAGATGATTGGACATACAGGAGTGGGATATACCAGTTAGTTGAGTGGTGTCTCAGCAACAACCTTGTGCTCAATGTCAGTAACAGAAAAGAGCTGATTGAAGGAAGGGTAAGAAGAGGGAACATGAACTAATCCTCATAGAGGGATCAGAAGTGGACAGCGAACAATTTCAAGTTCCTGGGTGTCAATATCTCTGAGGATCTATTGATGCAGCTACAGTATAAAGAAGGCAAGGCAGCAGATATATTTCATCAGGAGTTTGCAGATATTTGGTTTATCACTTTAAAACACCCAAAAGCTGCTGTAGATGTATTCTATATATATTATTTAAACTTTGCTCCATTTTAATCTACTTTATATACATATACATATCCATATATACACACATACTGTAACTTATTTCGATATTATCATGTACATTGAACTGCTGCTGCTAAATTAACAAATTTCCGGATAAAAGTGTTTCAGAGGGTTTAAAAATCTGTCATGATCTCTGATTCCTTGCAGAATGGGGCAGCAGATGAGATGGGCCAAATGGCCTAATTCTGCTCCTGTGTCTTATGGTCCGATGGTCCAGGAGCAGCTGCAGGATATTTCAAAGGGAAGGTTGAAAAGCTGGACATCGTGGTGGACAGTGCATGTTGGTTATTGCAATGTAGGGAGGAGGAGGGATGTGGTCCTGTGCAGTGAATTTAGAAAAATAAGACAGAAACTAAAAAGTAGTAAGCTCTATATTACTCCCAGTGACACTTGTTAGTGCAGGGAGATATAGACAGATACCACTGATGAATGTGTGGCTGAGGAGCTGCTGCAGCGGGCAGAGTACAGGTTTCATGGATCAATGGGTCAACTTCTAGGGATGGGTAGGCAGAAACTATTCAGTCCCCAGGGTCTTCTAGGGAAGGAATCGTTTTCTCAATCCTGAAACAGCACGGAATAGTTTTGACGTGATAGGATGGAGGTTGAAAGGGTGAGCTGATGGAGGTGGATAAAATTATGTGAGGCATACAAGGTTTAGAGTGACAGGGACTGTTTCCCGTGGTGTGGCTGCCAAAAGCTAAAGGGAATTGTTGTAAGGTGAGGGGGTTGCTTTTAAGGGGAACTGAAGGGTAAATATTTGACACAGAGAATAGCCGGTATCCCAAATGACCTGCCAGAGGAGCTGGTAGAGGCAAATACACACAAAGCCTCTGTTCATGAACACTTCCCTGGAACCTGTCATTACTGTGTTCATCCTGCCCTGGTTTAACTCCCCGATGCTGGGTCCATTGTTGTTTTCCATCTGTATGAACGATCTGGATGAGAATGTGGTAAACTGGATCAGCAAGTTTGCAGATAACACCAAGATTAGTGGCATGGTGGACAGCAAAGATGGCTAGCAAATCTTGATGTGGGATTTGGACCAGCTGGAAAAATGAAGGAGGTTACAATCTAGAACGCACTGCCTGTGGGGGTGGTGCAGGACCATCTGAAAGAGCATTTGGATCATCAGTACAGGGTAGGAGATAGACCAAGTGCTGAGTTAGTGCAGACAGATACTTGATGGTCAGTATAGACATGCAGAAAACACTGACTGTGAAAGCTCAGTGGGAACCTAAAACACAGAACTTCAGGATGGACTTACCAAAAACACTCAGAACACAGGACAATCGATTTTTAAACAACAACACACACAAAATGCTGGTGGAACACAGCAGGCCAGGCAGCATCTATAGGGAGAAGCGCTGTTAATGATTCGGGCTGAGACCCTTCGTCAGGACGAAGCAAAAGGAAAGATAGTAAGAGATTTGAAAGTACTGGGGGTAGGGGGAAATGCAAAATGATAGGAGAAGACCGGAGGGGTGGGATGAAGCTAAGAGCTGGAAAGGTGACACGTCCCATTCCCATTCTGATATGTCTATCCATGGTCTCCTCTATTGTCAAATTGAATCCAAACTCATGTTGGAGGAACAGCACCTTATATACCGGCTGGGTAGCCTCCAAGCTGATGACCACATTGACCTGCATGTGGCATCACAGAGAGACAGGGTTGTCTGTTGTACTTGCCTTGTCAGCCAAAGAACTGCGACTCATTAGAATTAGACAAAACTGATTAAAGGCAGATTGAAAGGGGATCTAAAGGGTACATACTTCACACAGAGAATAGCTGCTCTCCTAAATCAGCTGCCAGAGGAAGTGTGGGGGCAGAAACCCACAAAGTTTCTGTTCATTAAAACTTCTCAGGAGCCTGACATTCACTGTGCACATCCTGCCCTGGTTGAACCGCCCAGAATAGAGTCAGTGATTTATACAGAACTGAAACCGTCCCTGCGGTAAAACTCATCCAGGCCGACCTGAACTCGTCCCATTCGCCTGCATTAGACCCGTGTCCCTCTCAACCTTTCCTATCCACGTAACTGTGCAAATATGGTTTAAATATTGTACCTGAGACAGAGAGCCGGTGCGGTGAGACGCTGACAGACACTCACTGTTCCGAGGGCAGGAAGAGGAGAGGCCATTCCCACAGTGGAGCCAAAACCCAAAGTAGAGACCGACTCCACTTTACCACAACCCCGTGCCCACCATCCCGGACCGTTCCCCAGGGAACGACGTCAATAACGGTGGACCCGCTATGACGTCAGCTCGTCACAGATCGGCAAACCGCAACACGGTATCACGTGACGTTGAGTCAACAGCTCGGGAGGCGGGGCAAAGAGAACTGTCAATCAGTCGAGACGCTGAGAAATTGCGAACATTGTAACAGGTGGGTACGGGGGGGAATTTCCGGGAACGGTGACCCCACCCCACCCACTGAAATTGAGTGTAATTTTTATTTGTAATTTTATATGTAATTGACAGTAATTTTAATTTGACTCTTCGGTCTTATAAATATTTCATAATTGTATTTTCTATATTTTTGTGTGGATAATATTTTTTAAATTGGGCTAAAAATACGTTGTAACCAGATTACTGAACCCTTTATAAAAAGAACTTTCCGAAAAAATATTGTTAAAGCCAAAAATTTTGATCCAAACTAAGTTAACAGAAACATAGAAAACCTACAGCACAAGACAGCCCCTTCAGCCCACAAAGTAATGCCGAACATGTCGCTACCTTAGAAATTACTAGGCTTACCCATAGCCCTCTATTTTTCGCAGCTCCATGAACCTATCGAAAAGTCTCTTCAAAGACTATCGTATCGCCTCCACCACCGTTCCAGCAGCCCATTCCACGCACTGACCACTCTGAGTGAAACACTTATCACTGACATCTCCTCTGTACCTACTCCCCAGCATCTAAAACCTGTGTCCCCTTCTGGCAGCCATTTCATCACTGGGAAAAAGCCTTTGACTATCCACACGATCAATGCCTCTCATCATCTTATACACCTCTATCAGGTCTTCTCTGATCCTCCGTCGCCCCAAGGAGAAAAGGCTGAGTTCACTCAATCTATTCTCATAAGGCATGCTCCGCAATCCAGGCAACATCCTTGTAAATCTCATATGCACCTTTTCCATATCCGTCCTGCAGTGAGACGACCAGAACTCTGTACAGTGCTCCAAGTGAGTCCTATATAGCTGCAACATTACCTCTTGGCTCCTAAATTCAGTTCCACGGTTGATGAAGGCCAATACATCGAACGACTTCTTAACCACAGATTCAAACTGCGCAGCTGCTTTGAGTGTCTTATGGACTCAGAACCCAAAATCCATCTGATCCTCCGCAATGTCAAGAGTCTTACCATTAATACTATATTCTGCCATCATATTTGACCTACCAAAGTGAACCACTTCGCATTTATTTCGGTTGAACTCCATCTGCCACTTCTCAGCCCAGTTTTGCATCCTTTCAATGTCCCGCTGTAACCTCTGACAGCCCTCCACACTGTCCACAACACCTTCAACCTTTGAGTCATCAGCAAAGTCACTAAATCATCCCTCCACTTCCGCATCCAGGTCATTTATAAAAATCACAAAGAGTATGTGTCCCAGAACAGATCCCCGAGGCACAACACTGCTCATCGAACTCCATGCAGAATATAACTGGTCTACAACCACTCTTCTGTGGGCAAGCCAGTTCTAGATCCACAGAGCCTCCTTAGTTTCTCAATAAGCCTTGCATGGGGACCTTATCAAATGCTTTGCTGAAATCCATATACACACATCTGCTGCTCATCCTTCATCGATGTGTTTAGTCACAACCTCAAAAAATACAATCAGCCTCCTAAGGCATGAATTGCCCTTGACAAAGCCATGCTGACTATTCCTTCCCATATTATATCTTTCCAAATGTTCATAAATCCTACCTCTCTGTATCTTCTCCATCAACTTACCAACCACTGAGGTAAGACTCACTGGCCTATAATTTCTTAAGCTATATCTACTCTCATTCTTGAATAAAGGAACAACATCTGCAACACTCCAACCCTCCGGAATCTGCCCCGACCACATTGATGAGGAAAAGATCATCGCCAGAGGCTTAGCCATCTCCTGTCTTGCCTCCCACAGTAGCCTGGGGTACATCTCATTCGGTCCTGATAACTTATCCAACTTGAGGCTTTCCAAAAGCTCCAGCACATCCTCTTTCTTTATATCTACATGCTCAAGCATTTTAGTCTGTTGCAAGTCATCACTACAATCACCAAGATCCTGTTCCATAGTGAATGCTGAAGTAAAATATTCATTACCTCTGTTACTTCCTCTGGTTCCATACACACTTCCCCACTGTCACACTGGATAGATCCTATACTTTCACCTCTTATCCTCTTGCTCTTCACATACTTGTAGAATGCCTTGGGGTTTTCCTTAATCCTGCTCACCAAGGCCTTCTCATGGCCCCTTCTGGCCTTCCTAATTTCCTTCTTAAGCTCCTTCCTGTTAGCCTTATAATCTTCTAGATCTCTAACATTATTTAGCTTTCTGAAACTTTTGTAAGCTTTTCTGTTCTTCTTGACTAGATTTATTACAGCCTTTGTACACCATGGTTCCTGTACCCTACCATAACTTCCCTGTCTAATTGGAAAGTACCTATCCAGAACTCTACACAAATATCCCCTGAACATTTGCCACATTTCTTCTGTAGTCTTCCCTGAGAACATCTCTTTCCAATATAAGCTTCCAATTTCCTGCCTGACAGCCACATATTTCCCTTACTCCAATAAAACGCTTTTTCTAATTTGTCTCTTCCTATCTCTCTCCAACAATATTGTAAAGGAGATAGAATTATGATCATTATCTCCAAAATTCTCTCCCACTGAGAGATCTGACCAGGTTCATTTCACACTTGTTATCACAGTGCATATATTTCACCATATAGTTCAAAGTTCAAAGTAAAGTTTATTCTAACAGTGCATACACGTCACCTCATTCAACCCTGAGAATCATTTTCTGCAGGCCTCCTTTGTAAATCTATAAAACAGTAACTGTTAACTGTAAATATCAGGAACTATAAACTGTAAACAAATAGAGCAAGTGCAGAAAAATAAATAGCAATAGATAATGAGCATGAAATAACAATATAACAGTCCCCAAATCAGTCCTGACCTGCGTGCAGCTATCAGCTTTTCTTCAGGCCCCTGATGTTTGAGGGTTAATAACTGTTCTTGAACCTGGTGGTGCGAATCCTGAGGTACCTGTACCTTCTACATGATGACAGCAGTGAGAAAAGAGCATTGCCTGATTATGAGGATTTTTGATGATGGACATTGCTTTTCTATGGCTATGTTTCATGTAGATGTGCTCTGTGGTTCTGAATGTTTTAGCCGTGATGTACCTGAGCTGAATCCACTACCTTTTGTAGGATTTTCCACTCAAAGGCAATGATGATCCTATACAAGGCAGTAATGCAACCATTCAGCATACTTTCCACCTCAGACTTATAGAAGTTTGCCAAAGTTTTCAATGACACGCTGTATCTCTGAGAGCCCTGAGGAAGTAAAGGTGCAGTCGTGCTTTCTTCACAATAATATTTATATGATGGGTCCAGGACAGATCCTCTGACAGAGACACACTGCAATTTACAGATATTGACTTTCTTCACATCTGATTGTCCAAAGATTACTGGCTCATGGATGTCTGGTTTCCTTCTCCAGAAGTCTGCAATCTGTCCCTTGGTCTTACTGAAACTGAGTGAGAGGTTGTTGTTATTATGCCACTCAGACAAGCTTGATCTCTGGAGTCTTGCTCTGTAAGATCTGTCTGTATGCAGGTAGGATGAATAAAGTCAAATTATCTGACTTAACAAAATGCAGTCTCGGGAGAAAACAATAGACATCCCTTATCATATTGCAGTAGAGGTCTAGTGTGGTGGGACCTTTGGCACAATAGGGTACTACTTTCAGATTCATTTTTCTCAGGTATTTACAGGAAAATAAATACAATGGAATTTATGAAAGCTATAAACAGCAAAGACTGACAGACAACCAATGTGCAAAAGACAGATCATGCAAATAATAAAAAAAAATAAATTTTACTGTGAAATTCAATTGTAGAATACTTGAAAGTGAGTCTGCAGAATATGGAATCAGTTCTGTGAAGATACCTGTGTCATTTCAAGACCATGACTTCTGTAGGTTAATAACTCTCCCTGGTGCTGGTGGTGTGGGACCTAAGGCTCCTGTTTATCCTTCCCGATGCAGCTGTGTGAGGAGAGCTTGAGGTGGATGAAGGATGTTTTTGATGATGGATGCAGTTTACTTGTAGAAGTGCAACTTGTAAATGTACTGAATGATGGGGAGGGCTTTACCTGTGACGAACTGAGATGCATCCACTAGTTAGAAACATAGAAAAGCTACAGCACAATACAGGCCCCTCAGCCCACGATGCCCTGCCAAACCCGTACTTATTTTGGAAATTACCTGACGTTACGCATAGCCCTATATGTTTCTAAGCCCCGGGTACCTATCCAGGAGTCTCTTAAAAGACTCCATTGTATCCACCTCCACACCTTGGCCGGCAGCCCACTCCACACACTCACCACGCTCTGTGTAAAAACTTGCCCCTGACATCTCCACAAAGTTCTTGTAGACCTTTCCTTTCCATTCCTGATCATTGTGTTTCCATATCAGGCCAGGATGAAATCAGTCAGGTTACTCTCCACTGTGCATCTATATATGTCAAAATTTTAGATGTCATGCTGACTATATGCAGGTAGAGTCACTGCCTTCTTTAAAATGGCACTTACTGCTAGTCCCACGACAGACCCTCTGAAATGATAATGGTGAGAAATTTAATGTTACTGACTCTCCATCTCCAGTCCCTGATGATGACTGGCTGATGGATCACCGGTTTCCTCCCCCTGTCGTCGGTGATCAGCCCTTCGGTTTTGCTGATATTGAGTGAGAGGTTGTCGTTGTGGCACCATTCAACCAGATCGTTCATCTCCCTCCTGAGGGCAAATGTGTCACCACCTTTGATTCATCCAACAACTGTGGTGTCATCTGCACACTTAAATATGGCATTGGAATTGTACTTAGCCACACAATCACAGGTATAATGTGAGTGGAGTAGTGGTCAATGCTCACAGCCTTGTGGTACACCAGTGCTGATGGTGATTGTGGAGGAGTTGTTGACTTTGAATGCAACGTCTTCACTGTGGAAGGGAAATAGAAATTACATCTGAGAGAGAAGATTACATTAAATTCAGCAAAATATCAGAATGAAAGTGAGCTACTTTTTCACAGAAATGTGAAAACAGGGCCAACTTGTCCACGCTGATGTTTGTCAGTCTGCAAGGAGTATTGTGAGCAATGCTGGGCCCTTTATCCAAGGAATGATGTGTTTGCATCAGAGAGGGTCCAGAGCAGGTTCACAAGAATGACCGCGGGAATGAAAGGGTTAACATATGAAGAGCATTTGATGCCTCTCAGCCTGTGCTTGCTGGAGTTTAGAAGAGTGAGGAGAGAGTCACATTATAACCACTTGTGTGAACGTGGAGAGGATGCTTTCTGTAGTGTGTTAGTCCAGCACCAGATGGCACGCATTCAGAATAGAAGGATGTGTCCTCAGAATAGAGATGAGAGGCCATTTTTTTTTCAGCCAGAGGTTCATGAATCAGTGGAATCCATTGTCAAGAGTGGAGGAAGCCACACAGTGAGCACTGGATACAATCAATTGACATGTTAATCCATGGCCTCCTCCACTGTTGCGATGAGGCCACACTCAGATTGAAGGAGCAACACGTTATATTCCAACAATCTGATGACATGAACTTCAATTTCTCTAACTTCCGGTGTTGTTGCATGCCTCCTTCACCATTCTTCATTCCCTTTTCCATCTCAGATTATCTTCCTACCTGCCTATCACCTCCCTTTGGTTTTCGTCCCTGTTTTCTTTCTTCCATGGCTTTCTGTCCTCTTCCACTAGATTCTCCCTCTCTAGCCCTGTATCTCTTTCACCAATCAACCTCCCAGCTCTTTACTTCACCACCCCTCTCACAGTTTCACCCATCACATTGTGTTGTTTTCTTCAGTCCTGCTGTAGGCACTCGGCCCGAAACGTTGACTGTACTCTTTTCCATAGAGTCTGCCGGGCCTGCAGAGTCCCTCCAACATTTTGTGTGTGTTGTGCAGATACAGGTGATGATCTGAGCAGGCTTGCAGGTGAAGTTTTGCTTCTCCTGGATGGACTATTTGGGTTTCTGAATGGTGGTGCAGGGGCAAGTGTAGCACATGTTCCGATTACAGGGATGAGCCAGCTGTGAGATCAGTGGGGAGGGATTGATGGATAAGGAAATCACGGATAGAATGATCCCGGCTAAAAGTGGAGAGTGGGACGGGGAAAGGATGTGTTTAGTGCTGGAATCCCTTTGAAGGTGGTGGACATTATGTAAAACGTTGTGCTGGACAGAAGCACACGGGAGGTGGTAAGTAAGGACAAGGGGAACTGTAACCGTGTTATGGCAGTGAGAAAATGGGGTAAGGGTAAATGTCTGAAAAATGGAGGGGATATAAGAGGGTGAGAGCAGCAGCAATGAGAGAGGAAGGGAAACCTCGTTCTTTGGAGAAGGAAGACATTGCTGACATTCCAGCAAGGAAAGCTTCATCCTGGGAACAGGTGTGATGGAGATGTATAAAACGGGCGGCATTTGCACAGAGGACAGGCTGGGAAGAGCTATAGTCAATATAGCCGTGAGAGTCGGTAGGTTTATAGAAAGGTATCACTGGCCAATCTGTCTCCAGAGATGGAGGCAGTGGTATTGAGAAATCAGAGAGAGGTGAATATGAAGTGACTGGAGGGTTATGGATGATAAACAGAAGGACATTTAATATGAATTGGCATCAATTTTAGTGCAATATCATGGGCCGAATGGCCTTTCCTGTGCTGCACTCTTTTGTTTGTTCCATATTCCAAGAAAGGGAACATGAAATGTCATGAGTGAGTTTAAGAACATTCAATGGTATTTTTATATACTCTTGAAACAGGATGGTTGCCATAGAGTATGTAGGACCTCTCAAAAACAAACGAGGGAATTTCTGCCAAAAGCCAAAATAAGTGGGTGAGATACTAAATAAGTAATTTGCGTCTTTGTTTTGGTGGATGGAATTTAATGTATGAAGTGTGAGGTGTTGTATATACATTTCGCAACACTGTATTCCACCTGCCGCTTGTTGTCCAGTCTTCTAATTTGTCTAATTTCTACTACAATGGCATTGTTTCCTCAGCATTATCAAACCCCTCCACCTATCTCCATATCATCCGCAAACAAAGCCATCAATTCCATTTTCTAGATCATTGACAAACTATGTGAGAATCAGCAGTCTCAATAGTGTCTGAACACCATCAGTCACCAGCAGCCAACCAGAAAAGGCCTGTTTTATTCCCACATTGCATCCTGCCTGCCAGCCATTCCTCGATCCATGCTGGTATCTTTCCTGTAACCCCATAGGACTTTATCTTGAAAAGGAGCCTCATGTGTGGCACCTTATAAAACACCTTCTGAAATTCCAGGTAAGTGACATCCACTGCCTCTCATTGTCCATCCTGCTTGTTACTTCCTCAAAGAACTCTGACAGATTTGTCAGGTAAGATTTCCCCAAGCAGACTTTGAATTATTTTATCATTGGTCTCCAATTACCTCGGAACCTCATCCTTAATAATAGACTCCAACACTTCCCCAGCCACTGAGGTTAGGCTAACTGGGCTATATTTCCCTTTCTTTTGCCTTCCACCTTTATTGAAGAGTGGAGTGACATTCCCAATGCTCCATTCCTCCGGGACCACGCCAGAATTAAGCGATTCTTGAAAGATCATTGCCAATGCATCCGTCATCTCTTGAGAACCTCTCTCGGGACTCTGGGATGTCCTCCACCTGTCGCAGGTGGTATATCCACCTTAAGGTCTTTGAGTTTGCATCTCACTTTTTCCTTTGTACTAGCAATGTCAATCACTCCTGTTCCGTGACGGTCACAGACTTACGCAGTCTTACGCTAGCGTCTTCCGCAGTGAAGAAACAAGCAAAGTAGCCATGAAGTTCTTCTGCTTTTTCTTTGTCCCCCATCACTAACGCGCCAGAATAATGTTCCTGTGGTCCAATATCACCTCTCTTTTTCTCTTTATAAAACGGGGGAAAATAACGGAAAAACCCTTTTGTAACGTTCTCCTTCGGGTGTAACGATAACGTCGAATTTAACGTCGAGATAAACCACAGTCAATGAAACCAGATCGCAGTAAGATTAACCATTTACTGTTCACTCTTCACATTAACATATGGTGAAAACTGTTGATAAAACAATACAAGATTGATACAGTATTTGTTCCTTCCTTAATATCACATTTCAAGTGTAAATACTTGCAAAGGTGACTATAACTACATTACACTAAGGTGCAGTATACAGGGAGAGTTTACCTGCTCCATTGACTACTTTAAATACACTTCCATGCAAACTATCCGCGACTCTTTAACTAACGAAAGCATAAACATTATCTACCGTCGTTACTTCTAACAGGATCGGCATTAACATCTTAGTTCAATATATCGATTATCTATTAACTTACAGCGTTGCTCTCACTGTGATTTCTCATGCCTGCAAACAACTTCTGCTCAGGTGAGCCTCGTGGAAAGCCCCCACCCTCGCGCTAATTTCAAACCGGTGTTTTCCCACAAGACGCGGCGAAACCGGATGTGACGTCATCACATGCCGATATATTTTACATGCAATGAATATACTTTAAACACTTCTAATTCTAACTAGAAAATACTATTGAATGAATTACTAAGCGAAAATATTATAAACTAAATAACTGTCGTAAAGACAGCACACCTTTATATTGCCGTCATATCAGCATCGGTCGATGACTCTGCAGGAGACTGAGGTACTGACTGCCTCCAGTGGTGTATGACATCGATCGATCACCATTCCCGAGCTGCTTTCTGACTCGGGTCACCCTGATTCCTCGCTCTGATGCAGTTCCCGGTATGTCCGGGTGAGGGCGCCATCGTCCGGAGACGCACACCACCGGTGAATAATCAACCCGGAATCAATGAGAGAAGTTCGTTCTGCTAATCTTCGAGCGCAGTAGGTGACTGGATGGCTGGAGAGACCTGAGACACTTTCTATGGGAAGGACAGGAGTGAAAGGCTCCAGTATTGCAGTCAACAAAAATCAAAATAATTCTATTTACCCTTTTGTATTATTGTATATATATGACAGAGTGAAATACCAAGCCCAGTTCCTCGTTAGTATAGTGGTTAGCATCCCCGCCCAACACGCGGGAGACGAAGGTTCAATTCCCCGACGGGGTGACGGTAGTTTTACTGTATTATTATTCAAGATGAATAATGAATTTTAAACATTAATTGCGGACAAGCAATTCGGTATTGAAGCGATCAGTTCTTTTGATATTGGAAAGGTGGAATAGCCCGGGTACTGTGAGCTCGAGACACGGGGGATCGCAGAAGAGAGAGACATTGGGTTCAACCTCTTTCCTCAAATATAATCCGAGAGAGTCTGTAGCTCAGCACCATTCATTGTTACACTCAGTGACAGAGTCCATCACTCCGAACACATTTAAACCGTTGCTTTTGTTGTCAGCTATCAACTCCCGCATGGTCCCACCACTTTACTAAAGTTACTGACGAATATCAGACCTGATGTAGAGTCCCGGTCCGAAACGTCGACTGTCTATTCTTTTCCATCGATGATGTCTAGCCTGCTGAGTTCCTTCAGCATTTTTTGTGTGTTGCTTGGATTTCCAGCATCTGCAGATTTCTCTTGTTTGTGACCAATACTAAATGTCATCCTATAACTCGTCATTTTTATCCTCATCTTGTTTTGGTATGCAAATGGCTCCAGGTACCCTGCAATGCAAAGGGGAACCAGGGCCTCTAACGACCTTTCTTGCCAAGTTTGACTGCACACTATCTGTAAACGTTCCTTGCCAAGGCGCGACATTAATTTAACTTGCTGTATCTTGCACACTCCCCACTTCCCTTTCGTCCTGTAAAGGACAGCATGGATTGTGGCTGCAGTTGAACTGCACAGAGAATTTGGGTGTCCTCAGTGATCCTGTCATCGACTATCTGAAGAGGAGGATTGCTGAACTATAATGGAGGCAGCTGATCTTTAAACCATCACTTCAGCGAGTGCTCTCAGGAAAGACATTAGAACAAATTTCAAAACCGGCAAGAATATAACCCTTGCCCACTGTACACTGGAGTTGCATAAACTTCCTAGCAGCCAATGAAGCTAATCAAATGGATTCCAGAGGTCATGTCTCTCCTGCCCAAACTTCTTAACCTTAGTAACTTCTAACGGGATCTTCACGATTAAATTTGTTGACGTTCCCAGATATAGCAAGTATGTTTGTGGATCATTCCAGACAATGATGTCACAAATACCTCCCCTCTCAGGCAACAGAATGTTTAATGCTGTTCAGTTTTGAAAGGCCACATTGCAGTTTTCTGCCACCTTGTTGGAAAAGTCTTTGGTGTCCAGACTTGTTTCATATAGGATTATGGCGGTGTTGTTAGCCAATTGCTGCAACACTGGGTCCATATTCATTCTCTCAGGACACCGTAAGGTAGGTCTCCAGAACAGGAACACTACAATCCAGTAACGTTCATCGTTCTCCTTCATCCGTCAATGCTGGCAGGTGTTACATATTTGCTGCTATGTACGCCAAAGAACAATAACCCCTTATCAGCTTTTGTTCAGGGCAAAGACCCATTTAAAGGCAAAACTGATATCCTTGCAAACAACAGTAGGCCTGCCAGCCAATACTGTAAGTGTCAGTACCAGAAGTTGTTGCATCACTGGTGACATAGACATTGCACGTATTGTAACCTAAATCTGATCCCGTTACTCAGTAATTGCAATAACAGACTTCACCATTATCCTCATGAAGCATCTTCAGAGCAGAAGATGTATGCAGTCCATTATGAGCAGTTTAATGCCATCGGTCCATTGGCAAGTGTAATTTCGCTGACCAGTGCTGCCTTCACAGCTCTGATCATGTTATTGAAGTGGAAAACAGAATCAAACTCAGTACAATTGAGGGGTAGAGGCTACACTGTTAACCCACCTTCCGAATAAATGGGTCCCCTACAGCACTTTCAACAACTTGACCGTTTAGTAACAACATGTTTTCATAACTCAGGGTCATGTTCTTTGAGTGGAACAGGAGCTGTGTCGCCTCATCTTTGACATGAGGTGCACAAACCACATATCCACTGACATTTTCCCAGTATCACATCGGGAGAAGAAGCCATTAGGGCCAAAAATTGACACATGGGCTCAGGAGGCATTTTACAACGGGCAGAATTATATAATTGTACAAGTTCTACAGTACAGTTTGGGATAAGGTTACTTAAAGCAAACTTTGCTGTCGGTGGTGGTAGTGGTAGTCGAGACTGAAAATGAGCTTCATCACACCTGCCTTGGCACTGAGGGCATCTCTGAGCTCAGTAGCCAGGCTGTCCGTAAACAAAGTGCACCTTCCACTGACGTCTCAATCTTTTACCCCTACCGTGTCCATTACCAACATCCCCATGTTTGATGAAGTGAATAAAGGAACTGCACAATCCATACATTTAGAATGGTTTGTTTATTTATTTATTTATTTTGCTAAATAACACTATACATTCTTCAGAACAGAAATAGTACCAGTCACAAGTGGGTGACAACTCAAATGCTGGTAAAGCAGATAAAGTTGAAACTAAACTTAGAAGGAAATTGTAAATAGAAATTAATCTAGTAATGATCAGCAACAATGTGATCACTGTCATTTTTATTAAATATAGAACAATACAAGTTAAAATAACATTCCAATTGTATATGGAAGCTGTCATAATATGTTTATACAACATTCGATGTTAATGAGAGACAATGGTAGAGCGGTCCAGGGGGTCCCCATTCCTCACACAAATATTATGCATTCCCTTAACATTTTGAATCACTTGATTTCATGTGGAATTATTATAAACATGACAGAATTTTACCTACCTCTTTTCATCTCGAACAAGTAACATTCTACTTTTTCCGGAATCGGGCCTGTGACCCATTCACAATAACATTCATTACGTTAGAGTAAATCCGTGTACTTCTGAAATACCTTGTAAGCGTACCTTACAAATGCATTCATTCATCTGCTTCTTTTTTGCAATACTGTGTATCTCATGTTAACATTGAGTGTAAAGGAAACACTTCATTTCAATATACCATATTAGTTGAGAGTGCATGAAAGTCACCATACCGATCATTCTCACACAGTGCTATTGAGAGCCTCTGATGTGGTTTACACCAGCCTCATCAAGTACTCAGGGGTACTACTTGGGTGAGTTTTGTTCTAACTGTGCCTGGGGGATGCAGAGGAACAGGGAATTATAAACATCATTATCTCCTCAGTCTCTGGAACCGGGTGTTTCTTGCTAGACACTGTGGTAGACTGTTCTTTCTTTGCCTTTTCATTCTCTAACTTTAATTCGCATTCTCTGCTCCTACTGCGAGAATCAACTAAATATTTTCGCTTTTCACTCTTCCAGTGAACAATCACAGGACACTTAAACGTTTTCTCCCATTTCTCTCCTTCCATCTACACTTCTGCAAGCATTCTCTTCTTCCATTCCACCCACTTCTCAACATATTTCATAGTTTCTGCTCCAGAGCACACGCCACCGGAGTTTTCTCAAGTGACCAGGACAGGGACTCTCACGTGACCATTCAGACACACAATCAAGGCACTCACTCATACTTCAGAATTCACATTCGCTCGGAATCGCTTCTTTCGTGCATCATGGAATCGAATCTAGCGCAAGGCACTCTCTGTCCATCATGAGGCGATAGGATTCAATCCAACACGAGGCCCCCTCTTTCCCTATTGACTCATGGGATCCAGCACGGCCCGAGGCAGCTACTGTTTCCATTTGTTCACTCACATGATTCAAGCCCATCTAATGCTCCTGTGTTACTGTTGCAGATTTCCTACATTTGACAAAGGTGATGGACTACTCCACACAAGAGGAATTCTGTGTGAGGACTGATCAGCTAGTGGGGTTGAATTCCTTTCTATTGTACAATAATTCAAGGGTTCGGTATCTCAGTACAAGTGTGTATACATTATGCAACCTCGAGATTCCTCTCCTAACGAGCAGCCACAAAAACAGGGACGCCCCCTATCAAAGCATAGAAACAGGAAGACCGTCATCACCCAATGTCAGAGAGAACACAAACGCAAGCGAACACCATTCTGAACTGAATTCCGCTAGCGAGCCCACAGTTCAAAGCAGAGCCGAGTGAACTTGGGGAACAGTGATATGAGGGCCTTGGCACCCTGATATTTTCAGTTTGGTCCGGCACCTCAATCGATGGCCAAACGTCGGGTGTAATCGCTTCGATACGCTCTAGGACCTGGACCTTGTCGCATCGATCTGATTCCCGATTCGGCACGGCGATTAAGTTTCCGTCCAAACATCGAGTTCAGTGGAATCGGTATGCGCTGGTGCCCGAGCGTCATCACCTCCATTCGGCCTTTGGCAAGGCGCTGAAATTGATCGAACCTTGAGTCCGTTTCCCTCTTGGCGACCGGCCTGCCTCCTCACCTTGCTGCGGTTCTGCCACTGCGAATTACCCTAATGACCTAAGGGAAATTACAGATTATTACAGTAATCGTTAGCCAGAAAAATCTGAATTAACAAAAATGTATTTCGTGTTTCATTAGCCACCAACGAGAAATCGCTTAAATTCACCATCACCATCTTAAATCCATTTCGAATCAACACCCACAGAGATTATCCTGAAGTCACCCATAGTGATAACCCTGTTTTTGTTCCTTCCTATAATTTGTCTCTGTGACTGATGGAGATGAGGCTGTGTAATATAATCCCATCCGATTGTTTGCCCTTCCTTAATATTGTAGCCTCACTCTTAATGCTTCTCACATTCAACTGAACACATTTCAATCCATCTGTCCTGTCGTTTATATCCCCGAACTCCTAGCCATCCATCATACAGCATTACTGAGCATGGCACCTAATTTATATTCAATCCCTCCATTCAGTGACTGGTGTTCTGTTTCACATCCCCCTGTCAATCTCGATTCAACCCTCCCGGGGTGCAGTAATGAACTTTATGATACTGACCCTCCTCCAGTGACGGTGCAAACTATCACTCTTGTACATATCATCCCTGCACCAGGAGGATTCCCAGTGATCAGGTCAATGCAAGCTCGCTTTTCCCTCGGAGGCGGGGTGGGACTCCAAATGGAGATCAGGGGCTGAGGCTGGTTGGTGATAAAGTTTAATGAGAACACAAAGGGAAAATTTATTCACTCTGATGTGGGTGCTGGAACGAGCTGCCAACAAGTGATGCATGCAAGTTTGATGTCAACTGTTAAGAGAAGTTTAAGTAGGTACTTGGATCGTAGGAGTATGAAGGGATATGTTCCCAGTGCAGGTCGATAGGAGTGGGCAGATTAAAGGATTGCGCGCAGATTAGATGGAACGAATGACCTGTTTCAGTGCTATACTTTTCTATGGCGATATGAATCTATGATCCAAAATCCTGAACCTCTGCCCCTGCACCAGCTCTTTGGTCACTCATTCATCTGCTCTAACTTTCTCTTCCTACCCCCACTACCACACGGTACTGGGAGTCACCCAGAGATTACAACCCTTCAGGTCCCGCTCTTTAACTTCTTCCCTAACTCTCTATATTCACAGTACAGGGCATCATCTCCTTTCTATCTGTCCATTGTTACCGACGAGAACCACCACCTCCGGCTGAATAAACGCTGACCCCCTTGAGAGATTTCTCCATCTGCTCGGAGACGTCCCTGACCCTGGCACCAGGCAGGGGACACGCCGGTTTATGATGATGCTGGTGATGCACGGCGATCACTTGCCAGTATCAAACAAAACCACAAACTACTTTATGAATCACACATTCTCAGCAAAACGATCACTGCAATCAAAATGCTGTTGCTTGCAACTCGGAGTTGAGTTTCCAACCGCCTATACGAACTGTAGTTTTTGCGGTGTGAACTGCAGTTTTGAAGCCGCGGGATGGTTGTGCGTGGCGCATACGGACCGAATCGAGGCGATGGGGCCCGGGCCGGAGAGTGGGGAATGAGACAATGTTGGGCCACTCCTGGAGCAGACATGGAAGTGATTCGATGTGACAGAGCTGAGGCGGGACAAGCGGACCTAATGCAGAGTATTGCCTGACCTAGCTTTTACCCAGTGAGCCCCAGAGCCACTCTCAGCTCCTCAGCTTCTCCTTCATTCTGAGGAAAGCAAAGCCAATCCATCCAGTCCCACCTCATCACGGAAAGGCCACATGCTGGACAACATCCCGGTGAATCTGCTCTACACTGTCAGGGAGGTTCATTGCTGCTACCATGGGATTAGCGGGGGGAGGGGAACCAGAGCACCAGGTCACAGATCACAGTGCAGTCATGTTCTTCCTACAGTGTGTCGCCCAGAACTGCACACAGTACTCCAGCGGTGTGGGAAACCAAATATTAGCAAGCTGGTGCCTGACACCTCTTTGTTAATCTAATATCTCTTTATTTTCTGTCAATAAATACTACACCACCCAATAGACTCACTGTTCTTAATTTAAAATTTCAGCGAGAAATCAGCTAATATTACAAATCGTTGGCATTAACATTGTCCTGATGAGGGTTCTACCCAAATCGGCGTTTATTTCTAACCTCCCATCGACAGACCAGTAGACCATTTTATATGTCTGTTTGGTTTTATATCTCGCTCTTTATTTCCCTTTTAAAATATTTGTTATTTTCCTTTCCTTGGGCCCGGTGTGGAGATTTGACTTTCCCAACACATACCCTCCATACCACCACCACCCCCCCAGTCGAGCATTTTTCATGAATTATTTGTATCATTTGAAGGCTTCTCATTAGCTGCTCTGATTGACAGCTTATTCGGACCCCACTCTTCGCACTGGTGGTATGTCTTACAACAGGGTATAGTTTTCATTTCGGCCAGTCATTCAGAGTGGTGGTGGATTGTGAAGAAATGTCATCAGAATTTACAGACGCCTCCAATATTGATTAATCTGAGGATTAACAATGTATCGATGGTGTTGTGCCTGGGCTTAGATTGGCTTCATGTACAGATGATGGGGTCTGTGGAAAAGGGGTTGCAATACTGCCTATGTGGTAAGGTCTGAACAAGCAGTGTTAGCAGCAATGGAAGAATGGTCTTTGGACTGGGTTTTAAATTTTCTGTGTCTAAATCAAAATGTGTGTGTTTTTCAAAAGCAAACACGAGGAAATCTGCAGATGCTGGAAATTCAAGAAGCACACACAAAATGCTGGTGGAACACAGCAGGCCAGGCAGCATCTATAAGGCGAAGCACTGTTGACGTTTCGGGCCGAGACCCTTCGTCAGGACTATCTGAAAGGGAAGATAGTGGACAGTGCTTCTCCTTATAGATGCTGCCTGGCCTGCTGTGTTCCACCAGCATTTTGGATGTGTGTGTTTTACTCGGAAACATGGTGCGGATTATATTCGCCTTACAGTGTATGAGAGTTTGCTGTCTAGTATTCCTGTGCTTAAAAATATCGTTCTTAGGCTGATATGGAGAGCATATATGTAATACTTAACCAACAGGCTGGTATATGTCTAAGGGAAAAGGAGATCCATCCACACACCACCCCCACCTCCCACAAACGCAGGTACTGTGAGAATTAAATTTATGCATCGCGCACGCACACAGTATCAAATTCACACCAGATACCGTTATGAAATACACTTTAAAGAGTTTACTAAAACTAAAGAGTACTAGGCAATACAATATATATGAAAGAAAAGAAAAAGTAAAAGGCGCCAACTTATCAAAGTTAAGTCAGTTTAGTGCACATCGTTGGAGCTCAACCATCGAACCATCCGACCGTCCCCTCGTCGCTTGCCTCCGACCTCCACGTCGGATGTTCTACAGACCAGTGCACTTTGACTCTGTAGTGGAGCATTTCAGACCACAGCTAGAGATGCATCGGAGGTCAAACAAGGCGAGATGTTTGGCGACATGCCGAGAGGAGAAAATGAGCCCTGCAAACTGGACTTGGTTACTAGGGTGAGGAAGCACCGTCAGACTAATTCTGTTTTAATGGTTTGTTGGGAATATACCAGCAGAGCTGATAAATGTTTTCTGCAGACACTTACAGAATATGGGTGGGAATATGGTCCTGGGGATTTTTGGACAAGTGTTCCAGCCAGGAGGTCCATCATGAACATTTCCAGCTGTGGGAATAGATTTGAGATTACTAGAGGATAAACAAATTCTTGTGGTGGTGAGAGGGCGTCTTGTCGTTTATGCAGCTAGTATTATTTCCTTTTTGCCTATCTTTACAGATGGTTCTAAAAACCCAGTTAGTAACCGGGTGGGCTCAGGGGTATTTATCCACAGCTGCCCCCCTCACTCAACTCCCTGCAGTGTGCGGACCGTCCCAACCGCGCAACAGACGACGCCATTGCCATCAACCTCGACCTGACCCTAACTCACCTGGACAAAATAAAAGACAGACACGTTCGGATGATGTTCATAGACTTCAGTTTAGCATTCGACGCAATCATCGCTCAGAAACTGATTGGAAATCTGAGCCTATTGGGTCTGTACACCTCCCTCTCCCACTGGAACCTAGACTTCCTGACGGAGACCTTTGTCAGTTCGGACCGGGAGCAACACCATCACACTGAGCACGGAGGCCCCCCGGGGCTGTGAGCTCCTTCCAGTGCTGTTCACTCTGCTGACTCACGATTGTTCTGCAACACACAGCTTGAACCACATCATCAAGTTCGCCGATGACACGACTGTGCGGGGTCTCATCAGCAAGAACGAGTCAGCTTACAGAGAGGAGGCGCAGCGGCTAACGGACTGCTGCAGAGCCAACAACCTGTATCTGAACGTGAACGAATCAAAAGAGATAGCTGTTGACTTCAGGAGAGAATGGAGCGACTACTTCCGGCTGACGTCGACGGCTCCTCGGCAGAGGACGTTAAGAGCACCAAATTTCTTGGTGTTCACCTGGCGGAGAATCTCACCTGGTCCCTCAACACCAGCTCCATAGCAAAGAAAGTCCAGCAGCAACTCTACTTCCCGCAAAGGCTGAGTAAAGTCCATCTCCCATCCCACATCCTCATCACATTCTACAGGGGTTGTATTAAGAGCATCCTGAGCAGCTGCATCCCTGCCTGGTTCGGAAATTGCACCATCTCGGGTCGCAAGACCCTGAGCGTATAGTGAGGTCAGCTGAGAAGGTCATCGGGGTCTCTCTTCCCGCCATCACGGACATTTACACTACATGCTGCATCCGCTAAGCAAACAGCATCATGAAGAACCCCATGCACACCTCATACAAACTCTTTGCCCTCCTGCCGTCTGGGAAAAGGCACCGAAGCATTCGGACTGTTACGACCAGACTTTATAACAGTTTCTTCTCCCATGCAATCAGACTCCTCAATACTCAGACCTGGACTGACACCTTACTTCCCTATTGTCCTGCTTATTAATTATTCTAATGCCTGCACTGTTTTGTGTACTTTATGCAGTCTTGGGTAGGTCTGTAGTCTAGTGTAGTTGTTGTTTATTTTTCTCTGTGTTGCTTATTACATAGTTCAGTCTAGTTTTTGTACTGTGTCATGTAACACCATGGTCCTGAAAAACGTTGTCTCATGTTTACTGTGTACTGTACCAGCAGTTATCTATACAACAGAACTTATGGCAATTATCATTAGTCTGCAATTGGTTGAACATGTCAAACAGAGTTGTTATCTGCCCAGACACTGCCTCGGTAATGTAGAGTTTGTAATCGAAGTCTTTAAGAAGACCACAGCTGATCTGTTGATGGAAGTGTATTATGATCTATATGCTCTGAAGTGTGGGGGAAGAACACAGAACACAGAACATAGAAATTTACGGCACATTACAGGCCCTTCGGCCCAAAATGTTGTCCAGACCATGTAACCTACTCTAGAAATTCCCTAGAATTTCCAAGAGGCTCCTAAAAGACCGCATTGTATCCGCCTCTACCACCACCGCCGGCAGAGCATTCCACTTACCTACCACTCTGTGTGAAAAACTTAATCCTGTCATCCTTCCAGTATTTATTTCCAAGCCCCCTAAAACTATGCACCCTCGTGTTAGCCATTTCACCCCTGGGGGGGGGGAGCCTCTGGCTATCCACAGGATCAATGCCCCTCATCATTGTATACATCTCTATCAGGTTACCTCTCAGGCTTCGTCGCTCAGAGGAGAAAGGCCCAAGTACACTCACCAGTGTGTACAGTTTTCATTGGCACCTACACATCTGGGTGTGTTGGGTAATGAAAGGGCAGATGTTACAGCTAAACAGACACTTGCTAAGTCTGAGGTAGATATTATAGTTCATATGCGAAAGCATGAAGTCAAATGTTGTACTAGGTTGCCTGGGGTTTGGAAATAGTAGACAGTCTGTAATAACAGTTCCACAGGGAGGTGGTATTATAGTTTGTTTCTAGCAATCCAAGAGTGGTACCTTTTGGGAAAGAATAGGAAGGAAGATGTGTGGTTTATGTGACTAATTGTCGGACATACGGGTTTGCACTTCTCATTGGCATTTGTTGGGTAGCAGGGGGGGTGTGTCACGTGATTTTTGTAATGTCCCAGAGAGGGTGAAACACGTGATCATGATGTGCCACAGATATTATTTGGAACGAAGGAAGCTGTTTAGACATGTAATGGGTGGAACTGTGGCGCCCAATTGGCAGGATATACTGGCACCTGAGGCAGGGACGGTTATGTCGTATTGGACCCTATTCAACGTTTTAGCTAAAATAGATTTGGGACGTAGCATCTGATCCCCATCCAGCTTCCCTTCGTATTCCATTACAGTAGGTGGTGCTAATGCACCTGATGGGAGAAAGTAGGAGGAGAGTGTAATGTTGAGGCGGGAAAAGGCAATAAAAGTGACGACTTGTTTGTCCTGCAACCAATACGTGTTGCGGCGGTTACCAGCTCATAGATGTCCTCTGTTGGCGGCTGGGTGTAACACAGGACCTAGACCCTCAATGGCCTCTGAGGCAGCTGGGTGATTTATTGACCTCAATGTGTCTTCTCTTTATCATTTTCCGGCCCAGGAGTCCGGATGTTTCGTTCACGTCATCGTGCAAGTTAAATAAATCCACAACTTGATATACTCATCACTCGATTGACGGCATTCCCGACTGCAGGGAACAATGTTAGTTTGGGTATTTAATGACCATTCCGTTTCAGTCTGCAAGAATCTGACAAGTGATTTCTGATTGAAATATTTAGTCCTTAATTTGACGTGAATGCGAATTTCCTAAAATTTCCTGTTTTTATTCAGGACTAATGTGCAGTCTTGCGTTTGGTGAAACATTTAATTCATCCACTGTTACGTCGGTCTTTTAAATTAATACTCTGATTTCAAAAAGCCTGTTGCTGCTCTTTGCCTTAAATTCCTTCAGTTTTGCAGGTCAGTGGTGTGGGGCCGTCAGACAGTCCCGTCTCCTTTTCTCCCTGACGCAGCTCCCCACAGTGAGAATAAATCGAGGAGAGGTCAGCATATCTTCATATACAGAAGGGATGAAAGGGCATGCGTAGTGATCGGGAAGAGAAACTGAGGTTAGATGAGCGACCAGGATCGAAATGAATGGCGGAGTTGTCTCGAAAAGCCGAATAGCCTACTCCGACTTCTATTTTCTATCTTTCAAAGTCCAACCTTTGGGATCAGAATCTCAGACAGAAGACGTCATCGTTCATTTGCCACTGGGGACGTAGCTCAGTGGAGGAGCGCATGTGTGAAGTCCAGGGTTCAAACCCAGCATTTCAACTCTGTTGTTTGTGAAGTTTGAAAACTAGGTGGAAAATCCCAGATGAAGATATTTTCCGCACGATGTTTGGCCTTTCATTGCCTCGTTGAGACGCCGGGATAATCCTGTGACACGTGGGACAGTTTAGAATCATTCCTTGCTGTATATCAGTCCTCGGCAGGGGAATACTAAAAACACCCGCACATTTCGGGAAGGGACGGAAGCTCGGCCGTGATCTTCCGAACATGAGAGCAACAACTATAATTCTCATTGAAACCTACTGAAGGTTGAAGGACCAAGACAAGGTGGACGTGGAGAAGATGTTTCCTATGGTGGGGGACTGTGGTAAGGAGGATCTTGTTTTTAGCCAGAGTAACAAATCTGTGGAATTTCAGCCGCAGACTGCGGTGGATGCAAGTGCATGGGGTTGAGTGGGAACCGGGATCAGCCGTGATGGAACGGCGGAGCAGACTCGCTGAGCTGAATGACCGATTTCTGTTTCTATGTCGTATGGTTTTATGGTCTAACTAAATCCCGATGAAGGGATTGTTTGAGGTACGTACTTGCGATGCGGAAACCAAGTCCGCATCTAAATCCGCGAGTTCCGTTCACAGGGAGGCGAGGTGAACTTCCAGTTCAACTTGGAATCCAAAACTTATTCAATGATCAGGACAGGGTGGGAACGTAAATGGGACCTCGGGATTGAATGTAGTGACTTCCGAGTGTGGCTCAAAATGTTGCTTTTTGATAAGAAGCCCCAGAAGATGGATGAATTGTCCATGTTAACAATTAAATAAGGTAAAGCACATTCAATGGTGAAATATGTGGAACGAGGTGCAAGATGGGATAAAGCATAAACGACACAGAGAGAATAACTGGGTGGTCCAGAAAGTAAGGAAGAAAGAAACGAAAGTGGAGACAGAAAGAGGTAAAACAAGGAATTATCAACAGAAAGTGAAGTAATTGGGTATGAATAAGCGGGAAAGATGGAATTGATGCAACATGGACAGACACAGACGGAGACCCAGACATGTACAGACACCGGCACAGACACAGATAAGACCTAAACATATACAGGCATCGACACAGCCATAGACAGAAACAGACACAGACAGAGATGCGGACATTATACAGACACAGACACAGACTGAGACATGCACAGACATTGTCAAGACAAAGACATATACAAGCACCGACACAGACACAAACAGAAACATAGACCCGGACTTATGCAGATACGCAAAAACACACATCCACACCAAGACACACACGCGGAAACACGCTCAGAACGACACACGCACACGCAAGAGATTGCACATCATTCATGGAAGAGCAATTTTGTTATTTTCATAGCAGAGTGGCGCAGCGGAAGCGTGCTGGGCCCATAACCCAGAGGTCGATGGATCGAAACCATCCTCTGCTATGTCAGCTGCTGCCAACAACAATATTCTGTGAGTGCGCTTTAAAATACGAGGCCATCCCATCATGGGTAGATTCAAGGAAATCAACTGGCTTTCGGCTGGAATGTACTTGTATCTGTTTTCCTTTTTCACTTTTGCCGAGGTTTCTATTTGGTTGGAAAGATTAACCCTTCGTGCATCGAGGTATCTTAATATCATCTATTCTCTGCAGGCCAGGAAAAGAGCGCACTCCGCCTTTCCGGCCGAGATCTTACATCAGGACTGGAGAAAAAGATGAGAAGACCTTGCACAGGAGTCCCTCTCTCTCTCTCTTTCTCTCTCTCGATTTTCCAAATCGTTCGCTGTATCGATTTCTCAGACAATAAATCCTGCTGGAGAATGCTCTTCATCCCATTGCACAATCAGGCACAAATGGAGAGTGTCCACTGGCCGGTGCTCGACAAAGAAGTAGCTGAATCGGAAAGGATTCCCGAGTCCTCGCCAGTCGCAGAGGAAGCAATGTTCGTTATTATCTGTGTTATCAATGATTACTCTGTATCTCAATTGTGATATGCAGGAAGGTTTGGACCTGAACAGTTCTGCTTTTAAAGTGGGGATGTAGCTCAGTGGAAGAGCGCATGCTTTGCATGTATGAGGTCCCGGGTTCAATCCCCGGCATCTCCACGCAAGAGAGCATTGAATTTTGAAGCTCCAACTCAACGTGAGTCTCAACGTGGACACTCCTAAATCAGGAAGGTGCAGGAAGCCACAGAGATCACCAAGAAAGCACACCGATGTGTCCACCTCCTGAGGATTGAGAATTTCCTTATCATTATTCTAATATAGCTTTTATTTTACATTAGCACTAAACACTCTTATTTTAGGTCTCTTAACCACTTTCTAAACCGTCTGGTATGAGAATGGCAAGGCATCCGACGGCAAGACCATACAAAGGAAAGAGATTCTAACATTGAGACCCAGTGATTTGCGGTCCATTCAGAACTATGGGAATTCTGAACTTCATTCGATCAGATGGACGGATTGGCAGGTGAACAGGACTCGGGATTGGTAAAATAAATCCCGGAGTGTGGGGTATTCTCCGCTGCACCTCAGACTGCCGTCGCTGCTCGTCACGTCGAAGTCTGACTAAAGTAACAGACAGAAAGTGGAGGAGAATTTCAGCGGGCCAGGGGGCATCTCCGCCCGAAACATCAACTGTTTACTCCTCCCCACAGATGCTGTCTGACCTGGTCATTTGCTCCGGCATTCTGTGCTCTGGATTTGCAGCATCTGCAGAATCTCCTGTGTTTATAACCTAAATAACAGCCGCAGACAGAGAGAAGGAAGGCAAGAAGACACAGAGGGAGATAACCAGTGTGTCTGACTGCAGGGCCGTAGGAATATAGTCAGAATGATAATGAATATCACATCCGTTGCTGAAATGTCGGGAGCGAGATATCCTGCTGGGTCGGAGCACAGACACCGGATAATAACCGGATGGGGTAGGAAGCGATGAACAGGGAGAGGAGGACGGGGAGGAAGTTAAAAGCGTAAGAGAGAGACGAGGGAAATTAGACAGGCAATATATTCAAACAAACAAAACAATAGATAATCGGGGGAAAGCGGCCAAATTAACAAATAAAAAGACAGGAGAAGAACAGAGCTATTTACCTATCAGCAGAATGGCGCGGAGGGAATGTGCTGGGCCCGTTATCCAGAGGCCGGCAGATCCAAACCATCATCTGCTATTCTTCAGCACAATATTTTACCGCAAATCCCCGTCAGGTCACCTGTGTACACAACACACATTTCACTAAAAAATAAAAAAAAATACTTGTGCTTCCAATTTAAGTTTCCATCCACTCACTCCATCATTTTCTGAGATTTCTTGAGAATTTCGCGGGTAAAACGACAATTCCTGTCGTGCTCAGCGATTGTCCAGCATATCTTGGTCTCCGCTTCATGAAGCTGTGTCTGGTATTGAACTGATTGAGCAGACAATACAGGAAACAATCATTACCTCACGAAAGACTTGTGAGTGATGAAACGGGATTAACCTTTCTGATCGTGACACTCGGTTAGAAATGCTGAGAGAAGAAGATAACTTTCAGTGTCAAAGAAGGAGAGAAGTTGGGTGGGAAGTGAAAAGGGGGACATCTCTGATGGGGCGAGACCAGCACACGATGGCCGTAAGACATTCGGAAAGAGAAACACTGGGCTAAAATGGCAGACGAACGACGGACAGAAATGTTAATTTCACAGAGAAAGAAGTAACGTGGCTGAGTGATTCCAGACCGAGACGTTTGTGAGACATGTGCTGAAAAACAGGTACAACACACGGCGATCGCCGGGAACCGAACCCGGGTGAGCTGCTTGAAAGGCAGCTATGCTCATCGCTATACCACTATCGCTCCATGTTGCAGGAGTTTCGAGTAGCGAAACGTCTCCCATGCTCCATGTGTTTCCACAGACCCCGAGCTGCTCTCTGTCGGATCAATCCTCACTCTGCAGCAGGTTTTATTGCGGCCAGTTGACATCGCCATCCTCAATCAGAGGGAGTTATACAACAGCCAATGAACATTCACCAGCGATCGGACTGAGTGAGAGCCGAACTCTCAGAGAGTCGGAAGAGTCGGAAGGGCTGCAAATGGTGCCTGTATCACATCAGCACATGAGAAAACAAATCCTGATCGTGCCTGTTCTTTAGAAAAGCCGATGTATCCGTACGAGGGTGATTGATAAGTTCGTGGCCTACAGCAGAAGGAGATGAATTATAGAGCTTTCGTTACATGCACAAGCACGTCAATTCTTTGACTGATTATTCCGAAAGTTTGAACTTAATAACTCGTCAGGTGTGATTGATAAGATAGTTGCTTAAGGTAGAAGGAAATGAGTTTTTAATTCCCGTTACATACACCAGCGGTCCAACACTTTGAGAGATAATGCAGAAAGTTTGAAGTTAGTAACTCAGCTCCTTCCGCCGTAGGCCACGAACCTATCAATCACCCCTGCTTTGGACACTTTCTGGAGGTCCAAGATCGGTATGTTCCACGACTCTGGACTAATTGTGTAAATGTAGGAGGGGACTAGGTTGCAAAATAATTGAGTTAGATTTTCTAAAACTGACTCCTTCTACTATAGGGCACGAACCTATCAATCACTCATCGTAGGTGTGAGATCAGTTTAGGAATAAATAAAATAATAACCAACAACCACTTTGCTGGGATTATACTGCGATTCTCTCCATAGTTGGTAGAAGATTGAGGAGCAGATCCGCTGGCAAATAACACGGAAATGTCAGGTGGATAGGGTTACAACGATCAGACATTTCAACTTCTGCAAAATTAACCAGATCACTTTTTTTGTGCAAGATAAGAAATGAAATATCTGAAATACTCCCGGGAGAGTATTTTTGTTCCAGGCCATCGATAGTCCTACTAGTGTTGACAATGGAACTAGATTAGAAATTTACTCTGTAACTTGTAAATAATCAAAACTCGCACTTTACTGTCTCTGCATAAATGGCAACGTAACTATGTCAACACCGGGCCAATAACATAGAACAAAAATTTTGCTGTTCACTCTGCACCAATACTCACTCAGACGACTTTTCCCAACAATATCACCAAATTAAGGCAGCTCAGATGGCCACGTGATCGATCCATCCTTCTCCCATCACTGACTTGGGGGATCTTCCTTGCGATGGTGGGTTTCAGGAAAGAGTTAGCACTGCTAGCACGTTCGAAGTTTCCACTTCTATATTCATATTTTCCAATTCAGTTGTCCCATTCCAGCGTCACTGGCCGTAGGACATCTGATTGGCTTGAATTCTCCCTTTTGTGAGCTCTGCCCCAAGCCAGCATCCATTTATTTCCCTCTTCCCATTAGGCGTCAATTGGTAATTTATGGCTCTTTGTTCCCTTTAGAAACCAGTTTAAATCACTCCAGACAGGCATTAACCCCAACATTCACACATTTGCATGTTATATTATATCAAAAACACCTCACAAATAACTTCGGAATTGGAACATATGTCTTAACCCGCAAATCACCTGAAACAACTTTGTGTTTCTTTTAAAACACAGAAATGTTCTTCTCACAAAATGGAAGATGTAAAGCGGTTCCACAAAATGACATCTTCATTTACAAGTCCATGGCTGGTACAAAGACACTTGATCTGTCTGCTTCCACTATCCTTGAGCCATTCGAGTTCCATGTTATCTTACATATTTTAAATCCTCCGTGGCCAACATCTCCTCTTTTTCTGTCCACGGAAATTGCTGGGGATCACATTACTGTTAATATGTCTCAGTGAATATGGCACAGAAGGAACAGCAGCATTCATGACTAATCAAAAAATACAGATAAGGGTTTAAAAATATTATCCGAATAAAAATATGAAGAAACATGATAAGTGTACCCTATTTCTTACCGTTCTGTACATCGGTAATTTAACGGGAATTAGTATTACTAGTCTATGGAGTTTAGGAAAAATGGTACATGGATCTTATAAAAATAGAGGCCTCTGCGTAATCCACGGTAACTTAAGTTCATGTTCAGCACAACATGCGGGCCGAAGGAACTTTATTGTGCTGTAGGTTTTCTATGTTTCTATATTGAAACGCAATATAACTGTATGAAATCAAACAAAATCAGCAAAAATAAATGTGTAAAGGCATGGTGTTCGCAAACACTGAAGTCATTAAAGTTGCCCTGAAACACACACTGGGGAAAATAGCATGGGTAACCACTAGAACAAAGAGCAAAGCAATGACAACATATGAAGTAATACACATCAAAGGATGTAAATTAACATTTAAACCCCAGTTCCAAACTCTATTCCAAAAACGATGGATTCTGCAAAACATCACTGGCTAAACTGACGTGATATCTAATAGTCTTTGATGGCACATCCCACTGTTTAATTTGGTAAATAACTGTATCTGACTCGACCGTAATATAAATTGTAGATGGAAGAACACTAGAGCACTTGTAGTCGTGGCCGAGTGGTTAAGGCGATGGACTAGAAATCCATTGGGGTTTCCCGCGCAGGTTCGAATCCTGCCGACTACGTGTTTATATCGGTTTTGATTCCCTGAAAACGAAACTCCGATCACTGTTCGTCGCCTGCAAAACCAGGGAAATCCCCTGTGTTCCGCATTTATTCAGGCGGCCTCTACTATGCAATCGGTCAGCCGCTGTTCGACAGTTATCCGAAATGTTGGTGGTTCAAGCCTATCCAGGGGCGCTGTTGATCCAGTGGCCTTTGCTGTCCGTTTTGTGCGCTCCGTGCTGTCCCTAATACATTCATTTAAAAATACATATATCCACATACGGAAAACAGAACACTACCACGACCTGTCTTGCTTAAATTCATGTTGCTATAAACTAAATATATTGTACATGGACGATAAAACCAGCAGAAACTAGTACAGGGCACCAATGCATTTCATGTTTAAATTTATGTTATCGCCACTTGAACCAGAGGGATAAATTCACTCAACTTAACTCACACCAACATTGACTGTTTCCACAACTCACTTTCAAACTCAGCATTTCAAGCTGTCGACATTTTTGCTTTGTTTCTTATTATTATCACTTTCTCAGCTCAAGCTGGTAAAACCTGAAGTCCGGGCGTACTGACGCACACTCATTCCTCAATAGCTGCGGACTGCCGACCATTCTAGTCGCGTATAGTATAGTGGATTTCAGGAGATTTACAGAAATATTGGTTTGCAGTCCTTACCGTTTAATACTATTGTGTAGTGACTATGAGATGATAGTTGTTGTTGATAATACATTAGGACATTCTACACCCTGTTCATTCTCAATTGTCTTTAAATTTCTTCTTTCAATTCAGCAGATTTCTGGTGTTTTTCACTTATTAGTTGTTGTATGTTATGTGTGTTTGCAATGGCTATATCTATTATGTATGTTGTTACTGCTTTTTCATTATATATTCAGACGGTTATTATGGATTGTCCTATCTGTAATAATGGATCAGACAAAAATTAATGTGTAGGACTCTGACCCTAATCTAGAACAGGTTTGTATTTATAGTAAGGTGTTCTGTCTTTTATGAGTTTGTATTTTAAAGCAAGATTTTGGTGACTGATGTTTGTCAATTGATTGTTCCGTGTAAATAATCAGATTGAGTTAAACTGCTGCTCAATCCTGTAATGTGTTGGATTGTTCCTGGTGGCTCTTGTCATTTTCTGCATTTATCATCATTTATTTGTATGACGTTTATTATGTATTTCTAATATTTTTCGGTTAGCCAGCTGGCCCTTTATTACCACAAGGAACCCCTCTGTTTCTGGGAAGAGGTCTTCAACTCTGAGCCAAGCGTTCCACATTTCCTTCTTCACATCTTGTCTGCTCAGGTCATGGGGATGTTTTCAATGGAGGGATGCTCCCCCATTGATTACCTTTATATTATTATCATTTTTATTTTACGTTTTTGTATTTCCACAGTCTGTTATGTTTTCTACATTGATTGTCTGTCTTGTGTGCACTCTTTCACTGTTACTACGCTGAATGATAATTAGTAAAAACGCTTAGACTCACAGAAAATTGCCCATGAATTAATGCGAGTGTCGATTTGGTCCCGGGAGTTCCATGCCCATTGTGTCCTGAAAGAGGTTATTTTTATAGCCAGAAATTGTAGATTTTTAAATGGCCGAGAATCGAACTCAGGTCTACTGGTTCGAAAGCAGCTATGCTCACCACTATACCGCAATGGCCTCATGATCGAGTGGAGATTTAGGTGGTGACCGTCTCCTTTGCTACAAGATTCAGTTCTGTAACTCAATTATTAGTTTCCGCGCTGCTTTCTGAAGGATCATTCCTCACTCCGTTGTTGCTCCTATTCCGACCAGTGGATGTCGCGTCATTCCCACAGACCGGAGAAAGACAATCCTCTGTGTTCGGACTGCAGGGAAAATCAAGTCAAGTCAAGTCACTTTTGTTGTCATTCCGACCATTACTGCTGGTACAGTATATAGTAAAAAATAAGACAACGTTTTTCAGGACCATAGTGTTACATGACACAGTACAAAAACTAGACTGAACTACGAAAATACAGCTCAGACAGAAAAAAAAAACAACAGTTACATGAGACTACAGACATACCCAGGACTGCATAAAATGCACAAAGCAGTGCAGGCATTAAAATAAATAATATACAGGACAATAGGGCAGTAAGGTGTCAGTCCAGGCTCTGGGTATTGAGGAGTCTGATTGCTTCGTGGATGAAACTGTTACATAGTCTTGTCGCGAATGCCTGAATTCTTCAGTGCCTTTTCCCAAACGGCAGGAGGGAGAAGAGTTTGTATGAGGGCTTTGTGCAGTCCTTCATAATCATGTTTAATTTCCGGATGCAGCGTGTAGTGCAAATGTCCGTGATGGCGGGAATAAAGAGCCCGATGATCTTCTCAGCTGACCTCTCTATCCACTGCAGATTCTTGCGATCCGAGATGGTGCAATTTCCCAACCAGGCAGTGATGTAGCTGCTCAGGATGCTCTCAATACAACCCCTGTAGAATGTGATGAAGTGTGGGGTGGGGTGGGGGGGGGAGATGGACTTTACTCAGCCTTTGCGGAAAGTAGAGATGCTGCTGGACTTTCTTTGCTATGGAGCTGGTGTTGAGAGACCAGGTGAGATTCTCCGCCAGGTGAACACCAAGAAATTTGGTGCTCTTAACGATATTTACTGAGGAGGCGTCGATGTTCAGCGGGTAGTGGTCGCTCCGTGCCGTCCTGAAGTCAACAACCATTTATTTTGTTTTGTTCACATGATGTTGCTCCTGATCCGGACTGACTGACATCTCCCAGTCAGGAAGTCTGATATCCAGTTGCAGAGGGAGGTGTGCACGCCCAATAGGCTCAGCTTTCCAATCATTTTCTGAGGGATGATTGTGTTGAATGCTGAACTGAGGTCTATGAACAGCATCTAAACGTATGCGTCTTTTTTTGTCCAGGTGGGTTAGTACCAGGTGGAGGGTGATCGCAATGTCATCGTCTGCTGAGCGGTTGGGACGGTACGCAAACTGCAGGGGGTCCAGTGAGGGGGGCAGCAGGGTCATGATATGCCTCATGACGAGCCTCTCGAAACAGGTCATGATGATGGACGTGAGTGCAACGGGACGGCAGTCATTTAGGCAGGACACTGAAGAATTCGGCACGGGAACGATGGTGTCGGCATTGAAGCACGTTGGAACGGTGGCGCTGCTCAGGGAGATGTTGAAGATGTCAGTGAGAACACCTGCTAGCTGGTCTGCACATCCACTGAGCACTCTACCAGGAATGTTGTCTGGTCCAGCAGCCTTCCGTGGGTTGACCCTGCTCAGCGTTCTTCTCACATCGGCCACGGTGAGACACAGCACCTGGTCATTTGTAGGAGGGGGGATGGGGGCTTCCTCGCCACCACGTCATTTTCCACCTCAGAACGGGCGTAGAAGTTATTCAGCGCATCTGGGAGGGAGGCATCACCCTTACAGTCAGGTGATGTCCTGTAATTGGTGATATCCTGCATGCCCTTCCATATGAGCCGCGTTTCGTTGCTGTCCTGGAAGTGGCTGTGAATTCGCTGGGCGTGTGCACGCTTTGCCCCTCTGATGGCCCGGGAATATTTGGCCCTTGCTGTTGTTATGGCTGCCTTGTCGCCTGCTCTGAAAGTGGAGTCACGGGTCCTCAGCAGCGCACGCACCTCCACGGTCATCCATGCCTTCTGGTTAGCGCGTAAAGTGATGGTCTTGGACAGAGTAACATCATCAATGCACTTGCTAATGCAGCTAGTCACTGGTGCCGTGTACTCTTCTAAGTTGGTAGAGTCGCCAACAGTTGCAGCCTCCCTGTACATGTGCAAGTCAGTTTGCTCAAAACAGTCTTGCAGAGCAGAGACAGCTCCTGCTGGCCAGTTTTTCACCTGCTTCTGAACTGGTCTGGAGCGCCTGACGAGCGATCTGGATGCTGGGATTGGCATAACAGAGATGTGGTCTGAGTAACCGAGGTGGGGGCGGGGCTCCGCCCGGTACGCGTCGGGGATATTTGTATAAACTAGGTCCAACGCGTTCTCCCCCCTCGTTGCAAAGTACACACACTGATGAAATTTGGGAAGCAAATCGAATCTTGACAGAATCGGCGGTAGAAATGGTTCCCTGCCTCACGCATCAGAGAAGTGGAAAACAAATCCTGATTAGAAATGTTTCAAACAATTGAAAGAACATGCAGTTGGACGTTAATGGGAGCCCTTCCTTTGGCCAGTCATTGAACTCATTAACTGACTGAATCGCTAAAGAATCCTGAGACCCCTCCCTCAGACAGTGTGAGGGGATGTGTGAAAGGCGCCTGCTCTACGCTCAACAAACAGACATCAAAATGACTCTGTGATCTCTCTTATACCCTGACATCCGAATGATCGCCCTGATGAAGGGTCTCCGACAGAAACGTCGACTGTTTACTCTTTTCCATTGATGCTGCCTGGACTGCTGAGTTCCTCCAGCATTTTGTTTGCATTACTTTGATTTCCAACATCTACAGATTTTCTCTTGTTTGTAATCCGTGTGACAGATTCCATACCCTCCTTTATTTCTCATTAGTGTGGTTTCTCATTCTCCCCTCCAAACAATCGGTAGACTAGGGTTCGATACCCTGTCGCGGTGACCTTTTTCCTGCTGGGTATGAAAACTGGAAATACAGGAGAATTTTTTGAATAAAACAAACTGTGTTGAAGTGGTCATTTAGAATATGAAACAACCCAGACGGTAGATAGCCCAGGACGGGAGAGATCATCGAGAACGTTGTGTTCAGCACCTTTTCTCTAGTAATCCATGAACGGGTCTATAATTGAGCGCCGTTCGGCGTTACACTCGGTCACCGATTCTGTCACTTCGAAACATTAAATAGGGGCTGTTGCTGTGAGATATTAACTCACACACTTCCCAGCACGCATGCCCTCAGTGTGTCCCAGTGACTGTAGAATGCAGGGAGAACAGCTGAAACACTTTGGAAAGAATTATGCCAAGTGGGCAATATGTTTAATGCCCGTTTTAAATCCACCCTGACCCTCCCGCAGCCTCGGACCCTCCGAACAGACGCTCAGAAAGTGAACTGAGGGAAGAAACGGCGATGTTTCGCTCTCTGACGTCTTTCAAACATGAGAGCATGCGCAGCGTCGTTCCGCCCCTTGACCTGATTGACAAGACAGCAGAACCCATGCTCGGGAGCGGTCATGCAGCAGCCGGGAATAGAGAACTTCTGGGCCCGGGAGTAGGGCGCTACCGGTGTCCTCCTTCCACCAGCAGCATATCGCTCTGTGAGCAGCTTTACAGACAGGCTCGGTGATCGGCACTGACTCCGGAGATGGCGGTTGCGAGAAAGAGTCGGAGTGTAACAGCGACTGAACTCGGAATGCGGAGTGAGTGGGTATTCCCAGGCTGGGCTGGGTAGATAGGGCGGTGAAGGCGGGGTGGGAAGGAGCTGCCGGTGAGGTGCATTGCTGCCTCTTCTCCCCATACCGGGGGGAGGGGGGCGTATATCCATGTTTAGTCCCAGTCTCCTCGTGTTGGTTTTTTTTTCAGGACACGAGCCGGACGGGTTTACAAAGAGCGGCTGTTGCAGCATCCCCGAGAGAAGTGTGGCGGACACAGTTTACACTGGCAACACACACAAAATGCTGGTGGAGAGCAGCAGTCCAGGCAGCATTTACGGAAGAAGTACTTGTTTCCATAGATGCTGCCAGGCCTGTGAAGCTCCTCCAGCATTTTGTGTCTGTTGCTCGAATTTCCAGCATCTGTGGATGTTCTCTTGTTTGCGAATTTCGATGATCGTTTGCAGAAAACGTGTGATGAAAAAACAGCAATGAACCTCAGGTTACTGACCATCACCCCCTTCCAGTGAAGATGGAAACCATCCCTTTGGTATCGATCACCCCTGCACAGATGAAGTCCCAGTGATTGGGTAAATGCAAGCGGGCTTTTTCCACGGGGGTTGGGAGGGACTACAACCAGAGAGCCTGAGTTAAGGGTGAAAGGTGAAAGTTTAAGGAGAACAGGAAAGGAAAATTCTTCACTCAGATGGTTGTGAGAGTGTTGGGACGAGCTGCCAGAATGAGTGGTGCATGCAAGTTTGATTTCAATATTTAAGAGAAGTTCGGATAGGTACGTGCATGTAGGGGTATGGAGCGATATGGTCCCAGAGCAGGTCGATGGGAGTGGGCAGCATAAATGATGTAGCACGGATTAAATGGAACAAAGGGCCTGTTTCTGTGCTGCAGTTTTCTATGACTCCATGAATCTATGATTCAGAACCTTGAAACCCTGCACCTGCACCAGCTCCTCAGCCACGCATTCATTCACACCTGAAAACGCCAACAGGAATATTAGACTTCAAATCCCAACCAGCACCCCCCCCCCACCCAATAAAAAATAACATGACGCTAACAAGAAAGAAAACACTTTCTTAAAAAAAAACTGAAGGATAATAATATAAACTGCAGTCATCAGGAATGTCTTCGAATTTCGAAAATGTTGTATCCTCGTTCAGCATCGCTGAGCTCGGCGCGTACTCCGTACTTCAGACGCAAAGGCGTAGTCTCACGACCGATGAGCCCTCTCACTAAAATTGTCACAGATAATCCATTGTTCCACCGAGACTCGAACTCGGATCGCTGGATTCAGAGTCCACAGTGCTCATCATTACACCATGGAACCAGATGTGCTGATACGAGCAACAAAAAAGAGGATGAATCTTAGGGTGGTATGTGGTGAAACGTGTAAACATTGACAGTATATTTACATTGAACTTTATACTTCATAGAGCATGTCTTGTGAGGATATGTTGAGGAAGGGAGCAGTTTTCTGTTTGGAGGGAGTAGGATGAGACGTGACTTGAAAGAGGTATACAAGATGCGGACTGACTGGGAGAGCTCAGTCAGTCCAGATCGGGAGCAGCATCTCCAACACCATCACACTGAGCACGGAGGTTCCCCAGGGCTGTGTGCTCAGTCCACTGCTGTTCACTCTGCTGACCCACGACTGTGCAGCAATACACAGCTCGAACCATATCATCAGGTTCGCCGATGAGACGACCGTGGTGGGTCTCATCAGCAAGAACGGCGAGTCAGCACACAGAGAGGAGGTACAGCGGCTAACGGACTGGTGCGGAGCCAACAACCTGTCTCTGAATGTGAACAAAACAAAAGAGATGGTTCCTGACTTCCGGAGGGCACGGAGCGACCACCCTGCGCTGAACATCGACAGCTCCTCGGTAGAGATCGTTAAAAGCATCACATTTTTTGGTGTTCACCTGACGGAGAATCTCACCTGGTCTCTCAACACCAGCTCCATAGCCAAGAAAGCACATCAGTGTCTCTACTTTATGCGACAGCTGAGAAAAGTCCATTTCCCAACCCCTTCATCACCACATTCTACAGAGGATGTACCAAGAGCTCCTGAGTCCGAAAAGAGCAACGATAGTAAAGTCAGCTGAGAAGATCAACAGGGTCTCTCTTCCCGCTATTACAGACATTTACACTACACGCTGCACCCGTAAATCCAATGACACTGTGAATGACCCCACGCACCCCTCATACAATATTTTCTCCCTCCTGACATCTGGAAAAAAAATACCAAAGCATTCGGGCACTGACGACCAGACTGTGCAACAGCTTCTTCCACCAAGCCATCAGAACCTTTAATACTCTGCGTCTAGACTGACATCTGCATCATTTATTATTATATTGAAATTTGTCCTCTGCTGTGACTACTGTCTTATTTATTAATTGTACTACCCTGCACTGTTTAGTGCCCTTTATGTAGTCCTGTGTAGGTCTGTAGTCTAGTGTAGATCTTGTGTTCTCTTACATAGTATAGTGTGGCCTTGTGTTGTCTCACTTAGTCTGGTGTATTTCTGTCCTGTTTCATGAAGCACCATGGTCCTGGAGGAACGTTATTTCGTTTATACTATGTACTTTTATACTATGTAGTTTCTGGTCGAAATGACAATAAAAAGCGACTTGACATGGCTTGCTGATAGAAGGCATGTATCGATTAGACAGCTCGAACATTTTTCTTCGGGTGGACTGGCGGGAAAGAGAGGTGGGCGGTGTAATTTTCAGGTCATTGAAGGAATGCATAGCAGTGGGGGATGCCATAGGCTCTTTTTTCACTCTCAGAAAATGAATAGAATACACAGCTAGGGGTAGTGTTAGAAGCAGATACATTAGGAACATTTAAGTGACATTCCCCAGGAAGGGGGTGATTCAAAACACGAGGGCATTGGTTTGACAACAGAGCTGAGAGGTTTTAAAGTTTTAAATTTTGAAAGATTATAAATTTTTTTGTATAAGGACTGGAGATGGAATTTTTGAATGCGTCCAGCAGAGCGTTCTGTGCCAGTACATAAATTGTCTCCCTGGATGTTGGACAGAAGGTGGAGTAAAGTGGAAGTGGATGAGCACTTTGGAACTCGTCAGCAGAGAACACGGGATGTTTCAAATTTGTTCCGAGTAGGGATATGTTTAGTCTGGAAATAAAGGCCATGTCATTAATTTCATTATCATAGACAGGATCTGGGAAGTATGGATCGACAGAAGCTATAGTACTGTACCTCGAAAAAGTATTTAGCCCATAATCCTTCATTTATGGGTTTCGGCTCCACTGTGGGAATCGGCCTCTCCTCTTCCTGCCCACGGAACAGTAAGTGTCTGTCGGCGCCTCACCGCACCGGCTCTCTGCCTCAGGTACAATATTTAAACCATATTTGCACAGTTACATGGATAGGAAAGGATGAGAGGGACACGGGCCGAATGCAGGCGGATGGGACGAGTTCAGGTCGACAACTTGGTCGGCGTGGATGAGTTTTACCGAAGGGACGGTTTCAGTTCTGTATAAATCACTGACTATTCTGGGCCGTTCAACCAGGACAGGATGTGCACAGTGAATGACAGGTTCCTGAGAAGGTTTAATGAATAGAGACTTTGTGGGTTTCAGCCCCCACACCTCCTCTGGCAGCTGATTTAGGATAGCAGCTATTCTCCGTGTGAAATATGTACCCTTCAGATCCCCTTTAAATCTGTCCTTAATCAGCTTTGTACAATTCTAATGAGAGGCAGTTCTTTGGCTGACAAGACAAGTACAACACACAACCCTGTCTCTCTGTGATGCCACATGCAGGTCAATGTGGTCATCAGCTTGGAGGCTACCCAGCCGGTATAAAAGGTGCTGTTCCTCCAACATGAGTTTGGATTCAATTTGATAATAGAGGAGAACATGGATAGACATATCCGAATGGGAATGGGACGTGTTGTGGCGACCCATTTCCTAGCGTATCCGAACCAACTCACAATTAGATAGCCTACGGGGGTTTGCGAGCACAGAGCTTTGGAGCCTCTGCGCCATGGGGGGCCGGTTGACAGAGGCTTAAAAGTGAGGCTGAAGTTTTCGAATAAAGTATTTTCCTTCGACTGCAGTTACCGACTTCGTGTCGTAATTTTAGCGCTGCGTGTAGCACACCGCTACAATTGGTGACCCCGACGGTCCAAACGATTTTTGGACCAGAAATGACCGACGCCGCCTCTGTTCATGCGGTTTCGTTGAAACTGCCAGGTTTCTGGACACAGCGCCCGGACCTATGGTTCCAGCAAGCCGAAGCCCAATTCCACGTTCGCCAGATCACCTCAGAAGACACCCGCTACTACTACGTGGTGAGCTCCCTCGACCAGGACACAGCGGCCCAGGTCGCGGAGTTCGTACAGTCGCCCCCGGCAGACGGCAAGTACACGGAATTCAAAGCCCTGAACCTCAGGACTTTCGGACTCTCACGGCGCAAGCGGGATGGCTTGGGCGACAGACCTCCATCGGCTTTAATGAATGAGATGTTGTCTCTCGCCGACGAACACACACCCTGCCTCATGTTTGAGCAGGCATTCCTGGAGCAGCTGCCCGAGGACATCCGCCTGCTGCTGTCCGACGCGGATTTCAGTGACCCCCGGAAGGTGGCAGCCCGGGCGGACTTGCTGTGGAACGCCAAAAAGGTGAGCGGAGCGTCCATCGCACGGATCTCCCAGCCCCGCTCCCGGCAGCAAACCAGTCCAGGCCCGGCCGCAGAGCCCGCTAACCACCGGCCCAATGAACACTGGTGCTTCTACCACCAGCGGTGGGGTGCAGAAGCCCGCCGTTGTCGCCCGCCCTGCAAGTTCCCGGGAAACGCCAGGGCCAGCCGCCGCTGATGGCTACGGCGGCTGGCCATCGGGATAGCCTCCTGTATGTGTGGGATAGAAGGTCGGGACGCCGGTTTTTGTTCGATACTGGGGCTGAGATCAGCGTTTTACCTCCGACGAGTTACGACAGCCGCAGCAGGGCACCGGGTCCCCCCCGAGGGCCGTGAATGGCAGCACCGTAAGGACCTATGGCACCCGCCAGGTGCAGCTACAGTTCGGCTCCAGCCAGTTCACGTGGGACTTCACACTGGCCGCCGTAGCCCAACCGCTTCTGGTTGCGGATTTTTTGCGGGCTCACAGCCTGCTGGTCGACCTGCCCAGGAAGAGACTGGTACACGCCGAGACCTTTCAGACGTTCTCCCTGGGTGCAGCCCAGTTGCCGGCCCCTCACCTCGGCTCCATCACGCTGTCCGACAACGACTTAACCAGGGTCCTGGCGGAGTTCCCATCGGTTCTGGCACCGCAGTTCACAGCAGCCATGCCCAGGCACGGCGTACAGCACCACATCCCGACCCAGGGACCACCCCTCCATGCCCGTGCTCGGCGGCTTCCCCCGGACAAGCTCCGACTGGCGAAGGAGGAGTTCCAGAGGATGGAGGAATTGGGGATCATCCGGCAGTCCGACAGCCCATGGGCCTCCCCCCTGCACATGGTGCCCAAAGCGACGGGGGGCTGGAGACCGTGCGGCGACTACCGCAGGCTGAACGAGGCTACCACACCGGACCGCTACCCTGTGCCGCACATTCAGGACTTTGCGGCAAACCTGCACGGCGCACGGATCTTCTCCAAGGTAGATCTCGTCCGGGGATACCATCAAATCCCGATGCATCCTGACGACGTCCCCAAAACGGCTCTCATCACCCCATTCGGCCTTTTCGAGTTCCTCCGCATGCCGTTCGGCCTGAAGAATGCCGCACAGACGTTCCAGCGGTTAATGGACGCGGTGGGACGGGACCTGGACTTCGCGTTCATCTATTTGGATGACATCCTCATAGCCAGCGGCAGTCGTCAGGAGCATCTGTCCCACCTCCGTCAACTCTGCGCCCGACTGAGTGAGTACGGTCTTACAATCAACCCTGCCAAATGCCAGTTCGGACTCGATACCATTGACTTCCTGGGCCACAGAATTACTAAAGACGGGGTAACCCCTCTGCCCGCTTCCCCCGACCCACCACGATCAAAGGCCTTCAGCAATTCGTAGGTATGGTCAATTTCTACCGCCGCTTCCTCCCTTCAGCTGCCCGGATCATGCGCCCCCTGTTCGCCCTGATGTCGGGTCCAATCAAGGGCATTACCTGGGACGAGGAGTCCGCCGCCGCTTTCGTTCAAACGAAGGAAGCTTTGGCGGACGCCGCAATGCTAGTACATCCCAGAATGGACACCCCTACTGCCCTCACAGTGGACGCATCCAACACGGCAGTCGGTGGGGTGCTGGAGCAGCTCATCGCAGGTCGCTGGCAACCCCTGGCGCTTTTCAGCAAACACCTGCGACCACCCGAGCTTAAGTACAGTGCTTTCGACCGGGAACTGTTGGCGCTGTACCTGGCAATCCGGCATTTCAGGTACTTCCTAGAAGGTCGGCCCTTCACCGCGTTCACGGACCACAAACCGCTTACCTTTGCGTTTACGAAAGCATCCGACCCCTGGTCATCCCGCCAGCAACGCCACCTGTCCTACATCTCTGAATACACGACGGATGTCCGGCACGTCTCGGGTAAGGACAATGTCGTGGCGGATGCGCTCTCTCGCCCTACCGTTCATGCCCTTTCCCAAGGGGTAGACTTTGAGGCACTGGCAGAGGCGCAGCAGGCGGATGAGGAGATTCCGAGTTACAGGACCGCAGTCTCCGGTCTGCAGCTCCAGGACCTCCCCGTGGGCCCAGGTGAGAGGACCCTACTCTGTGACGTCGCCACCGGCCAGCCCCGTCCAGTCGTCCCGACAGCATGGCGGCGCCGCGTTTTCGACTCCATTCATAACTTGGCGTAACCCTCCATCCGGACAACTGTCCGGATGGATTCCAGCAGGTTCGTTTGGCACGGACTCCGCAAACAGGTCAGTGAATGGGCCAGAACGTGCATGCACTGCCAGACGGCCAAGGTGCAGCGGCACACCAAAGCCCCACCGCAGCAGTTCCATCCCGCCCACCGGCGTTTCGACCACATTCATGTGGATATCGTGGGCCCCCTGCCAGTGTCGCGGGGAGCGCGTTACCTCCTGACTATCGTGGACCGGTTCACAAGATGGCCAGAGGCAGTCCCGCTCACCGACACCACCTCCGAATCTTGCGCCCGAGCCCTGATCGCCACCTGGTTATCTCGCTTTGGTGTACCAGCCCACATTACCTCCGACAGAGGCGCCCAGTTCACCTCCAGCCTGTGGTCAGCTATGGCCAGCCTTTTGGGGACTCAGCTGCACCACACAACTGCCTACCACCCACAGTCGAACGGGCTAGTGGAGCGTTTCCACCGTCACCTGAAGTCGGCCCTCATGGCCTGCCTGCGAGGAGCCAACTGGGCGGACGAGCTTCCCTGGGTCCTACTCGGCATCCGCACAGCGCCCAAGGACGACCTGCACGCCTCGTCGGCCGAATTGGTATACGGCGCGCCCCTGGTCGTCCCCGGGGAGTTCCTACCAGCCCAAGGGGGCAAGAGGAAGAACCCGCAGTAGTCCTGGGCAGACTACGCGAGAAGCTCGGTAACCTGGCCCCCATACCCACTTCACAGCATGGGCGGCACCCGACCTGCGTACCCAAAGACCTACAGAACTGTAAGTTTGTGTTTGTACGAAGGGGCGGGCATCGGCCACCGCTGCAGCGGCCATACGAGGGGCCGTTTATGGTGCTCCGGAACAACGGGTCCACGTTCGTGCTGGACGTTGGGGGGAAGGAGGAGGTTTTCACGGTGGACCGCCTCAAACCGGCCCATGTGGACCTGGCGCAACCGGCCGAGTTTCCGGCGCCTGGGTGCAGAGGCCGACCTCCCAAGCAGGTTCTGGCCCAGACTGTGGACATTGGGGGGTGTATCGCCGGTTCTGGGTGGGGGGGGTTATGTGGCGACCCATTTCCTAGCGTATCCGAACCGACTCACAATTAGATAGCCTACGGGGGTTTGCGAGCACAGAGCTTTGGAGCCTCTGCGCCATGGGGGGCCGGTTGACAGAGGCTTAAAGGTGAGGCTGAAGTTTTCGAATAAAGTTTTTTCCTTCGACTGCAGTTACCGACTCCGTGTCGTAATTTTAGCGCTGCGTGTAGCACACCGCTACAGTGTCACCTTTCCAGCTCTTAGCTTCATCCCACCCCCTCCGGTCTTCTATCATTTTGCATTTCCCCCTACCCCCACTACTTTCAAATCTCTTACTATCTTTCCTTTTGGTTCGTCCTGACGAAGGGTCTCAGCCCGAATCATTAACAGCGCTTCTCCCTATAGATTCTGCCTGGCCTGCTGTGTTCCACCAGCATTTTCTGTGTGTTGTTGTTTAAAAATCGATTGTCCTGTGTTCTGAGTGTTTTTGGTAAGTCCATCCTGAAGTTCTGTGTTTTAGGTTCCCACTGAGATTTCACAGTCAGTGTTTTCTGCATGTCAATACTGACCATCAAGAATCTGTCTGTACTAACTCAGCAATTGGTCTATCTCCTACCCTGCACTGGTGATTCAAATGCTCATTCAGATGGTCCTGCACCAACCCCACAGGCAGTGTGTTCCAGATTGTAACCTCCTTCATTTTTCCAGCTGGTCCACATCCCACATCAAGATTTGCTAGCCATCTTTGCTGTCCACCATGCCGCTAATCTTGGTGTCATCTGCAAACTTGCTGATCCAGTTTACCGCATTCTCATCCAGATCGTTCATACAGATGGAAAACAACAATGGACCCAGCACTGGGGAGTTAAACCAGGGCAGGATGAACACAGTAATGACAGCTTCCAGGGAAGTGTTCATGAACAGAGACTTTGTGTGTATTTGCCTCCACCAGCTCCTCTGGCAGGTCATTTGGGATACCGGCTATTCTCTGTGTCAAAAATTTACCCTTCAGTTCCCCTTAAAACCACCCCCTCACCTTATAACAATTCCCTTCAGCTTTAGGCAGCACACCACGGGAAACAGTCTCTGTCACTCTAAACCTTGTACGCCTCACATAATTTTATCCGCTTCCATCAGCTCACCCTTTCAACCTCCACCCTGTCACGTCAAAACTATTCCGTGTTGTTTCAGGATTGAGAAAATGGTTCCTTCCCTAGAAGACCCTGGGGACTGAATAGTTTCTGCCTACGCATTCCTGGAAGAAGTCCCATTGATCCATGAAACCTGCACTCTGCCCTCTGCACCAGCTCCTCAGCCTCACATTCATCAGTGGTATCTGTCTATATCTCCCTGCACTAACAAGTGTCACTGGGAGTAATATAGAGCTTACTCGTTTTGATTTTCTGTCTTATTTTTCTTAATTCACTGCACAGGACCACATCCCTCCTCCTCCCTATGTTGCTATTACCAACATGCACTGTCCACCACGATGTCCGGCTGTTCAACCTTCCCTTTGAAATGTCCTGCAGTTGCTCCTGGACCATTGGACCATAAGACACAGGAGCAGAATTAGGCCGTTTGGCCCATCTCATCTGCTGCCCATTCTGCAAGGAGTAAGAGATCATGACAGATTATTAAACCCTCTGAAACACTTTTATCCGGGAATTTGTTAATTTAGCAGCAGCAGTTCAATGCAGTACATGATAATATGGAAATGTTACAGTATGTGTGTATATATGGATATGTATATGTATATTAAGTAGATTAAAATAGAGCAAAGCTGAAATAATATATAAATAATATATATAGAATACATCTACAGCAGATTTTGGGTGTTTTAAAGTGACAAACCAAATATCTGCAAACTCCTGATGAAATACATCTGCTGTCTTGCCTTCTTTATACTGTAGCTGCATCAATAGATCCTCAAAGATATTGACACCCAGGAACTTGAAATTGTTCACTGTCCACTTCTGATCCCTCTATGAGGATTGGTTCATGTTCCCTCTTCTTACCCTTCCTTCAATCAGCTGTTTTCTCTTACTGACATTGAGCACAAGGTTGTTGCTGCGACACCACTCATCTAACTGGTATATCCCATTCCTGTATGTCCAATCATCTCCATCTGAGATTCTGCCAACAATGGTTGTATGAGGCATATTTATAGATTGCATTTGAGCTATACTTAGTCACATAGTCATGGGTATAGAGGGAGGAGAGCAGTTGGCTAACGGCACATTCTTGAGGTGCATCAGGGCCAGTGTTGTTCCTCAGCGAAGAGGAGATATTTGAATTTGAATTGACTTTATTTTTTGCATCTTTCACGTACATGAGGAGTAAAAATCTACGTTATGTCTCCATCTAAATGTGCAATGTGCAATCATAGTAATTTGTACTAATTGATAATAAATAGTACAGTCAATGTACATAGAGGTTCCCTCAAATCAGCGTGAGTTAATCAGTCTGATAGCCTGGTGGAAGGAGCTGTCCAGCAGCCTGTTGGTCGTCTTTTATGCAGCATTACTGTTTCCTGGCTGATTGCTGCTGGAGTAGATTGTGTTTGAAGTGACTTGGGTCCACAATGATCCTTCGGGCCCTTTTCTCACACTGGTCTTTGTAAATGTCCTGAGTCATGGGAAGTTCACAACTACAGATGCGCTGGGCTGTCCACGACACACTCTGCAGACTCCTGCGATTAAGGGAGGTACGGTTCCCATACTAGCCAGTGATGCAGCCAGTGGGGATGCTCCCAATTGTGCCCCTGTAGAAAGGATTTGGGGGCCCATAGCAAACTTCCTCAGTCATCTGAAGTGAAAGAGGCGCTGTTGTACCTTTTCCACCAATCAGCAGATACGTACAGACCACGTGAGATCTTCGGGTATGTTGCTGCAGAGAAACTTAAAGCTGTTTACCCTCTCAACTCCAGATCCATTGATGCCAATAGGGGTTAGCCCATCTCCATTAATCCACACAATCTGTGTGGATTATCACCAAACCACACAGATTGTGGTTTCCTGGTTAGGAGGTCGAGGATCCAATTGCAGAGGGACTAGGTTCTGCAGCTTATTGATCAAGACTGTGGGAATGATGGTGATAAACGCTGAGCCCTGGTCAGTGAACAACATCCTGACATAGGCAGCACAAATTCACTACCCTTTACTCAGGAAATTGCTCCTTATCTTTGCTATAATGGTATGTCCTAGTATTTTGAGGTTGTGCCCTGTGGTCCCAGACTGCCCCACTATCGGAAATACCCTCCTCACTCCATTCCAGACCTTTCAATATTTGATCGGTTTCAATGAGATTCCCTGATTCTTCTAAAGTCCAAGAGTACAGGCCCAAAGCCATCAAACAATCCTTGTTCATTAACCCTTTTATTGCGAGGATCATTTTTGTGAAACTCCTCTAGACCCTGTCCTATGTGAGCATGTAGTTTTTTAGATAAGTGCCCAAAACTGTTCACAATACTCCAAGTGTGATCGGACCAATGCCTTATAAAGTCTGAGCTGATCCATCCTTAAATATCTTTTCCAATAATATCCCTCCCACTAACGTAAGAGTCACCAGGGTACAGTTTCCTTTTTTGTCCCTATTGCAGTTCTTATAATGAGGAAGAATATTTATCATTTTCCACTCTTCTGCAACCTGCCCTGTAACTACAGGAGCATCAGTTTTAAGTTTTGTTAAATTTTTGTCCTTATTTTATCCCTCAAGCATCAGGTTTTTGAATCAAAGTTCAAAGTAAACTTATTATCAAAGTACGTATACATTCTACAACTTTGAGGTTTGTTTCAAACAGGTTGCCACAAAACAAAGAAAACCAAAAGAACCCACGAATAAAATAAGACCATCAAACACCCAATGTGCAGAAAGACAGACAAATCCTGCAAACAATAAGCACATGCAAATTCTGTAGCGTTTTGAACTGAAATGCACAAAGACAGTCTGTGCACGGATGCTTAGTTCAGTGCAGAGTGGAGAAACGAGCCATGAACAATCATGAGTCTATCAAGCTCTACCTTAAATACACCCAAGGACGTGGCCTCCACAGCTGCCTGTGGTTATAAATTGAACTAATTCAGCACACTCTGGCTAAAGAATTTCTCCGCATTTCTGTTTTAAATGGACACCCCTCTATCCTGAGGTTGTGCATTTTAGTCCTAGACTCCTCCAACATAGGAAATATCCTTTCCACATCTACTCAGTCCAGGCCTTTCAACATTTAAAATGATATTCCCCCCCATCCATCGAAATTCCAGTGAGTACAGACCCAAAGCTATCAAATGTTCCTCATATGATAACTGTTTCTTTCCCAGAATCATCCTTGTGAGCCACTTCTGGAACCTTTCCAATACCAGCACATCTTTTCTTAGATGAGGAGCCCAAAACTCTTCACAATCCTCAAGGTGAGGCCTCACCAATGCCTTAAAAAAGTCTCAGCATCACATCCCTGCTCTTGTATTCTAACCGCTTGATGTGAATGCTAACATTGCTTTTGCCTTCCTCACCTCTGACTCTACCTGCAAGTTAGCTTTAAGTTGGTCTGCACAAAGACTCCCAAGTCTCTTTGCGTCTCAGGTTTTTGGATTTCTCCCTATTTGGAAAATAGTCTGTACGTTTATTTCTACTACTAAAGTGCACAACCATGCATTTTCCAGCAATGTATTTCATTTGCCATTGTCTTGCCAATTCTCCTAACCTGTCAAAGTACTTCCAGAACCTACCTGTTTCCTGAACAGTACCTGCCTTCTTGTCATCTGCAAACTTGCAACAAAGCCATCTATTCTATTTTTTAATTCATTGATATATAGCATAAAAAGAAATGTTCCCAACACCGACCGCTGCGGAGCATCACTTTTCACTGGCAGACAACCAGAGAGGACCCTTTTATTCCCTCTTGCTGCCTTCTACCAATCAGCCAATGCTGTAACCACGCCAATAACTTTCCTGTTATACCATGGGCTATTAACTTTGTAAGCAGCCTCATGTGTGGCACCTTGTTAAAGGCCTTTCGAAAGTCCAAATATATGACAGGAGCTGCATTCCCGTTATCCATCCTGCGTGCAATCTCAAAGAATTCCAACAGATTCATCAGGCAATATTTCCCCTTAAGGAAACCATGCTGACTTTGTCTTTTGTTGTCCTGTGTTTCCAATACTTTATAACCTCGTCCTTAACAATTAACTCCAACATCTTCCCAACCAGTTAGGTCAGGCTGACTGGTCTATAATTTCCTTTCAGCTGCCTTCCTCCTTTCTTAAAGAGTGGAGTGACATTTGCAATTTTCCAATCCCCTAGCACCATGCCAGTTTTGAAAGATCATTACTAATGGCACCATAATCTCTACCATTAACTCTGCAAGAACCCTAGGGTGCAGTTCATCTGTTCCGGGTGACTTGTATACCCTCAGGGCTTTCAGCTTTTTGAGCACCTTTCCCTTATAATAATAATAACTGCTGTCCCTTCTCTCCCCTCACACCCTTCAACATCTGGCACACGACTAGTATCTTCCACTGATGGAAAATACTCATTTAGTTCATTTGCCATCTCCTCCCCCCCCCCCAGCCTCAACACATTATTATTTATCTGGCCTAATCTACTAGCAGTCCAATATCCAGTCTCATCTCTCCGTTATGTTTTACATACTTGAAAAATCTTAAACTATCCACTTTGATAATATTTGCTAGCTTGCTTGCATATTTAATCTTTATCCTCTTTAGGTTGCTCTCTGTAAGCTGTCAGAAGCTTCCCAATCCTCTGTATTCTGATTTTTTTTTCATTGTTTTGTGCCCTCCCTTTTATTTTTACATTAGCTTTGACTTCCTTGTCAGCCACAGTTGTACTATTTTGCCATTTGAGTATTTGTTTCTGGAATACATTTATCCTGCACCTCCCTCATTTTTCTCAGGAACTCTCACCATTGCTGCTCTGCTGCCATCTCTACCAGCATCTTCTTCCAATTTCCTTTAGCCAACTCCTCTATCATACCACTGTTACTACCTTTACTCCACTGAAACACTGCTATGTCAGACTGTACTCTCTCCCTATCCAATTTCAAGTTGTACTCGACGATACTGTGATCACTGCCTCCTAAGGGTTCTTTTACTTTAGGTTCCCTAATTGCCTCCTGTTCATTAAATAATACATTATCCAGAATAGCTGATTCCCTCGTAGGCTCAATGACAAACTGCTCTGAAGAGCCATCTCTTGGGCATTCAACAAACTCACTCTCGAGATCTATTTCCAATCTGATTTTCCCAGTTGACCTGGATGTTGAAATCTCCCATGAAATTTCCAATAACATTGCCCGTTTGACATGCCTTTTCTATTTCCTGTTGTAATCTGTGGTCCACATCCAAACAAATGTTGACGGCCTGTTTATAACTGCATCAACGTCTTTTCACACTTGCAGTTTTTTTAACTCTCCGCAAAATGATTCAACATCTTCCGATCCTGTGGCACATCTTTCTACTGATTTGATACCATTCTTTACCAGCAGAGCCATGCCATCCCCTATGCCTACCTTCCTGCCCCTCTGATTTGTCTAACTTGGGCATTTAGCTCCAAACTATAAATATTTTTCAGCCATGATTCCGTGATGATCACATTATACATGACAATCCATAACAGGGCAATAAGATTATCCACCTTATTTCTTATAATTTGTGCATTGAAGTATAACACTTCAAGTATTGGATTTGCCACCCTTATTGATTCTGCATTCCTCTGCTGGATGCAGTTATGTCCTATTATCTGCTCACTCTTCCTGACAGCGTGACTGCATGCTATCTTTTCTTTCTTTACCATCTGTCCTATCCTGAGTCCTTTCAGGCCAGTTCTAATGCCCCTGTCAAATTAGTTTATACCCTCCCCAACAGCTCTAACAAACCAGCAGTATGACCACAAGAAAATAAATCCCGGGGTTGCGTATTTAATGCAGAAATGTATTTTGATAATACATTTACTTTCAGCTTTGAACTTTGTAGCAGAGAGCCGGGTGATTTACTGGTCTGTGTCCTCACTGGCCGGTGCTGTGCTCTGGCAGTTCAGTGTGCTTGGAATATGGTGTCAGTGTCTTTACAGAAGTATTTCCTTATTATACAATCGATCTTATTCAACCAGGAGCTTAGAAGATTCACTGGAGACTAGAATACTTTTTTCAGACCATTACTGGTCACAGGATCATTCTGGGATGATCTAGTCTATTTGACCCATTAATCCTGACTAATTTCTCTTTGAACACTGGTTGTTCCTGCCACACACTGTTTTAAGAAACCTTGCTGAAAACACTTAACAAATAATGCCCCAACCAAGACTCAAGTGGGAAGGGAGACCCAGTCAGTTTCCGGAGATTATTCACTACAGGTACTCGGTTGTTTTTACATCAGTCCATTACCTGCTGACATATCTATTCCTCTCTCTCTTACTGGCTGTTGGGAGCCCTACAGTTTCATCCCATCACCTTTCTCAAGGTGATTTCACCTTTCTCATTCCTGAGTTCCACCCACATTGTCTCACTGGATGAGCCTCTGGGATGACCTTGAATTTGTGACATTCTGCCTGATCAGCAGTACAGCTCCCCAGCCTCATTCACCTCCCTCTGGACTGTCCGAATATGAATCCTGGAATGTTTAGCTACCAATCCTACCCTTCTTAGTAATGGCTGAATCACTGTGCCATGTACTAATCCAGGCTCTAAGTACATCTGCATTAACTGTTCCACACTCGGTACTGATACAAGCACACCTCAGGCCCTCAATGCCTTTGTGTTCATTAACTTGCCCTAACTATGCAGTGGTGTACTGGGCCAATGGCATCAGCACGGGTGATGTCATCTGAGAATAAATTGATTAGAAAGGTTGACTCTGTTATTGGAGTCAAACTGGACACACTGGAGACCGTGGTAGAACAAACGATCCAATGGATATCCTAGCAATTCTGGACAATATTTCTCACCCTCTGCATGCCTCCTTGGCTGAACAGGGGAGCATCTTCAGTAACAGACTAACACCATTGTGCTGCTCCAAGGAGCGCTGTATGAAGTCATTCTGACCCCCGGGTCTGTAATGAGTCAACCCGTAGCCAGGGAAGTGATGACACCCCTCATGTTAGACTGTTTGTGGTAACTTTTTATTCTTTCTCTTACTTCTAATATTTGTTTACCTGTGCACTTGTAGTGCTACGGAGACACCATAATTTGTCTATTTGGACTTACTTTCTGTGTTAATCCACATCTGTCAACGCCTCTACTGACCTTTCACACTTCCCATCTCCTCTCCTGGAAAATAAACTCAATGATCCATTTAACTAAAACCCTCCATCCTGCACCAGCACATTAGCCACACATATAACTGTACCACCTTTTTATTTCTTCCCTCGGTAGCAGGTGACACTGGGATTACCCCCGTCACCCCTCCCCCCCCCCCAAGAGACTCTACTTAACTTTTTCCTGAACTCCCTAAGTCTCTTTGCAGGACTTTGTCTCTTTTGTTAGAACCAATATGGACACGTCCTCTGGCTGTTCACCCTGCCCTTTCAGAATGGCCTGTACTTGTTCAGTTACATCTTTTGGCCCTGGTACCAGGGAGGTTATGCACCATCCTGCAGTCTCTCTCCTTGCCACAGATACACCTGTCTGTGACCCCGGCTAAAGAATCCCCCGTCACTGAGGCTCACCGAGAACACAGAACAGTACAGCACAGGAACAGACCCTTCTTCTGTCTGTGCTGAACACGATGTGGAATGAAACTAAATCTCTTCAGCCTGCGTATAATTCATGTGCTTCAATCCTCTGAATATTCATGGCTTATCTAAAACCCTGTTAAGTGTCATTATTGTATCTGCTTCCACCACTCCCCATGGCAGCCAAAACCCAGCCCTCACCACTCTTTGTATGGAAACAGAAATCTTACCTGCCCTGATATTCACCTTTAAATTCTCACCCTGGTGTTTTAAAGCAGTGTCTTCTCATATTTGATACTTCTACACTGGGTAAGTGATTCTGACTGTCTACCTTGTCTACACCTCTCATAGTTTTATAAACTTCTGTCAGGTCTCCCCTCCGCCTCCTTCACTCCAGGGAAAACAGTCCCAGTTGTCTGATCTTTCCTTGTAACTCAATCCCTCAGTCCAGGTAACATTCCTGTGAAACATTTCTGCACCTTTCCAGCTTAATCACATCCTTCATCTCGTGGTGAACAGAACTGCACAGTGTACTCCTGGTGTGGTTTAATTATTGATTTGTACAACTGTAATGTGATGTCCCAACTGCTCTGAAAGCCTTTGCCATGAAGGTAAGCAAGTCGTGCACCTTCTTCACCACCTTGTCTACCTGTGTTGGCACTTTTGGGGAACTATTTACCTGTGCCTTAGATTTATCATTTCATTAACACTCCTCAGGACCCTGCCATTCACTGTGTATGTCCTGACCTGCTTTAACTTCCCAAAATCCATCATTGTTCATTTGTTTGACACTAACAACACTTCACTGTATCTCTGCACTGGTGCCCCAGCAATAAAAGTCCATGAGCTATTCACCTCTGAAACGTAGTCATATGTGGTATTATGAACCCCTCACTGCACCCATCTCTATTTTGTTGTGCAGGCAACACCTCGACCCCACTCTGTTTCTCTCATTTATAATTTATCTCCACATAAATAGTAGTGAATTTTGATTCCTCCTACCACATGCCATCACACTTAACACATTAAACTCCATTTACCATGTACTCTAATCACCAGCTTCCCCACATCCTGTTGGAGAGAGAAAATGTCCAATCAGAAAGGTTTTGAAGGATATGGGTCAAATGCAGGGAAATGGGACAAGGAGGATGATAACCTTGTTCATAATGTAGTGGCGAGGGGTTACTTACCACAAGCTCAGATGGGAACTTTGATCAGTGTGGACCATTTGAGCTGAAGTGCTGGTTTCTGTGCTGTGTGAATCTGACTGTAAACACTCTTGGTTTAGTTCAAAGACATTAAACTTTTCTAAGTGACTTGTTATTTCTTCACAGATTATAGACTCCAATAGCTGAAGTGAAGTTAACTGGACTACAGTTACCTTTCTTCCACCCTTCTTCAACAATGGTTTTTAACTCCATTGCGACCTTTCCGTAACACAGTGAGTTTTGACAGACTTCAATGTCTCTACTTTCTCTCCAGACTTCCTGTGAAACCCTCCAGTGCAGGTTGTTGGGACCTGGTAATGTTTGCTTTTAGTCCCATTATTTTCTCCCTCCTGGTGGTGATTGGTACACATTATTGCACAATGTTGAAATGTCAACGTTAGATATCTGTGGGATGTTTGCTGTGTCCCCATTGGGAACACTAATGTAAGTTATTGAGTTAACTTATCTGCCTTTTCCTTATTAGTTTTAGCTTTTGTCTCATCACTGGTTCCTGGAAAAATCCAGATCCTCTTTTCTACCGCCAACCCTTGCCTCTTTATATGCTCTTTAATTTAATGTATCACTTGAACTCCATTGACCACAGAAGGTTCTTTGCTGTCTGTGATCCCTGTATCTAATTGGTATCAATGTCTGCTGAGTGTTATGAACTGTCTCCTTGAACATCGACACTGCTCATCACTGACCTGTCCCTACACCTATTTACCCTATCTGCCCCAGACAACTCCACTTTCACATCACTGTAATTGCCTTTATTAAGGTTAAGACATTGGTTCTGGACTCTGGTGTTCACCCTCAATCTGGCTCTGGAGTTCACCCACATTGTGATCACTTCTTCACAGATCCTTCACCACAAGATCTCTCTGTATTCCCACCTCATTACACAGATTACATCTGAAATGTCCTGTTCCTGGGTATGATCCTGCTGAAAGAAACTGTCTCTGACTACTCTACAAATTCCTCTTCCACTCTACCAGTTTGATCAATACACAGACTGAAGCAAACTGACAACAAAATGCTGGAGGAACTCAGCAAACGGACAACATTTTGGGCTGAGAACCTTCACTGGGATTAGAAAGAAAGGGACAAAGTTCAGAATAAGGTGGTGGGGGAAGGGGGGGGGGAGGACATGTGAGTGTGGGGGTGTGGTTTGTGGAGGGATAATGATGTGAGGAACTGGGTAACAGTTAGAAAAGGAATCCATTAGGACAGAACGTTAGACCTTGGGATGATACAAAGGAGGTGGAGAACCAGAGAAAGTTGATGGGCACGTCATGAAGATGTGTGAGGAGAAGTCAAGGGGTTAAGTGGCACCAGAATGGGGGAAAAGTCAGAAAAAAAGGAGCAGTTTGGAAGGTGGGGGAATAGAGGGTAGTGATTTCCAGAATTTGGAGAAATCAATGTTCATGCTGTCAAGATTGGAGGCTACACAGTCAGAATATGAGATGTTGCTCATCTAACCTGTAGTTGGCCTCATTGTAGTAGTAGTGGAGGCCATGGACAGACTTTGTAGTGATGGCCCTCTGCTGGGTCAGGGTCGACCATGGAATTGTACCCTCGCTGTGAAACTCAATTTGCAAGCCAGGGTAGTAGAATACGTAAAGCAAGCTGTTGCCCATGCAGGGGCTCCTGCTCTCCACGCAGCTGATGAATCCAGAGCAACAGCAGAGACCGATGGGGTCAGGCACCAATGGTGTCACAGTACTGCCAGTCTGCATTGAACATCGGACCGACAGGGAATCCAGCTCTAGATTGTTCCTCGGGGTTTACTCCCGAAGCCTTTCCCATGAATGGGTCTAGCCACAAGCCAGTAGAGGTTTCAGATCAGAATTTTCCTTCCACTAGACGAGCTACCAACCGTGGGTGAAAGCCCCATCTGCCCATAGCAGTTAGTTATATGATGCCAGTAAACCCATTTAGACCCTCCCCATCAGTCGAAAGAGTTTGTTGGGCTTCGTAGCTAAGCCATATGTAACAGCCAGGAGCTGGACTTGGTTGACAGAGGCAATTTGAAGCAACAATTAATAGGAAGTGACAGCTTGTCCCTATTACTACCCCAACACTGGTTAAGACAGCTGTAAGGCACCGATATGTCAATCTGTGAATGGGAAATGGAACTAGAATGGGTTGCCACTGGCAGATTGTGGTTGTTGCAGCACACAGAGCAAAGGTACTCAATGTAGTGGTGCCCGAATCTGCTTCCGATTAAATATCTCATGATAATCACATTTCCGTTCTCATCTCTCTTTGATATTTCTCCTTTTGTGCTTTATCCCATTGGGAGGAACACCTGAGGATCTTGAGACCACTCCTAACAGATCTCCATAAAGTGTTTTAAATTAATTACAGATATAAAACACAAAAAAATTGACTGTATAAATATTCACACCCAAATCATCATTGGTACAGTCAAGTAGTTTTAGGAATTACATTATCTGTTAAGTGCAGGTCTCTGTGTGAGTCAAGGTGTTTCAATTGATTGTAGTAAAAATACACAACTGTTGGTAGTCTGTATCCTGGGAGAAACTACACCATAAAAACAAATTAACACTCTGAGCAGTTCTGCAAAAAGGTAATTGAAAAACGCAATTCAGGAGATGGATACAAGAAAATTTTCAAGTCACTGGATATCCCTTGGAGTACAGTTCAGTCACTCATCCTGAAATGGAAAGAATATGGCAGAGCTGTAAATCTGCCAGAATCAGGCCATCCTCAAAAACTGAGTGACTATGCAAGAAAGGGACAAGTGAGGGAGGCCACCAAGAGTCCTCTGCTAATTCTAGAGAAATCACAATCTTCAGTGGCTGAGATGGGAGAGACTGTGTATACAACAACAGTTGCCCAGATGCATCACCTGTCAGAGCTTTTTGGGAGAAAGAGAAAGCCATTGTTGAAAAAAGCTCACCTGGAGCTTGCCAGAAGACTCTGAAGTCAACTGGAAGAAGGTTCTATCGACAGATGAAACAAAATTGACCTTTTTGGCCGTCAGATTAAACACTAAGCTTGGCGCAAGACGAACACCACACAGCATCAAAAACACTCCATCCCAGCCTGGTGGAGGCTGCATCATGCTGTGGGGTGTTTTCACTGCAGCAGGCCCTGAAAGGCTCAGAAAAGTAGAGGGTAAATTGAATGCAGCCAAATACAGTGAAATCTTGGAGGAAAACCTAATTCAGTCTGCAAGTGAACTGTGACTTAGGAGAAGATTCATTTTCTAGCAGAAGAATGACTGCAAGTAGAAAACCAAAACTACACAGGAATGACTTAAAACCAAAGTTAATGTCCTGGAGTGGCCAAGTCAGATTCCAGACCTTAATCCAATTGGGAATTTGTGGCTGGACTTGAAAAGATCTGTTCACTCATGAACCACAAGCAATCTGACAGAGCTTCAGCAGTTTAGTAAAGAAGAATGGGGAAAATGTTCAGTGTCCAGATGTGCAAAGTGGATAGAGACATATCCACACAGAGCCAACGGTAATTACTGACAAAGGTGCATCAACTAATTACTGACTTGAAGGAGGTGAATACCAATGCAATTAAATTATTTTTTTGTTTTATATTTGCAATTAATTAGATCACTTTGTAAAGATCTGTTTTTCACTTTGACTCCAGAGAGTCCATTCTGCTGATCAGCGTGGGAAAATAAACCCAAATTAAATCCACAGTGAATCAAAGTTGCAGAACAATAAACATGAAAACCTCCAAAGGAGGCTGAATAATTTTGATGGCACTGTATCCACCCCTTCACCAGCACGTTATGAACAAATCCATCCTGCTCCTTTCCATTTTGCCGATTCCGTGTAGAACATTAAACATGTAGGAATGTCAAATTCCCAGTTCAAGTCTCTGTCACCATGTCCCTACAATGGCTGGTAGATCAAACATATTCGTCAGTACACAATATGGAACAGATGGCAACCTGCCCTTCAGTCCACAATATCTGCACCAATCATAATAATGCTGAGACTTTATAAAGTACTGGTGATGTCTCACTGGAGAATTGTGAGCATTTGTGGGCCCTTTATCTTAGGAAGGATGAGTTGAAACTGGATGTGTTTCAAAGGAGACTCAAAATTGCCTCCAGGATGAAACAGCTGGGCGTATGAAGAGCGTTTGATTGTTCTGGGCCTGCACTCACTGGAATTTAGGTCAATGAGGGCTGACCTAATTAAAACCTATCGAATGGTGAAAGGCCTTGATAAAGTGGATGTGCAGAGGATGGGAGTGTCTAAGACCAGAGGATGCAGCCTCAGAATAGAGCATCATCCTTGTAGAATGTAGAGATGAGGAATTTCTTTAGCCAGAGAGTAGTGAATCTGTGGAATTTGTTGTCTCGGGCAGCTGTGGAGCCAAGACTTTATGTATATTTAAGGCAGAGGTTGGTAGATTCTTGATTGGTCAGATCATGAAAGATTACAGGGAGAAGGCAGGAGATTGGGGCTTTGAGTGAAAATGGATTAGCCATGATGAAATGACAGAGCAGATTTGATGGGCCTAATTCTGATCCTATATCTTAGAGTCTATATCACCACCTCTGAAACCTCCATCAATTTTGTCAAGCGTGATCTGCCCAAACAAAACCATGCTGATTGTCCCTAAGCAGGCCATGCCTGTCCAAATGTGCATAAATCGTGTACCTAAATATCCTCCCCAGTAGGTTCTCTGCCACTGAAATGAGGCTGCCTTGCCCATAGATTCCTGGATTTCTGTTATTTCCCTTCTTGTACAAAGCTGCAACATTTACAACACTCAAGTCCTGTGGGAACTCACATGTTGTGATCAAGGACACATTGGTCCTTGTTAAATTGCCAGCAATCTGCTCATTTGCTTCTTTCTCTATTGCAGGATATATGCCTTCAGGTCCTGTAGTCTTATCCATCTTATTGCTTTTCAGACGTCCCAGCACAACCTCCTCCTTAATCCCAACACGTCTCTGCACATTAGCATGCTCCAGTCTGTTTTCATTGACATTCAGTTCCTTTTCCTCAGTAAATATTGACACAACATACTCATTTAGTACCTCAGCCACTTGGTCTGACTTCAACCACATCAGTCTTCCTTTAATCTTGAGTTGACCTTTCCATTCTCTGGTTAACTCGGATCTGCTGGTCTTTAAACAGCTCCCGCATGTCAGATGTGGACTTGTCTGATAGTGGCTGCTCCCAATCAATGCCCCGTGGTTTCTGTCTTACTCCGTACTAACCTGCCCTCCTGCAATTCAGTACCTTCATACAAGATCTGATCTTATTCTTCCTCATCACTAAGAAAAAAATACGAACCCAGAATATTCACTGACTCTTAGCTGTCAGCTGGCCTGGCTCATTTCCCAAAACTAATTCCTCCTGTCTGTTCTCTCCTCTCGTTGGACTCTGTACATAATGTTTCAAACACTCTTAAGATTTGCTGAAGAATTCTTGTGCATCTAAGTATTAAGCAAGTTCCAATCAATTCTAGGGAAGATAAAGTCCCCGCACTGGTCATTGGGGGCCAGTATGATAATCCCATCAGTTGATCTGCAGATTGCCTCTGTAAATGAGCCTTCCAGTTTGTTGTGACATTCCCAGTGGGGTAACCCCTGCTCTTGTTAAACCCCACTCACATGTAAAACAATGAAACACAGGAGCTTTGAGCTGTCAGCCCTGTCTGTTTGACAACATAATCCTCCTAATGTTGAAATAAACTAATTTCAACCTATCAGTCCTAGCATGTTTGTTAGCCTGACATTGGCTCTCGTTCATTTCAGACTGTCTTTTCATTCATGCATTCTCCCTCTTGCTATTCCAGTTCAAACTCTGCCAAGTGACACCATCAAACCTTCTGGTGAGGATATTGGTTCCCCTCCAGTTCAGATGGAAATGGTCTTGTTTGTCCCGGTCTCCCACCTTCCTGGAAGGGAGCCCATTGATCCATGAATCTGAAAACCTCCCTCCTACATCAGTTCCTCAGCAACATATTAAACTGCACGGGCATATCATTTTCTCACCACACCAGCACAAGGTTTGACCCACAATTCCGTAATTACAATGCTGGAAGTCCTGATTTTTAACCTAGTTCCTGAAAATCACTTTGTTGGACCTTGCTCATTTAAACCCTTTGGTGTAGCACGGAGAAAGTTCACCGTAAAACATATTGGCTCCCCTCCTCCTTGGACCTGTCTCAACTTACCCTCGGGACCCCAATGATCCTGGTACGTGAATCCCCCACCCATCTCGCACCAGCTCCTCAGCCACCACCTTACCTGGGCTTTAGAATACATCAGAAGCACGGTATATATATCCTTGTGTCTGCCTATGTATCCTGTTCCTTTATGTGACCGGACTTTCATTTCCCTCGCGACCCAGAGGAATAGTCGTTCTAATGAATTAACCCTCTCATCACTGGAAGTGACTGCACCCTCGCCCACCAACTGCCGTGTGTGAGGGCGCTCGCCCTGGTCAAGGGGCCGGCGAGGGACAGACCAAGGTTCTCGGGTATTTGCGAAATGGAAAAGCACTTCCTATAATTTAAAGCAGGCGAATCAGCAAATTTCCAGAATTTGTACAGAATCTGTACGTGGTGTGTGAGGGAGTTTTTTTTTTCCGCTGAAGTGCTTTGTGTCGGATAATGGCGGCCGTAATAAAGTGAAGGCGGAGCTGGACGATGAGAGGCCGCTCTCGGCTCTGTCCGTCACTCTGACTCTGTCTCCTCCCCTCCCCGCCTCTGTCTCTCTGCGCGTTTCTCGGGCAGGTCGGGGCGCTGTGTATAAAAGGAGACATCAGCAGACTGTTTGTCACTGAGCAACGACCTGAGTGAAGCACCATCATGTCTGGTAGAGGGAAAGGAGGCAAAGGACTGGGCAAAGGCGGAGCGAAGCGGCACCGTAAAGTGCTCCGTGATAACATCCAGGGCATCACCAAACCGGCCATCCGGCGTCTGGCTCGCCGTGGCGGCGTCAAGCGGATCTCGGGTCTGATCTACGAGGAGACCCGCGGGGTGCTGAAGGTTTTCCTGGAGAATGTGATCCGGGATGCGGTTACCTACACTGAACACGCCAAGCGCAAGACGGTCACTGCCATGGATGTGGTGTACGCTCTGAAACGCCAGGGCCGCACTCTCTATGGCTTCGGCGGCTGAAAAACTCCCACTTCCTCCCGAGCACAAAACAAAGGCTCTTCTAAGAGCCACCCACCGCCTCACAAAGGGAGCCGTGTCCACAACCATTTAATTCTTTGTTATCGATCCAACTGTATTCATCTGTTGACATTTGAAATCGATTAATCTTCCGCTTGAAATTTAGCCGCGATTCTACCTTTACAGACGGTGATTACCGTAAATGCTGAATGCATTTATATTGATCTTAATCTTCCCGTCCGTCTGCGTCAGAAATCAGTTCCCTCGTTTAGAGGAACAATTCCGTAATTTTGCATTCGAATCTTAACTAAGGGATTTAGATGTTAAATGAAACTGAAAATGTATGATCCGTGATAGAATTAATTGTAATTAATAAAAATTTATCAAGCACCATTGCTGGGTGCGCTGAAATTGGCGGGCGATTCGAAATTTATCGGGCGCCAATTACAGTAAATTCTGATTGGATGAAGTCCGACCGCCAGTTAACAGTTTCCCATTTTGTCCTAAATTGTTATTCGCCGCCAGCCTGCTTGAAATTAATAAACCAATCGCAGCAAGCGGATCCTTTAATAGACAGTCGGTGTTCAGCCAGTCATAAGCGGTGGGACGGCCCTCCCCCAGCGGTATAAAAGCCTGTGCTGGAGCCCGTTTCGTCTATCTTGTTCCTGTATTTCAGCCTGTGTTCTCCCTCCCGAAGCAGAATGGCCCGCACCAAGCAGACTGCAAAGCACAAGCAAATCGACTGGCGGAAAAGCTCCTCGCAAACAGTTGGCGACCAAAGCGGCGCGGAAGAGCGCTCCTGCCACCGGCGGAGTGAAGAAGCCTCATCGCTACCGGCCCGGCACCGTGGCTCTGAGGGAGATCCGGCGCTACCAGAAATCCACCGAGCTGCTCATCCGGAAGCTTCCCTTCCAGCGCCTGGTCCGGGAGATCGCTCAGGACTTCAAAACCGATCTGCGTTTCCAGAGCTCGGCCGTCATGGCGCTGCAGGAGGCAAGTGAGGCTTACCTGGTAGGACGCTTTGAGGACACTAACCTGTGCGCCATCCACGCCAAGCGAGTCACCATTATGCCCAAGGACTTCCAGTTGGCGCGCCTAAGCCCAGCCTACACTCCGAACACCAGAAAAGGCTCTTTTCAGAGCCACTACCACGGCAAAGGAAAGGGCTGCCAAATACTGTACATGATTGATGTTTTGTGTAAATAAACTAGTTTTGTAGCTGGGACCTGAATGAAGGTCAGTCGGCAATGCTACCGGGTAGTTTATCATATATCCTCTCGCTGCAGTCCATCCCCAGTGACGGATCCCTCTCTCAACACGCCCCCTCCCCTCTCGCATAGGTGTCAGGAGTTCCCAATCAACTCAGCTGAATCTCCGCAGGTGTCTATGTCTCAGTCACTCTCTCCCAGATCGGAGAAGGAATTGGGCCTGAAACAGCCCACATCCCATATCTCTCAATCTCAGCTCGGGCATCCGTGTCTCATTTCAGACACTGAGACGGCACGGCCGCACCATATGTCAGGTACCGTCAATCTCCGGTTCTATGTGAGAAGTTCCCCCGGAAAGCTCAGTCAGACCCGGGACGGGAATCACAACACTTTGAATCAGATCTTTTCTGAGATGTGGGTGGCTCTGAGAAGAGCCGTTGGGTTCAGATAGTTACATATGGTGGATTCTCAATTCACTTTTTGACTGCTGTCTTCTTGGGTTTCGCGGATTTCGACTTCGGCTTCTTGGCCGCCTTCGTCTTCGGGGCTGCGGCTTTCTTGGGGCTCTTGGGCTTCGGCGCCGCTTTCTTAGCCGCGGGTTTCTTAGCTGCCGCTTTCTTAGCCGCTGGTTTCTTAGCTCCCACTTTTTTAGCCGCTGGTTTCTTGGCGCCAAGCTTCTTGCTGGGAGATTTCTTTGCCGATGGTTTCTTCGCTTTCTTCACCACCTTCACGGCACTTTTCCCTTTACCGGATTTAAAGGATCCCGAAAGACCAGAACCCTTCGTCTGAACCAAAGAGCCGCTTTCCACTTTCCTCTTGATGCTCATCTTGATCTGGGGGCGACGTTTCGCCACATCGACACCGCTGTCGGCCAGAGCCTTCATGATGGCCGCACCGGACATACCCTTCCTATCGTGACAACCCGCCACGATCTTATCGATCTGTTCGCCCAGCGAGGGACCGGTTGGTTTACTCCGGACAGCCGCCATCTTCTTGGGAGTCTTCTTTGCGGCGGCGGGTGCGGCTGGAGGAGCCGTTTCGGCGGGTGCTGTCTCGGTCATGTCGGCGACTCTGATAAATCCTTCTCACAATCAGAACTGAATGAGAAATGAAGCGAAAGGCGGCGGCACAGAGCAATTTAAAGGCAGCGTGCGGACGGGGCGGAGACATCCTGCTTTCAGCTCCAGGCAGCTTCATTTTTCTGTGCTTCTCTCTCCTCAAAAACTCGCTGATTCCAATTCAAATCGGACGCTGAGGAGACTCGGACTAGTCCCTGTCTGTCACTGAGGCCAGAATGTTCGCTGGAAAGAAAGTTTAATCGGGATTAAAGGTAGCGCTTTCTATTACTGCATTGCCCGCGTTCTCTCTCCCGATCGTAGACCTGTTCTCTGTTTTTTGGCTGAATTATTTAAACTAATTAAAACTTTGCGGTTAATTCCCTCTTCGGGACTGAGCCGGGGAGTGGGTGCTTCCGTAACAAAAAACATCTTTTCTCTTTCTACGGGAGGCGCTGAGAAATCCTACGATGTATTCGGACTCACAAACACAGGGACACTGTTCTAAGCCGCCCGCTCCTTTAACTCACTCTCTCTGACACAGTACACACTCAATGCTGGCGGAAATCAGCAAATCAGGCAGCATCAATGGTGGGAATAAACAGCCGACATTTCGGGCTGAGACCCTTCATCAAGACTCTGGTGGGAGATGCTGCCTGACTTGCTGGGTTCCCCCAGCATTTTGTCCCGTTGTTCGCGACTCCCAGAATCTCTAGGCGTTATTCCGATACAATGTTCACATCTGCACCTTCATCGCATTGTACTGCTGTCAAAATAAAAAGACTTTTTCCTTGTCATGTAACACGGTGATAAATGATTCTGATACCAAAGAATAAAGAACAACGGACATTGTCCGACCAACATCTCTGTGTAACTGAGAATCTCAGATCCCGGAAACATCCTTGGAAGTCTTCTCTACACTCTCCCCAGTTTAACCCCGTTTCCTAAAACGGTGACAAGAGCTGTACACAAAACGATAAGTGTGACCTCCAGTCACTTACACAACTGTAACATAATGTCCCAACTCATATACTCAATCCCCTGACTAATGAAGACCAGCATGTTAAACCCAGTTCTTCACCACCCTGTCTACCAGTGACACCACTTTCAATGAACTGTGTGTGAGAGATTTACCCCTAAATCTCTCCGGCCCAATACACTCCCTAATGACCGACCGTTCACAGTGTAAGTTCTACACTGGATTGACTTTGCAATGTGCACTGCATCACATTTATCTGTATTGAAATGCATTTGCCACGCTGTGGCCCTCTTCACTAAATGATCAAGATTGCCAGGTTAAATAAGAAATACTGAATAAACTAAACAGTGTAAAAGAGGATCAGGGAGGGATGTGATTCTGAAGGTGAGAATGGGAAACCTGAATCCTGATCCAGTCTTGCCTCTCTTTTACTCTTTAAATGTCTGAAAAAAAGCTTGTATTCTCCTTTATACTATTGGCCAGTTACTTTAATAATTCATCTGTTCTCTCCATATTACTATTTTAGTTACCTTCTGTTCTTTTTAAGTTCCCTAATCCTTTAGCTTCCCACTAACTTTTGTGATATTCTCTGCTCTCTCATGTTATTTTATGCTGCTTTTGTCTTCTATTGTTGGTGATGGTTGCCTCATTTTCCCTTTCAAATATTGTTTCTGCTGAGGGATGAACTGATCCTGCATCTGCCAAATTACTCCTGGAAACTGAAGCTTTTCATATAAAGGTAATCTGGTTAATGCTGGGGATGTCAATATGCCCGACTGCTGTAAGCCTGTTCCCATTACACCTCTGTGTGATTTACCAACATGTCTGCTCCACAATATCTCAGCCTATTGGGAGGCGAGCAGTGTAATCCCATCAAATTCACCATTCATCATTTTATTTGAATCCTTTACTTAGAAAATCTCATCAAATCCGTCACATTACTGCAGTGTTGGTCTCCTTTATCAAACACGCAGCATCCCCCCACCAGTCAGGTAGCCTTTAAATGTTTCCCCTACACCTTAAACAATTGTCCTGTAAATTTATACTTCCCTACCCTGACACAAACAGTTATCGCGTACTGATTTTGTAAAGCTTTGGATGGTCACTGGTCAGCTCCTTAATCTCTCAGTTGAGAAAGAGAGTCCCAGTCTGTCCAAACTTCTGCAAATAATTCAAATCCTCCAGTGTCAGTAACACCCTCCTCAAACCTCTCTCCACACTTTCCAGCTTCATGACATCCTTCCTGTAGCTGGGTGACTAGAACTGTGCACATTACAGTGCAATCTCACTTCGACGATTACAGTTGTCATATGACATCCCAAATCCTGTAACTCAGTTCCCTGACCAATGAAGACAAATAGGCCAAACATCATCTTCACCATCCTGACTACCTGTGTTGTCACTTTCAGTGAATGATGTTTCTGTATTCCATGGACACTCTGCCTGCAATACTCTCCAAGGAACAGAATTTACTGTGCAGGTCCTTCCCTTGGACTTCTCAAAATGCAAGAGTTCATACTTGTCCACATCAACATCCATCTGCCATTCTTTGGCCAACTTCCCCAGTTCGTCCCCATCCCATTCGGGATCCCACTCTACCAACAGCATCGCTGTCATCTGCAAACTCACTAATCACGTTCACAACAATGTCAGAGAAAGTGTTCACATCGATGACAAATGACAGTACCAGAACCGGTCCCTGTGAACGTCACTGGTCAGAGGCCTCCAACCTTAATGATAAGCTGACACAACCACCCTCTGTCACCTTCTATCAACCCAATTTTGTGACGCTGATATTAGGCAGTATCTTGTCTGGCATCCTTTCTGCTCCAAATGAGTAATACAGAAGAAGTAAGGAATAAAGAAAAACTTATCTTTCTTGCCTACACCTCTCAGATGTGCCAAAGCCTCATCTCCCCACTCCAATTTTGGCCCACTCATACAATGACTGCTCTCTTTAAATCTAACTTCTTTTTATTGGATCTTGATAAGTGCCTAAATATGCACAAGCAAACGATTCCCTTGGAACTATGACATGCAAAATATGCCAACTGCCCATGTTCACTTCATTTAAACTCCCTCTCTGTCTACATAATCATATGACTGTTTGTGACTGTGGTGCACAAAATTGTGAACTGCAGGAAACCAAAGAACATGCCTGCACTGTTCGACAAGACCAGACATGATAAAACAAACAAAACACTGTATAACAAACACTAGAATCCCCTAACTGAGAGGAGTGGAGACGCTGGATGACCATAAAGATTTAAAGAGAAGCAAGATAAATTTTTATAAAATCAGGGAAGTGGGATCAACATACAAGAAGAGGCTGATGACAGATCAGCCTTTATATGGAATTGTGGGTGAGGGACTAAGAGAGAACACACTGGAGGGTTTATCCAGTGTGAATAGAGCTCAGGATAAGAGAGGTGCATTCACCAATGGAGTTGTGCTACTGGCCTCCCAAATGCCAGCAGAAGGTAAAGAAACTGAAATGTAGCAGGACATGAAAGATGTAAAAGCAACAGGGTCGTTGCAGTGGGTGACTAATTTCCCCAGTGCTGACTGGGACTCCCTTAGACTCAGGGGCTTAGATATCATTGCGTATGTTAGAAGAATACTGGGATGTTTCTTAACATAGAAGTGGGTAGTCTAACCAGGGAAGTGGGTTTTAGAAGACATTGTATTGGAAAATGAGCCTGTCAACAGATAGAAATTTCATTCTGAGAGCAGTAAGTAAGCACAGGACTCGTCATAGAGGTAATGTGGTTAATCGGTATATAACTAAGGGAAACTGTGTTGGACAGGAACTGAGGTGAGGGGAATGGGTGCAGCTGTGATTTGTCCATCCACATTTGACATGTGACTAGTGGTTAAAGGTCAGAATTCAGACTGTTTCTATATGGAAGAAAGACAAGGTTGGTAAAGTCTGGCACAGGGGTAGGAGATGTTATGAATTCAATCTGATAGAAAATGAAAGATAAGGAATGTTTCAGATGTATAAATTGGAGAATATGAATATGAATATGCAATATGAAGCAAGCAAGAGAGAAGTTAAACAGAGAATCAGACTTGTCAAATGGGGACAGGAAATAACTTTGGGGAGAAGGGGCACTATGGAGAGGGTAGGACAACACAAGGACAAAGGAGAGAGTTTACTTCTGAAGTGGGTGAGGGACTAAACCAGTACTTCATATCAGTATTCATCAATGTGGTCCTGGAGGATAGTGTGATCAGAGAAGGGAATGCTGAAATTCCAAGGCATGTTGTTCCTCCGGCAACAGAGTCAACCCAGGAAATTATGAACTGGTGATACCTGGATCAATGCCAGGGGAATTGTTCGAGAATATTATTAGACATAGCATCTCTCATAAAAGTTAGGACTAGAATAGGAGAAGATCAGGATTTGGAAGGAAAATTGAGCAAAATCCCCTGAGATTCTCTCGGTGCATTCAGAGGAAAAGGGAATTTGGACAGAATTGTTCAGCTTGGAGATGAGGATGGCCATCTGTGTGTGGAACTGAAGGAAATGGGAGAGGCTTTCCATGAATATTTCTGACAGTTATTTCACCATTGAGAAAATTATGGAAAGTGATGGAGTTACGGAAATGGCATGAATCAGATGTGATATCTTCGACCACATTCAAGTTAGCAGGGATCTATATTGGAGGCCATAAGATGCTTTAAGGTTGTTAAACCTACCGGGCCTTTCAGGTACATTCTTGTATTTTGTGAGAAGTTAGAGAATACACTGTAGAGGCCACGGGAGAGATTGTTGCTTCACCACAGGCATCAGTTGAGGTTAGACATGATTGGAGAGTGACTAACGTGGAATTTGCAGTTTTGAGGCCAAGTCTGTGGATGAATCAAAAATAGATAGTGAGCCAGGCAGTGTTATGGATGCAGGGAGTCTGCAGTAGCACTTGGACAGATTTAGAGAATGGACAGAGAAGTTCCAGACAATATACAGTGTAAGGAAGTGTGTGGTCATGAACACTGGGAGGAGGAATAAAGGCATAGACTCCATCTAATCAGGGAAAGAACAGAAATCAGATATGTAAAGGGACTTTGCGGCTCCTAATGCAGGATTCCCTAAAGGTTAATGTGCACATTTAGATGCTAGTAAGGAAGGCAAATGCAATATCTGCATTAATTCCAAGAGAACTAGAATATAAAAGCAAGCATCTAATGCTGAAGCTTTAGCCAGAACTTATTTGGAGTATCATGAGCAGGTTTGGGTCACTTTTCTAAGAAAGGCCGTGCTGACATTGCAGAGTTTGCAGGGGAAATTCACGAGAATGATCCCAAGTCTGAAACAGTTAGGATATAAAGATCATTTGATGATCTGGGCCTGTAGTCACTGGAGTCTAGAAGAATGAGGGAGCATCATATAGAAACATATTGAATGTTGAAAGGCATAGGTAGCGTTGATATGAGATGATGTTTCCAATAATAGAAGAGTCTAGAACCAGACTACACCCTCAATACAAAGATGCCCTTCTAGAATAGAGATGAGTAATTTCTGTATTCAGAAGGTGATCTTTCGATACATTTCATTGGCACAGGCGGCCATGAAGGCAGTCAGTAGGTCTATTTAAAACAGAGGTTAGGATGATTTAATTATTATTAAGGGCATCAAAGTTTAATGGGAAAAGGGCAGAGAATGGTGTTGCGATGGATAATAAATCAGGCATGATGGAATGATGGAACAGACTGGATGAGCCAAAAGACCCAATCCTGCTCCAATAACTTAAGGTCTTTTGTTTTAATGCAGTGCCAGGAAACTACTGGCCCATCAGTCTGATATCAGTGTTGGGTAATTTATTGGAGGAGGTTTTGAGAAACAGGATCTACCAACATTTGGTCTGATTCAAGACAGACAGCACAGTTGTGTGCAAGGGAAATCATGTCGGACAATTATCTTGCAGCTCTTTGAGGAGTTTCACAAGTGCGTAGATGAGGTTAGTTGTGGATGTTGTCTAAATGGATGGGAGACAGGCCTTTGACTCTGGTCTGGGAGGTTAGATCTGAGAGATGGAATCCACGGGAGATAGTTGATTGGTTTCATAATTGCCTCAGTGACAGGAAGCAGAGGCTGACGGTTGAGGGCTGTGCCTCAAACTGGAGGTCTCTGTCTAGTTGTGCGCCTCTAGGTGCTGGGATCTTTTTGTTAGTAATTTATAGAAACAATGTCCATGTGAATGCATAGTTCACTGAAAGTGACATCTCAGTTAGATATGGTGTTTGACCTGCTGGCCTTCTTCAGTCATTGCAGAGATGAGAAGGTTTTTCTTTGATTTGAGAAAATATGCTGTAAATATAAATGTCTTTGGTGAGGACTGACGGGGGATATTGTGTATAGTGTTGGTAGGAAACTGTTCTTAAACTAGAGAGAGTGCAGGGAGAAAGAAAAATAGCAGATATTTGCTTTGTCCTGGGGAGTCTGAGTTACAAGGAGAGGTTGTATAGACTAGTATTTTATTCCCTGGAGCAGAGCAGATTCAGAGATGATCCTAGTAGAGGTCTGTAGATCATGAGGAGCATAGATAGGGTAAAAGCACGTAGTCTTTTTCACAGGAAATGGCTGATAAAAACAAGGCAAGTATTTCAGATCAGACATAATGGGCAGAGGGTGGTGGGTATTTTGAATAAACTGCCAGTGATTGTGGCGGACACATTAGAAACATTTTAAAATCTTGCGATCAGAGCCGGTTGCCACATCACAGGAAGGACAGTTTCAGTTATAAGGCGAGGTTGAACAAGCACAGACCCCCGGGCCCAAGGCGCTCCCCCTCCCCCCTCCGCGGGGCCTTGCCACATTCCCGCGCCCGCTGCCTTGGAAACAGGTGCGTTACTGTGACATCACAGCAACGAGGCAGGAGGCTGCGTTCCGAAGGGGGGGGGGGTGCGTGCTGTCAATCAGAGAAGCCGCCGGTCACCCGCAAATATTGCAAATAAATCACTGAGCCCTTCATGAAAAAGCCCCGTCGGGGGGAAGCCTTTTCTGCACTTCCAACCCAGGATCCTTCTACGTGGAGACTTGGGCCTGTTGCTAAGGCAACGACGTTCCGAAGGCCCTCTGACTCTGCGACATCAGGGCAGCGAAAGGGATGCTCGTCACATGATATGTTGGCCGCAGCCCGGGAGGAGGAGCAATGTACTTGTCAATCATAGGAGCAACAGCGGACAGTGACTGCACGGCGAGACATTTCAGTGTTAAATCTATAACTGGGAAAGGGGAAAAGAACTTACTGTAAAGGAAAACAATAAAGATGTACGAAAAAAGAAAGAGAGCGAGATATAAAGCTACAAACAAGAGAGAGTCCGCAGATGCTGGAAATCCAAACTACACACAGAAAATGCTGGAGGAACTCAGCAGGCCAGGCAGACAGACATACTTCATTGATCCCGAGGCAAATTGGGTTTCCTTACAGTCGCAACAACCAAGAATAGTGTAGAAATATAGCAATATAAAACCATAAATAATTAAATAATAATAAGTAAATTATTCCAAGTGGAAATAAGTCGAGGACCAGCCAATTGGCTCAGGCTGTCTGACACTCCGAGGCAGGAGTTGTAAAGTTTGATGGCCACAGGCAGGAATGACTTCCTATGATGCTCAGTGTTGCATCTTGGTGGAATGAGTCTCTGGCTGAACGTACTCCTGTGCCTAACCAGTGCATTATGAAGTGGATGGGAGACTTTGTTCAAGATGGCATGCAACTTGGACAGCATCCTCTTTTCAGACACCACCGTCAGAAAGTCCAGTTGCACCCCCACAACATCACTCGCCATACAAATGAGTTTGTTAACTTTGTTGGTGTCTGCTACCCTCAGCCTGCTGCCCCAGCACACAACAGCAAACATGATTGCACGGGCCACCACAGACTTGTAGAACATCCTCAGCATCATCTGGTAGATGTTAAAGGACCTCGGTCTCCTCAGGAAGTAGAGACAGCTCTGACCCTTCTTGTAGACAACCTCAGTGTTCTTTGACCAGTCCAGTTTATTGTCAATTCATATCCCCAAGTATTTGTAATCCTAAACCATGTCCACACTGACCCCTTGGATGGAAACAGGGGTCACGATGTATGGGTCAGCATGTATGGGAAAGAAAAGCAGGACTGCTGAAGGGTCTTGGCTCGAAAAGTCGACTGTACTCTTTTCCCCATAGATGCTACCTGACCTGCTGATTCCTCCAGCAATTTGTGAAATATAAAGCTAGAGAGATTTGACAACTAACACTGAGATATTTAATATGAACAGACTTATTGCTGTGAAGTGAAACTACATCTGTAAACCACAGTGAGTTTTGGGGATGGTGCGGGTGTTAATGGCAGAAAATAAAGAGATAATAGATTAACAAAGAGGTTTTAGGCACCAGGTTGATAACATGTGGGTTCCCACACTGCTGGAGTCCTGTCTGCAGGTCTGGTCGACACACTGCAGAAAGAACATGATGACTGTAATGAGTGAACTGGGTCTCTGGTCCCCATCCCATGTCAATTGCAGGAAACAGGAACACTGTAGAGCAGGTTTACCAAGATTTTGTCCGGGATGGAGCCTTTTTGTTGTAAAACCATTAAATATAGGAGCAGAGTTAGGCCCTTTGGCCCATTGTGTCTGCTCTTTTACTTCATCATGGCTGAACCATTTCCCTCTCAGCCCCAATATCCTGACCTCCCCTTAACCCACCATGCCCTGACAAATCAAGAATGTATCAACCTCTACCTTAATTATAACCAATGATGGCCTCTGGCAATAAATTCCATGGTTGAGCCACAGTCTGGCTAAACAAATTCCTCCTCATCTCCATTTAGACTCAGAGGCTGTGCCCTCTGTTCCTAGATTCCCCCTCTATCCTCTCCCTATCCACTCTACCGAGTCCTTTCAACGTTCGGTAGGTTTCAATGAAATCCCCTCTCATTCTTATGAATTCCAGTCAGTCTGGCCCTGCACAATCAAATGGTCGTCATATGATAAACCTTCAATCTTGGAATCATTCTCGTGAATCTCCTCTGAACCCTCTCCAATGTCAGTACACCTTTCTTCGATAAGTGGCCCAGAATTGCTCACAGTACAAATGAACCTTCAGGATCCTCCTCCACTCAAAAGTTCCTTTACATGTCAGATTTTGATGTTTCTCTCCTTTCAGAGCAATTGTCTATTCTTTCAATTTTTCTACCAGTGTCCTTGACCATAAACTTCTCGACATGTTATTCAACCTGCCATATGTTTGCCCATTCTCACAATCTGTCTAAGCCTCTCTGTAGCCTTTCTGCTTCCTGCTACCTATTTTAATATACAAATGGTCAGAAAGCCATCATTTCTGTCATCCAAATCATTGATATATACTGTAACATTAAAAGAAGCGATACCAAAAAATGCCATTAGTCATTGTAGTCAACCAGAAAAGTCTTTCTTTATGCCACTCTTTGCTTCCTGCCAATCAGCCAAGTCTTAATCCATGCTCATATCTTTCCTGTGTCATAGTTTCTTAACTTAAGCTGTCTCATGTGTGGCACCTTGTCAAAGGCCTTCTAAAAATCCAATTGCATAACACACACTCATCCATTGATTCTCTTTGTCTATCCTGCTTATTTCTTCAAGGAATTTCAACACACTCAAGAAGTAGGATATCCCCTAAAGGAAACCATGCTGACTTTGTCCTATTTTATCATGTGTTGCCAAGTAGCCCGAAAATACATCCTTAACAATTGAGTCCATCATCTTCTCAACCACTGACGTCACACTAACTGGCCTCCTTTCTTCTGCCCTCCTCCCTTCTTCAAGAGTAGAATGATGTTTGCAATTTTCCTGTTCTCCGAAACCACGCCAGAATCCAGGGATTATGGAAAGATTATTACTAATCTCATCAGTCACCTCTTTCATAGCATTGGTGTAGAAAATCTGGTCCAGCTGATTTATCTACCTTCAGATATTTCAGTAAAGGCTAATTCACTCATTTCTGCCCCCTGATTCTCCTGAATTTCCAGCAGACTGCTATTGTCTTCTCCAGTGAAGATTGAAGCACAATACTTATTCAGCTTCTTTGCCACTGCCCTGTACCCCATTACTACCTCTTCAGCATCATCTTCCAAAGTACTAATATTGACTTTAGCCTCTCATTTACACTTTGTATATCTGAAGTAACTTTTGGTATCCTCTTTAATATTAATGGCTAGCTTACCTTCTTGTTTGATCTTTTTCCTCTCCTAAACACTTTTATAGATGGTTTCAAAAAGTTTTGTAAATTGTATAACTGAGTGTCAGGGACGTCTCAGAGCAGCTGCTGAGCAATGTTCATTCAGCCAGAGGTGGTGGTTCACGTCGGTACCAGTGGACAGGTAGAAAAGGGATGAGAGAATATGTACACAACGCTGGAATAACTCAGCAGGTCAGGCAGCATCTGTGAGAAAAGAGTAGCCAACATTTCGGGCCGAAACCCTTCATCAGGAATGGGGGGAAGAGAGGGCCGAAGCCCAGTAATAGAGATAGGGGAGGGGTTAGGGCCCAGAGGAGCCAGGAGGAAAACCAATCAGAGGAAAGATAAAGGGGGGAGGGGATAAGCAGAAAGGAATGTATAAAGCAGAAAGTAGAGATAAAGGAGCAGGAAGTAGAAAGGGGAGAGAGGCAGAGAGCGACCTGGGAGAGGGGGAGGGAATTACCGGAAATTGGAGAATTCAATGTTCATACCACCAGGCTGGAGGCTACCCAGACAGTAGATAAGGTGTTGGTCTTCCAACCTGAGTTGGTCCTCATCATGGTAGTAGCGGAGGCCATGTATGGACATATCTAGATGTGAATGAGAGGCAGAGTTGAAGTGGGTGGCAATCGGGAGGTCCTGTCTATTGTGACGGGTGGAGCGGAGCTGTTCGACGAAGCAGTTCCCCAATCTGCGTTGGGTCTCGCCGGTGTAGACGAGGCTGCACCGGGAGCACCGGATGCAATAGACAACTCCAGCAGACTCGCAGGTGAAGTGTTTCCTCACCTGAAGGACTATCTGGGGCCCTGAAAAGGGATGAGATCCTACAGTGAATATAGAGAGTCAGGGAACAAGTTGACGGGCAGGACCTGAAAGGTTGTAATCACCCAGTTACTCCCCATGCTGTGTGGTAGTGGTGTTAGGGACAGAAAGTTAGAGCAGATGAATGTGTGGCTGAGGTGCTGGTCCAGGGACAGGGTTTCAGGATTCCAGAACATTGGAACCTCTTCTGGTGCAGAGGTGACATTTACAAGAGGGATGGCTTGCACCTTCACTGGAGGGGGGTCTGTATCATGAGGTTTATTGCTGCTCCCTGAGAGGGTTGAAATTAGATTGACGGGGATGTGAACCAGAACACCAGTCACTGAATGGAGAGATTGAAGCTAAATTTAATGCTTAGCACTGTAAGGATTGATTTTGAGACAAATACACATCTGACATGAGTTTGTTTAAAGATCAGCTGCACAGTGTTTCAGGGCCAGTTTGTTCCAGTAAGAGGGAGGGTCAAGGATGACAAGGTTCAGGAACCATGGATGATGAGAGAGGAAGCACATTTTGTCAGTGAAGAGTGAGAAGCATATGTAAGGCTTAGGAAGCTGGAATCAACCAGGGTGTTTGAGGACTATATTTAGAAAACAGAAGGGAACTCAAGAACATTTAGAGAGCTAGAAACAACGAAGAAAAATCTCTGGTGAGTAGAATTAATGATAATCCCATTGCATTCTGACATTCATTCTGCTGAAAAGGATACCCAGGGGTGCACTTTGGGAGATCCAACATTAAGGGTGGTTAGATAGTTAATGGTAGGAACATGAATAGTATTGGCAAAGAGAAGGATGTTGAGATTGACTGTGAGCACAGGTTGACATCGAGGAAAAGTCGGTGTATGGCATGTTTGCCTTCATCAGACAAGACATTGAGTTCAAACACCAGGATATAATGTTACAGGTTTACAAAATGCTGGCTAGGCCACAGTGAGAGTACAGTGTACTGAACACTGTATGTGGAAGCATGTGGAGATTCAGGAGCAGGGGCAGAGGGGGTTTACCAGGATGTCTGGAGGAGGTGTGTGGTGAGGAGAGGGTGGACATGCTGGAACCTTTTCATCTGATGGTATTGGCTCAGAAGAAATTTTATAGAAGATTATAAAAATTTGCTTGTCATAGTTAGTGTAGACAGCCAGTAATATTTTTCACAGGAGTGAAATGTCTTCTACTAGAAGGCATGTGTTTAAGGTCAGAGGAAGAAAGTGAAGGAAGGAGAGAAATGGGGACGGAATGCACTGTCAGGGGTGGTGGCAGAGGCAGAGAGCACAGGGGAATGAATGCTCTCATGGATTGTATTATAGGACATCAAACAGTCAGCAGGAATAGAGGACTCAATAGGGTTGTAATAGAGGGACATTACAAATTACATCATGTTGACTGGGACGGCTGGAGTGCTGGTGAGTGACTGTGGAGCTGGTGCAGGGAAAGTGTTTCAGGATTCTGGATCATTGGAACCTCTTCTGCTCCAGAGGTGACATTTACAAGGACAGTCTAATATTTTTCGCAGGGGTGAAATGTCTTCTAGAAGAAAACATGTATTTAAGATCGGAGGAAGAATGTGAAGAAAGCAGTGGTGGGGATTTGGATTGCACTGTCAGGTGTGGTGGCAGAGGCAGAGAGCACAGGGGTATTCAGGGAAGTATTAGACAGACTCAGGAATTTGTAGAGAAGTGACTGGTACTACGGTGCTGAAGAACTGGATCCACCCACCCTGCACAAACCAAAGTCTGATCTCTGACGACCTCACACAGGGAGCCTCTCGGGAGATCTGACCAAACTGACCGTTGCTTTCGCAAACTGTTCATTTATATTCAGAGGCCTTGGAGGACGAGTTTTTTTTTCAATTGATACCGTCAGTTTCACAGGGTAAATGTGCCTTTGTAGACTCCATAGCCGGACCGCGGAGAGCATTCTGACAGGCTGCATCTCTGTCTGGTATGGAGGGACTACTGCACAGGACGGAAAGAAGCTGCTGATAGTACCCAGGACATCTGTAGGGAGCGGAGTCACATAAACGCAGCGTTCATTAATTTGCAGTATTTCTGTGTTTGCACATTAAAAAAAATCTATTCAATATACATGTGTATTTATGTTTTATTTACTAGTATTTTTCGCTCTCTACTCGATTATGTATTGCATTGAACTGCTGCTGCTAAGTTAACAAATTTCGCGTCACATGCCGGTGATAATAAACTTGATTTTGAAATGAAAGTCGCAAATATTGTTCAGTGAGGCGATGGGAATCGCTCATGAAGCAACGAACAGGCGATGTTCCCGCCTGCTGCAAACCGGAACGGTCCGGGGTAAAACCGTAATGTGGAACCCAGACAACGCGGTTTTAGGTGATCAAAAGCGGAGTCGTTCAGAGGTCGGAGATTAAATTCACCCTCCCGGGGCCGACTCCGAAAGTTTATTTCACGACCCTGCGCCTAGTGATCCGCTGACACTCTGCAGGGGGAGAGACCTCCAATCAGCCGGCTGAGGGGAGAAAATGAGTCGGGACTGAAGCGAACCGGTTTCTGTGCAGACTTATATCAGTTGACCTCCCGGAAGAAACATGTCGAGGCTGTGACAGATACAGGATATCAAACGGACGGAGATCACCCGCTGCTCAGCCCTTTCATGGACATTGTGAGTGGCTCTGAAAAGAGCCTTTTGGTAAACAGGTTCAGCTTACGTCACTTCACTTACTGGCAGCGCCGGTTTTCTTGGGCAACAGTACGGCCTGGATGTTGGGTAACACACCGCCCTGAGCGATAGTCACCCCTCCCAGCAGCTTGTTCAGCTCCTCGTCGTTACGGACGGCCAGCTGCAGGTGTCGGGGGATGATGCGGGTCTTCTTATTGTCCCGGGCCGCGTTGCCCGCCAATTCGAGGATTTCGGCCGTCAGATACTCGAGCACAGCAGCCAGATAGACCGGGGCTCCGGCACCCACCCGCTCAGCATAGTTGCCCTTTCTTAGGAGTCTGTGAACCCGGCCGACAGGGAACTGTAGTCCAGCCCGGGACGAGCGAGATTTGGCCTTGGACCGAGCTTTGCCAGCGCCGCCTTTTCCACGTCCAGACATTTCCACAGTCACAACAACTGCTAACTTCAAAACAAAATAAAGGAATGTTCACCCCGCTCCAACTCGCCCTTTTTATACCTTCTTTGAGAATAGAATCTGATGTTTGTGACTGGTGTGATCCTGCTTATTCTCATTGGTGAAGAGAAACGTCCCAATCGAAGAACTGCCAGAATCACCAATCAGCAGTCCGTAAAAGCAGAAGCGCGCATAGTAAACGTCTCATCAAAGTGCACTGAAATTTGGAAAAAGCCCGCCAAAAATCAAACTATTATTAAAATATAATTTGAAATTAAATAATTCCAGACCTGTTTTAAGATTGGGTCTTCGCATTTCCCTCTGTTACTGAAACAGGGCCCATTTAATACAAATGTAGTTGATATTGGAGTGTCTGGGAACTCAATTCTCTGATTCCTTTCAAACCTTTCAAAACTGTGTGCAGTTTTGGTCCCCTAATCTGAGGAAAGACATTCTTGCCATAGAGGGAGTACAAAGAAGGTTCACTAGATTGATTCCTGGGATGGCAGGACTTTCATTTGAAGAAAGACTGGATCGACTGGGCTTATACTCACTGGGATTTAGAAAATTGAGGAGGGATCTTATTGAAACGTATACAATTCTAAAGGGATTGGACAGGAAGATGGTTCCCGGTGTTCTGGAAGTACAGAACAAGGGGTCAGAGTTTAAGAATAAAGGGGAAGCCTTTTAGGACCGAGATGAGGAGAAATTTCTTCAAACAGAGAGTGGTGGTTCTGTGCAATTCTCTGCAACAGGAAACAGTTGAGGCTGGTTTATTGGCTATCTTTCAGAGGGAGTTAGATATGGCCCTTGTGGGTAAAGGGATCAGGAGATATGGAGAGAAAGCAGGTACGGGGTTCTGAGTTGGATGATCAGCTATGATCATACTGAATGGCAGTGCAGGCTCGAAGGGCCGAAGGGCCTACTCCTGCACCTATTTTCTATGTTTCCATGAACCGAAAAAAAACTGACCCTCAGCTTCTGCCCACAGTCGGTCACTGTGTGAACGTTATCAGGTTATAGACAAACGGCTCTTCTCAAATTGTGACCAGCGTCTAGTCTGCAATTTTAAAAAGTTGTTCTATGAAATAGTCATGAGGTCTTCCAGGCTTGTGTTAAAATGAGATTCAGGTGTTAGCCAACTGCAACCAATAAACTCCTGAAGCCAGAAATAAAACAACAACGGCAGCAATCCTCCGCTTGGCGTGGATACCGAGTGGGACGGACTGATGTGGAGGGGAGGTAACGATTCCTTTTCACTGCAGTGGGAGTTTATGCCAACCGTGACTTAGCTCTTGTAAAAGTCACCGGACATAAAATATGTATAATTTATTATCTAAATGGTAGTACAATTCTCTCATTGAAATTGTGAGTGGCTCTTAAAAGAGCCGTTGTGTTTTCGATCATCTCACTGGACAGCTTCACTTGGAGCTGGTGTACTTGGTCACCGCCTTTGTCCCTTCGGACACGGCGTGCTTGGCCAGCTCCCCGGGCAGCAGCAGGCGCACGGCGGTCTGAATCTCCCGGGAAGTGATGGTTGACCGCTTGTTGTAATGTGCCAGGCGGGAAGCCTCACCCGCGAAATGCTCGAAGATATCGTTCATGAGCGAGTTCATGATGCTCATGGCCTTGGAGGAGATGCCAGTATCGGGGTGAACCTGCTTTGTCTCTCTCCACTGCCCATTGTCGCTTTGGGTAACACCGTGGACTGGGAACTGGTGCTGATCACTGGGAGTTGCCGCTGTTGGGTAATTCGGCAGCAAGGAAATCGAAAATACAAAATGAACCATAAATTACAGGCGCAGTATTCGGCCATTCAACCTATTGTATCTGGTAGAAAAGCAGATCGAATGAGAAAAACACACACTTGAAAATATGAAACGTTTATGTAATGAAACATGGCAGCAGGAGATCGAAAGTCATCATGAGAGACCCATTTCAGAGTGAGGGTGAAAGTTGTTTATTGTTATATACAACTGGCTTACAGCAGATTCAAAGACTCACAGTATCGGAGACAAAACATTCACAGAATAAAATCATACTCTACAGAATTATAAAGAGGTAACAGAATTACAACAAGAGCCAATTGCATTGTAAAGTGGTGCTACTGAGGTGGTGATGAGGGTTGTCCATGTTTGTTAAACCACAGAATGTCTGTACCCGTCTGTGAAAGTGTAGACTGTGAAAGTGTGGGTTCATTCTGTATCTGTCAGTCTCCGGTACAGTGTGAAAGTGTGGGGTCATTCTGTATCTGTCAGTCTCTGGTACAGTGTGAAAGTGTGGGGTCATTCTGTATCTGTCAGTCTCTGGTACAGTGTGAGAGTGCGGGGTTCATTCTGTATCTGTCAGTCTCTGGTACAGTGTGAAAGTGTGGGGTCATTCTATATCTGTCAGTCTCTGGTACAGTGTGAGAGCTTGGGGTTCATTCTGTATCTGTCAGTCTCTGGTACAGTGTGAGAGTGTGGGGTCATTCTGTATCTGTCAGTCTCTGGTACAGTGTGAGAGTGCAGGGTTCATTCTGTACCTGTCACTGTCTGGTACAGTGTGGCAGTTGGACTTCACACTGTATCTTCCAGTTTCTCATGCAGTGTAAATGTATTAAGTTCTTTCAGATTCAGTCTTACTATTGAACGCTGATTAGATCAAGTTTGCTTCTTAAATAAAATCATACAATGCGATGAGGCCACACTTAACTTGGAAGAACAACATTTTCATCTGGGTAGCTTCCAAACTGATAGCATGAACATCAAATCCTTGAATGTCTAGTAATGCCCCCCTCACTAGTTCCCCTCCCCTTTTTCTTCTCTCACCTTGCCCACCCATCCCCTCCCCCGTGTGCTCTTCCCCCCCTCCTCGTTTCTTTCTTCCATGACCTTCGCTCTCTTTCACCAATCTTCCCAGCTCTTTACTTCATTCCTCCCTTTCAAGATTCACCCATCACCTTGTTTTCTCTCTCCCTTATCCCCAGCTTTTAACTCTACTCCTCATCTTTTTTGTCTCCAGTCTTGCCGAATGTTTTTGGACTGAAACATTGACTGTATTTTTTTGTCCTACAGATGCTGCCTGGCCTGCTGAGTTCCTTCAGCACTCAGCGTGTGTTGCTTGGATTTCCAGCAACTGCAGATTTTCTCTTGTTTGTGACACAGTGTTGTATATTGGTATCTCGGGGATGATGTATCTGGTTACATTGAACTACTCTGAATGGACTTTGCAGCAGAGCATCCAGAGCAACAAGACCAGACCATTGAATCCAACTCTGGGCTTGTGATAAATATGTAACTTCCCTCGAGTTCTGTGTGTGAGGGTTTGAATGGTGCGTATTGTTACGAAGGATGAACAACTCTGTTGGGCAGAAGGGTGCAAAAGCGCCCATGCCCGCCCCCCCCCCACTTTTGGAGAATCGCAAATCGCTACTATTTGGATGCTGTTATCAAGGAAGTAAGAGAGATAAAGGAAAGCTGCCAGAGCAGTTGTTATTGATAACAGCTCATGAAAGAGAATGAGAGACACAGCTAAGATGGAACGTCTCCTACTGACAAAAGCCATTGATTTACTGCTATTGTCTTGTGGAGAAGGATTGTTTACTTGGTACAGTTCTATTCATTGAAACCCCTCAGGGGGCAACCAGAGTGGGCTGGTTTGATGGGTAGATCATCCCAACCTGACTGACACCTGAGACCCTGTGAGTGGGGATAAAAGTGAGGTCTGGGGTAACACCCCTCAGACACACCAGGAGAAATGCTAGTGAGCATTAGAACCCCACGAGACAGGGTGGGATATCGGAGACTGAATGAAGGATTGGTAATTTTTAACTCAGAGTGTTTTGTAGCGAGACCGGTGGGGGCTTGTGTGTGTGTCCACCCTTGCCTGGGTGCTGAGTCCACCACGGAAGAACAGTCTAGCTAAAGGATGGAGGGGTCATATGTGAATGGCCACAACAACAACGCATTGACGGATCAAAATGGTAAATGAAGGTTGGCAATGCGTTGTTGTTGTGGCCATTCACATAATAGCTGTTACTGTTCACACATTTTCTCTCTCTCTCTCTCTCTCTCTCTCTCTCTCTCAACAATTGAAACACCGTGACAAACAACTACCGCAACCTGCATGAACTGAACGGAACTTTATATTTTCATCTGACAATTCATTATCCCCTAGACAACGATAGAGCTTGTTTCACTAGTGATTATTATTATACTCGCACTTTTAAGTTTAGTATTGTTAACGTATATTTGCATTGCTATTATTTTGTATATTTTTGCTAATAAATATTGTTGAAAATAGTATCACCAGACTCGAATGGATACCTGTCTTTGCTGGTAAGACACCCAGTTACAGGGTATGTATTGAGTATCATGTAGCAACATTTGGAGTGATGGAATTGAGAATGATTTTAACTGTAGATATGTAACCAGTGTGTCCACACAGTGATCAATGATGGGGCCTCTGTATGATCAGATTAAAATACACACGGGCTGATCAGATCACTGTTGATATGAATGTTGGTGCAGTTGTGGGTGGTGAGGAAGGTTGTCAAATGGACAGTACTGACATTGAAAGGAAATAAACTGCTATAACGATCACAGAGGGGGAGCAGTGAGAGGACTGGGGGGGGGGGAGGGGTGTCTGTGTAGATTAATGTAATGGGTGGAAACATGCAGAATTAACAACCACCAACATTGAGTTGTGTTTCTCTTTAAAAGGCTGGACAGATGTTATGATGTAATTATGTCATTTTATTTTAAACTGTGCTTTGTTTCTGTGTTTGGAGGATAATAAATGAGTTGTTACAGTTGTCACTAAACATAAAATGCCTCATGCCATTTTATTTGTAAAAACCCACAATAACATACTGGGTACCAGTAGCATTCACACTACAAGAATACCACAGTGTCAGTCTGCAACGAGAAAGCCTGATCACATTCTCTTCAGGTTCAATGGCATTGCTGACTCCGAGTTTACCACTGCCAAATGCCAACAAATGTGTGTTCTTAGTAGGTCTGTGGGAGATACCCAGAATGTGAAGTTGTACGAATGGAGAGAGACAAACTGAGCCAAGTCACAGCTTGATGAAGGGCAGAGAGGAAAACAGAGAATCTGATGTTGTGTCCTTATGCCTGAACTATTCTCAGCTGGAAATGTTGATCCAGCAAATTGTGTTCAGCCTCTCCTTAACAGTGTGACATCAGACATCAATGAAAAAAACTAAATAATCTCAGCTGAAATGTTGTCTTTCACCTATTGGTCTTCTTTGCAAACATTTTACAGGGCAGAAAAGGCAAAGAATTTATGTCTGAGAATCTCAAACGCAACAGTGTGTCTGGACTCATGTGATTGTCAGTTCCCTGACATTTGAATACTACTAATCATTGAATGTGAAGGAGGAGATGGTTGAGAAGACTGCCCACCAGTCTGAGCAAGGAGAACCCCAATACGTGGACATGTCCTTCATCTGACCTGATAAATGGCCACAGAGTTGATACCGCTGAGCTGACATTCACTTCCTCTCATTTTGCAAGGGATTCACCAGGCCACTGAACCTGCAGATACACCAGCCAGTTCACATGGGGAGAGGGCATTAACCTGCTCTGTGTGTGGGAGAGGATTCATTCAGTCACATGAGCTCTTACTCCATCAGCCGGGTCACATCGGTGAGCAGCTAGACTTGGCTCAGTTGTCTCTGTCTCTCAGTATAGCTTCACACCTGTTCCAAGCGTGGGAGGAGATTCACTCAGTTCACCCATTTTGTGAGGCTCCAGCAAGTTTAAAATACATAGAGGACACACTTCGGTCTTGTGTCAGCAAAGAAATTTACTCAGTCATCCCACCTGCAGAAACACTGGCAACTTCACATCAGGGAGGAAGTTTAATAAAGCTCTAGGTGAACATTTTAACCATCATGATGACTGAATCTAGTTGGAAGTTCATGTGAGACTGTCAATATCAGATTTTGCAGATATTGTGACTGAACCCTGGTCACTGAGCATTGGAGTGTTTGTTCTGCTGAAGTTAGTCTGAAAATACTCTGGCATTAATGTTGTGGATCTGTGACAAATTAATCAGCTCTATTTCAAATCTTGTGTCTCAGGAGCTTCCTGCCTGTCACACAGCTAATGTACAGTAGAAAGGCCACTCAGTTCATCTGGTACCGGCTTTTGTTCCTTTTCTACCCCAGAGCTTTCAAATCCATCACTGCTGTTCACCTGTCACTCACCCTATAATATACATTTTGCAACTGCTCAGCTTGTGATACAGAGGTTTACTTTGAATTAAATCCATAACTTTCTGGAAACTGCAGAAGATGAATTCACTAGGGTTTTGTCCCAAATAGTCTTCATTCCTCACAGCTCTGGACCAAGGATGACGTCTTGTGTGGTTAAAATCTTCGTGTTCTGCTCTATTCATTGTTTTGGGTCATTTTCACTGATTTTGAAGGGCTGTGCCTCACACAGCCAGGCTGTTGCAATACAATGCTGTCCTCTGAAATATGAGCAGAATGGTGGTTAAATATTCGATGGAGCAGAAACAAGAGAGCTCTACACTAATGAGGGCTTTGGGACTCCAGACGTGATGGAGCCTCAAGTTTACAGGGTGTAGAAGGAAGGATTCAGACCAGGAGGATGAGGCTACAAATGAAAGTTCAGAAACATTTGGCAACTGATTGACTAAAAAAGGAGGTTTATATTTGCAAAATGCTGGGGGGACTCAGTGGCCCAGGCGGCATCTATGGAGAGGAATAAATAGTGAATATTATGGGCCAAGACACTTCATCCTATCTAGACTGTTTATTCCTCTGCTTAGATGCTGCCTGACCTGCTGAGTTCCCACAGTACTTTGTGTGTGGTACTTTGCAGATTATTCTCAGCATCTGCTGAACCTCAAGTTTCAAATCTACATTTCTAAGTGAGTGGGACTTAGACATTTTGTCACACAAACTTCCCGTTGTCATTGAGAAACAGGAGAAAATCTGCAGATGCTCAAAATCCAAGGAACACACACAAAATGCTGGAGAAACAAAAAATGCTGAAAAAACAACGAGGAGTAAATTTTAAAGATGGGGGAGGGGAGCTAGAAACACAAAGTGATAGGTGGAACTCGGAGGGGGGACAGATGAAGTCAAGAGCTGGGAAGTTGAGTGGTGAAAGAGATACAGGGCTGGAGACGGTGGAGTCTGATAAGAGAACAGAAGGCCATGGAAGTAAGAAGATTGGGGAGGAACACTCGAGGGAGGTGATGGGCAGGTAACAAATGTGAAAAGGGGATGGGGAATGATGATGGAGGGGAGGCATGACCAGAAGATGAAGAAATCAATGTTCATTCAATCAGATTGGAGGCTACCCAGGTGGAATACAAGGTGTTGTTCCTCCTACCTGAGTGTGGCCTCATTGGGACAGTATAGGAGGCCATGGATTGACATTTCCATTGATTATGTTGTTTGTGGAAGCTTGCTGTGTTGAAGTAGATGCTGAGTTTTCTGCATAAAAACATTGACAGCTTTTGGGACATGTGGCATTGAACCAGCATTTGCCCCTCAAATTAATCCAGTATATTAACAACAGCACATCACCTCCCTTTTCCAAAATATTATTCAACCATTCTATCACCATAAATTCCATAACTTTACACAAATGGGACATCAGTGATATTGGTCTATAACTAGAAGTATCCAACAGGGGTTTCCCAGGTTTTAGAAAAGACACTACAATTGCCATTTTCCATGAGGAGGGAAGATGGCCTGGAAGTCCAAGTATGATTCAAAAAGTGCAATATTATCTCAAAAGAGTTGTTGGCCATACATTTAAACATGCAATAACATGTATCATTCATTCCTGGAGTCATCTGACCTGTACTATTAATAGCTTCCTTTAATTCACACAAAGGAAACTCTACATCACTATCATTTCTACAGCTGGTTTCCAATATATTAAGGTATTCTCTTAAAAGCTTATCCCTACATTGTTTAGTCTCTGAACCAATTTTGATTATGAATTGCAGCAAATGACCGAGCCAGTACTCAACCTTCTCTCTTTCAGGAACAATTGTATTAACTTTTTCAATCAATACTGGGAACACTGTGAATCCCACACTCCCATTTTCTTAATCATTCCCCAAACATCTCCAAGTTTAATAGTCCTTCCAATACTATCACAATATGACCTCCAGTAAATCTTTTTCACAACCTTCATTACTTTCCTCATCACGGCCTGTGACCTGTTACACTAAATATGATCATTCGGAGAGTGATACAGTACTTCTTAACTTTCTCTCAGTATTTGTCTCTGCACACTCCTCCATCCACCATGGTACAGCCTTTCTCTATTAATGCACTTTTTAATATGAATCTCATCCACCCCAGTTTGATGAATAACATGACGTTTCTTTGCAGAAATCCACATCATTCTCACCATTCAGCTCATACAGATGCTCACTACATAAATCATTAAAATGTCTCCCAATTTGCTTTACTGAAGTTCCACCTCCTAAAAGTGGCTTCCTGCCCCTGTTATAAATCCAAACCCAAGCTTACAAATATAGGGAAATTGACACTTCCCAATGCTTCATCACCCATGACATCTCACGACTCACTCCAATGTTCAAAACTAAAGTTAATTTACAGTAGTTTCCTAACTATTGTGCACATTAAATCTTGTTCCTCTCCCACCATTAAAACACACAAGATGTGAAATATCTAAAACTCCTCTACAATCAAACCATCACCATCATTCTGAGAACAAACCCACAGTTTACTATGTGTTAAAATCCCCACACCATACGGCCCTTAGTGAGATAATGGACTCCAACTTATACTCTCCAACAAATCAATCAAAAGCTTTCCACAATGGTTATAATAATATACCACTTTAAAGCCCCTACCTGTGGAAAAACATATGTCTTCAAATGCCTCATACATTTCATATATATCCAAAACTTTAAGCCCTCTCATTATGAAACATGCAACACAATGCCCAATTACAATATAATCTTGGAAAGAAGCACTTAAATGTGGTAGCAACCAGGTTTCCTGAATACATACAACATCAGATAGATTTGATTTTTATTTTCAGAAATTAACTTGAGGTCTTGACCATGAGAAATCAGGCTTCGGAAAGCGTTTCTTATAAAGCGCCCTTCTTCTAGAGTCTGGGGGAATGTACTGGGATGTTAATGATTGGTGAATCTGTGACTGATCTGATTGGAAAGAGCAAATATTCCAATCAGGGAGCTGCTTTTTTTCCAATCAAGAGACAGCAACGACAGAAGCGCGAAAAATAACCGTCTAACCGCCGAAATAAACTCAAAATTGCAAAACACCGCCACAAACGCCTTTGTTGCTAAAATTAAACCACAACAGGTTTGTTTGTCTCCCCTTTACCCACGTTACTGAAGACCGAAATATTTAAACCAAGTAGAGTCAATATTGCGATGGTGTCTGGTATTTTAGTTCACCGACTTCCATCAATTGATAAATGATCAGAATAAAACCGATTGTCAGCGTCTATTCGCGGTCGGTCATTGTGTAGACTCAAGTCAGTTTACCATCGGGTCGCCCTCCAGAAAGTGGGCTTCAGAAATACTCTGAACGAACCGTGACAGTGTACGGCACTCGCGTTGGAATGTAGTTAAGAGAAGTAAACAAAATGGGACAAAACTTAATGAACCGCATTCCCCGCAGAAACTAAACCAGAAACAATTAGTGTCACGTTAGGGAAATTTGATGACCTAGAAGTAACAACGGGGAAGGGGTGCGTAACTATTCCGTGTCTGTGCAGAGGGCAGGAATTAACAGGGAAATCGGGATTACACTGAAGATTGGACAGCAAGTTCTGAGTAACGGAAATAAGATTCTGAATGAGCGCATCAACAAAAAATTTACAAATTTACCTCAAATCCATGTCTCAACATTGAATAACTCTTTTAATGAAACCGTGAGTGGCTCTTAAAAGAGCCTTTGATTTTCGGGTTTGTTTTGTCTTTACTGGAGCTGGTGTACTTGGTCTCCGCCTTTGTCCCTTCGGACACGGCGTGCTTGGCCAGCTCCCCGGGCAGCAGCAGGCGCACGGAGGTCTGGATCTCCCGGGAGCTGATGGTAGACGGCTTGTTGTAATGGGCCAGACGGGAAGCCTCGCCCCCGATGCGCTCGAAAATATCGTTCACGAATGAATTCATGACGGTCATGGCCTTGGAGGAGATGCCGGTGTCGGGATGAACCTGCTTCATCACTTTGTAGATGTAGATGGCGTAACTCTCCTTCCTCGTCCTCTTGCGCTTCTTGCCAGACTTGCTCGCCGGTTTGGACAGAGCTTTCTTGGCGCCCTTCTTGGGAGCGGGTTTCGGTGGATCAGGCATTTCCCCGTCGGTTTCAAACACAATAATAAGCAGAAGCTGTTCGCAGCCCGGATTAAATAGGCAGTGCCCAAAGTGGAATGTTAATAATGATGGGAATGCTGAGCATTCCCATTGGCTGTTTGGAGAAAGGAATCACCAATCGGAACGCTGGGGGATGGGAAGCGGCGCCAATGTGTGGCGGTTACCGCTGTCGTTTAATGCGGGAAGAAGTACAGAAGGGCAGAGACAGGCGGGGGTGCGGGCTGAAATTGAAAAGGGAAACGCAAATTTCAAAAGTACAATGCAAATAAAATCAGATGAAATATAGTAAAATTAAAGACTGAAACGTTTAGTTCATGACACAGGGCAGCAAGAGAGCGAAGGAGAGGTTTGGACATTTCAATGTAAAGTTCAAATCGAGTTTATTTGTGCCCAGGAGAAAGGAACAACGTATTTGTAGCTGCATCACAGACACATTGCATCAGACACAACGTTGACAAAAAAAACTGAAATTAAATATGAATTATACCAAAATATTCAAACAGACAGAGGACTATCAGAATAAAATTAAAATAACAAAGAAACCGTGCGGACAGTTGGAGAATCACCCCTCTTGTGCTTCTTCATCTCGTCACTCTCGATTAAGCGTCACGCAACGCTGCCACTTTGATCCCGCCCATCCCTTCACTAACCAGGACCAACTCTTGCCTTTATTGTATTTCCCTCCTCCTTACACATTGGGTTTGTGGGGGTTTGGTTAATCGGGGTGTGTGCCCCCTTGGACCTGAGGATTAGGTTTCAGGGTAGGGCTGGTGCATGTATTTGTGAGGCTGGGAGAGATAAAGCTGTGGAGATTAGTATGGTGAGATACGTGGGGCTATGGTGGATCGGGTCGTGTAGTGGAGCCACTTTGATCTAGCCGATGCCTTTCATTAATGTGGTCCGACACCACTTGGCTTAATGAACAAAGGGACACATCATTAGCAATGCAACCTGGGTCACTGTGGGTTTCCGGTCTTTAATCATGAGACTTCCTCACCCAGGCGAACCAGGCAGGGTTGATCAGGCCAAGCTTGTGTTTATCCCATTGGCCAAGATAATGAGAGGCATGTAATCCTACATGTTGTGGATATTTTAGACCTTGTTACTTGGCCTTATTTTGACCATTTGGGTAGTACAATCTTCTGAGGCTTATAATCAGGCTTTACCTCCTAGTAAGGTTCAACTTCCCTACTTTAAATTTACACCTGTCTTTATTTATTACAATCAGACCACACAGCTTCAAAATAGAGCGGCATCCTTTTAGAATGCAGATGAGGAGGAGTTTCTTCAGGCAGAGAGTGGTGAATCGGTGGAATTTTTTTGCCACAGGCAGCTCTGGAAGCAAAAATCACTGGGTATAGGCAGAGATTGATGAATTCCTGATTGGTCAGGGAATGAGGGGATACAAGGGAAGGAAGGCAATTGGGACTAAGAGGAAAATATGATCAGTGATGATGAAATGCCAGAGAAGGTTCAACAGGCAAAATGGCCGAATTCTGCTCCTATATCTGATGGTCTTATGGACTCATTCAGTGACTAAAATTCTCCCAGACACTGCTGATCTCAGCTTTGACTCAACACAGCACCTGAGGCTCCAGATTACTTATATATGGAATGCAGAAGTCCTTTCTGCTCAGATTAAAGAAATATCATCTCTTTTCCACCCTGAATGCTTGTCATCTCATTCTGAGCAACAGACGCAAAATGCTAGCGGAAGTCAGCAGGCCAGGCAGCATCTATGAAATAGAGTAACGAGCCGATGCTTCGGGCTGAGAATCATCACCAGGACGAGAACTGATGGAAGGGTCTCTGCCCGAAGTGTCGACTGTTTACTCTTTTCCATAAAGGCTGCCTGTCTTGCTGAGTTCCTTCAGCATTTTGTGTGTGTTGATTTGGATTTCCAGCATCAACAGATTCCCTCATGTTTGTGATTTATGTCTAATTCTGAGGGTGTTTTCCTCAGTTATGGAGCTCTCATTCGGGGGAAAGATCCCCCTTGTCTACTGCCTGTCACATCCTGAAAGAATCTAACAGATTTCCTCATTTTCACATTGACTGCAGGGAATACAGACCCAACCCACTCACTCTCCTCTCACGTAACCAACCCTCCATCCCTGGAACCAGCCCAGTCAGTGTGGGGAACAGTCACTGCGCTCCCTCTAATTCACGGTTATCCTTCCTGAGGAAGTGTGACCAAACCCACTACATTCAAGGTGTGCTCTCACCAGGGCCCTATAGAATTCCAGTGAGACATCTGTACCCCTCTTCTCCACTCCTCCTGGATCACAGGCAAAATAATGTTTGCTCTCTCATTACCTGTAGTATCTGCATGTTAAATCAAGTGATTTGTTTACAACGACACCCACATCCCTCTGAACATCCCCATGTGGAAATAACTCTTACAGTTTGTTCCTGGGAATGGGTGATCTCACATTTCCCCACATTCTGTTCCATCTGCCCCATCCTCAACCATTCACTCTCCTGTTGACATCCCCCAAATCTTCTCACAACTGACACTGTCCCTCCCGCTCTGCCACAGCCGCAGACGTAGTCACTGATATATGTAGCACAGAAACAGGCCCTTCAGCCCAACACATCCATGCTGACCAAGTGGCCAAACAAAACCATTGTCAGTTGCCTGCAGAGGCAATCTGCAGTTACACTGATGGGATTATCGTATTGGCCCCCAATTACCACCAGGAGGTGCAGGAACGGAGATGTTTATGTTTATGGAGAGGTGCCGAGCAGGGTTGTCTTAGTGGGGGACTTCATTTTCCATAGAATTAATTAGATCTTTCTCAATACTTAGATGCACAAGACTTCTTCAGTGAATCCGAGGAGTATTTGAAATATTATGTACAGAGCCCAACCAGAGAAGAGAACATACGGGAATTAGTTTAGGGAAACGAGCCAGGCCTGGTGACAGCTAAGTGTCAGTGAACATTTTGGGAACAGTAATCGCAAATTTTTTTTTGGTTATGAGTAAGAATAAAATCAGATCTTGTATGAAGGTACTGAATTGCAGTAGGGCAAGTTAGGACGGAGTAAGACAGAAGTCAAGGAGCATTGATTGGGAGCAGCCACTGTCAGACAAGTCCACATCTGACATGCGGGAGTTTTTTAATGATCAGCAGCTCAGAGTTCAGGATCAGCATGTTCCTGTAAGGAGCAAGGACAAGGATAGTAAGGTAAGGGAACTTCACATAAGTGGAAAGATCCTACATTGAAAGATATGGAAGGTTTATGAAGCTAAAATCAGACTGGGAAACTTTGGAATATAAAGATAGCAGAGAAATGCTAAAGGAGCTGATAGGAAAGGCCAAATGGCACCACAAACTCTACTTGCAATGTAGGACCAAAGATAATCCCAAGGCCTTTTGATTTGTATTAATAAAACAAGGCTAACCAGAGAATGGAAAGGTCTACTCAAGATTAAAGGATGAATGATGTGGATGAAGTCAGACCAAGTGGCTGAGGTACTAAATGAGTATGCTGTGTCAATATTTACCGAGGAGAAGGAATTGAATGTCAATGAAAACAGAGTGGAGCAGGCTAATGTGCAGAGACTTGTTGAGATTAAGGAGGAGGTTGTGCTGGGACGTCTGGAAAGCAATAAGATGGATAAGACTCCAGGACTTGAAGGCATATATCCGACAATAGTGAAAGAAGCAAGTGAGCACATGGCTGGGGATTTCACAAGGACCAGTGTGTCCTAGATCACCACATGTGAGGTCCCACAGTGCTGGTGTGTTGCAAATGTTGCAGCTTTGATCAAGAAGGTAAATAACAAGAATCCAGGATCTGCCGCTCCTTACGGACCATGTTAGAGAACCGGAGATGCAGCTCGATGATTTTCATCTGGTCAGGGAAAGTGTGGAGGGGATAGAGAGTAGCTATAGGCAGGTAGTCACTCTGGGGCCTGGGGAGACAGGTAAGTGGGTAACAGTCAGGAGAGGGTTGGGCAAGAGGTAGATGCTCATCCTCTGCACATCCAATTTATCAAGGCCTTTCACCATTTAATTTCAATTAGGTCAACACTCATTTTCCTAAATTCCAGTGAAGACAGGCCAAAAGCCAATAAACACTCTTCATATGACAAGCTGTTTAATCCTGGAATCACTTTCGAGAACATTCTTTGTAACCCATCCAGCTCATCCTTCCAGAGATAAAGGACCCAAAACAGCTCACAACAGTGAGATCGCACCAGTACTTTATACAGTACATTATTATGATTGGTGCAGATATTGTGGGCCAAAGGGCAGGTTGCCATCTGTTCCATATTGTGTACTGTGCTTTATCTAACAGCTACTGCAGGGACATGGTTACAGAGACTTGGACTGCGAATTTGATATTCCTACATGTTTGATGTTCCACATGGAATCAGCAAAATGGAAAGGAGCAGGGTAGATTTGTTTAAAACGTGCGGGTGAAGGGGTGGATACAGTGCCATCAAAAGTATTCAGTCTGCTTTGGAGGTTTTCAAGTTTATTGTTTTGGAACGTTGAATTTGGCTTTTTTGACACTGATCAACACGAAAGACTCTGTGGTGTCAAAGTGAAAACAGATCTCTTCAGAGTCATCTAAATTAATTGCAAATATAAAACACAAAATAATTCAGTGCATTAGTATTCACCTCCAATTCAGTCATTAGTTGATGCACCTTTGTCAGTAATTACAGTTCGCTCTGTGTGGATAGGTCTCTATCCACTTTGCACATCTGGACACTGAAAATTTTCTCCTTTCCATATTAGAAAACTGCTGAAGCTTTGTCAGTTTGCACGCGGTTCATGATCGAACAGACCTTTTCAAGTCCAGCCACAAATTCTCAATTGGACTATGATTTGGCCACTCCTGGACATTAACTTTGTTTTGAGGCATTCCTGTGTAGCTTTGTTTTTATGCTTATGGTGATTGTCTTGCTGGAAAATAAACCTTCTAACTCAGAGATCACTTGCAGGCTGCATTAGGTTTTCCTCCAGGATTTCCCTGCATTTTGCTGCATTTATTTTATCATCTAATTTTATGAGCCTTCCAGGACATGCTGTAGTGAAGCATTCCTACAGCATGATGCAGCCTCCAATGTACTTTGCGGTAGGGATGGTGTGTTTTTGATGATGTGCAGTGTTTGGCTTATACCAGAATTGGTGATTAGTCAGATAGCCAAAAAGTTGAACACTGGTTTCATCAGACCATGGGACCTTTATCCAGCTGGTTTCAGAGTCCCCCCTCAAGGTTTCTGACAAACTCCAGGTGAAATTTCATGAGAGTTTTTTTTTTCCATCAGTGGCTTTCTCTTTGTCACTCTCATATAAAGTTGTGACAGTGAAACACCCAGGCAACAGTTGCTGTATGTTCAGTCTCTCCCATCTCAGCCACTGCGGCCTGTAACTTCTCCAGAGTTGTCACAGGTCGCTTGGTGGACTCCCTTACTGGCCCCTTCTTGCACAGTCACTCAGTTTTTGAGGATGTCTTGCTCTTGGCAGATTTACAGCTCTGCCATGTTCTTTCTATTTCTGTACTCCAAGGGTATTCAGTGACTTGAATTTTTTATACATCTCCTGAATTGTGTTTTTCAATAACCGTTTTTCAGAGGTTGTTTGGAGTGTTAATCTGACTTCATGGTGTAATTTCTCCCAGGATACTGACACACCAGCAGCTGGACCTTCCAGATATTGGTGTATTTTTACTACAATCAATTGAAACACCTTGACTGCACACGGTGATCTCCACTTAGCTGATTATGCAATTCCTAAAACCAATTGACTGGACCAGTATTGATCTGGTGAGTCATATTAAAGCGGGTGAATACGTAGACAGGCAAATATTTTGTGTTTTTTTTTATCTGCAATTAAATTTGAGCACTTTGTAAAGATCTGTTTTCACTTTGACAAAAAAAGTCTTTTTTTCCATTCATTAGTATCATAACAACCCAAATTCAATGCACAGTGTTTCAATACTGCAAAATAATAAAACATGAAAACTTTCAAGAGGCATGAATACTTTTCATAGGCACCTTACATGTGGGGATAGTGATTGGGAAAGGGGGAAGGGAAAGTAGACATGTGGAGGATATCAAAGAGAGATGAGAATAGAATTGTGATTGTTATGAGAGACTTAATCAGAAGCAGATTGGGATACCACTGCACTGAGTACCTTTGCTCTGTGAGCTGCAACAACCATGACCTGCCAGTGGCAACCTATTCTAGTTCTGTTTCCTATTCCCATACCCACATATCGGTGCCTTACAGCTGTCTTAACCGGTGCCAGGGTGGTAATGGGGTCAAGCTGGCACTTTCTATCAAATGCTGCCTCAAAATGCATCTGTCAACCAAATCCAGCTCCTGGCTTTTACATATGGCTTAGCTACTAAGCCCGATGGAACTGTTTCTAGTGTCAGCGGAAGGTGCAAATGTGTTACTGGGATCATATAACCAACTGCTTAGGGCAGATGGGGCTTGTCACCCACAGTTGGCAGCTCATCCAGTGGAAGGAAAATTCTGATCCCAGACCCCCACTGGCTTGAGGCTGGACCCATTCAAGGGGAAGGTATTGGGAGTAAACTCCGAGGAAAAATCCAGAACTGGATTCCCTGTCAGTCCGATGTTCAATGCAGACGGGCAATCCTGTGACACAGCCGGTGCCTGACTGCATTGGTCTTTGTTGTTGCGATGGATTCATCAGCTGCGTGGAGAGAAGGAGCCCCTGCATGGGCAACAGCTTGCTTTACGTATTCTACTACCCTGGCTTGCATATTGACTTTCACAGTGAGGGCAGAATATCCATGGTCGACCCTGACCAGTGGAGGGCCATCACCAACATGTCTGTCCATGGCTTCCTCTCCTACTACAATGAGGCCAACTACAGGTTGAATGAGCAACGCCTCACATTCCGACTGTGTCGCCTCCAATCTCAAAGTCATGAACATTGATTTCTTCAAATTCAGGAAATCACTATCCTCTGTTTCTTGCCACACTCCACCTCAGTGCATTTTGCACTTAATGTCAGTAAGACAAAAGACCTGACTGAAGGATGGGTAAGGCTAAGGAACATGAACCAGTCCGCAGAGGGATCAGAAGTGGAGTGAGGGAACAATTTTGAGTTCCTGGGTGTCAATATCTCTGAGGATCTAACCTGGTCGCAACATATCGATGCAGCAACAATATAAAGAGAGCAAGACAGTGGAGATATTTCATCAGGAGTTTGAGGATATTTGGTTTGTCACTTTAAAACACTCAAAACCTGATACAGATGTATTTGATATATTATTTTTTACTTCTGTTTCTGCACTATATTTAATCTACATAATATCCATATACACACACATTCTATAATTTACTTATTCTTTCTATATTATCACGTCCTGCATTGAACTGCTGCTGCTAAATTAACAAATTTCCTGACACCAACCGGTGGTAATAAACCTGATTCTGGTTCTGACTCTGAATTCATCCCCACAGACGGATGTGGCCAAATCATTGGGTATATTGAATGATGAGGTTCTTGATTGTGGGAGCAGGGTAAGAGTGTTCGAGAGGGTTAAGAGATCTGTCATGATCTCTTATTCCAGGCAGAATGGGGCAGCAGACAGGATGGGCCAAATGGCCTAATTCTGCTCCTGTGTCTTATGGTCCAGGAGCAGCTGCAGGACATTTCAAAGGGAAGGTTGAGCAGCCGGACATTGTGGTGGATGGTGCATGTTGGTTATAGCAACGTAGGGAGGAGGAGGAATGTGGTCCTGTGCAGTGAATTTAGAGAAATAAGACAGAAACTGAAAAGTAGTCTCTATATTACTCCCAGTGACACTTGTTAGCGCATGGAGATACAGACAGATACCACTGATGAATGTGTGCCTGATGAGCTGGTGCAGGGGACAAAGATTCAGATTCATGGATCAATGGGGATAACTACTAGGAATGATTGACAGAAACTGTTCACTCCCTAGGGTCTTCATGGGAAGGAACAGTTTTCTCCCTCCTAAAACTGCAGGGAATAGTTTTAACGTGACAGGTTGGAGGTTTAAAGAGAACCTGAAGGGTGAGGTGATGGAAGTGGATAAAATTATGTGAGACATACAGAGGTGAGAGAGACAGAGACAGTTTCTCTTGATATGGGTGTAAAACTAAAGGTAATAGTTTTAATGTGAGAGGTCGGAAATTTAAAGGGAATTTGAAGGGTAAGTATTTCACAGTGAGGTATTCCAAGTGAGCCATCAGAGGAGGTGTTGGATGCAGAAACACACAGTCTCTGGTCATGAACACTTCTCAGGAACCTGTCATTACTGTGTTCAATCTGCCCTGGTTGATCTTCCAGGTGTTGAGTCCATTGTTGTTTTCCATCTGTATTAACGATCTCGATGAGAACGTGGTAAACTGGATCAGCAAGTTTGCAGATGACACCAAGTTTAGGGGTGTGATGGACAGCAAAGGCAGCTAGAAAATCTTGATATCAGATGTGGAGCAGGTGGCAAAATGAAATTGGTTATAATCTTGAACACACTGCCTGAGGAGGTGGTGTAGGCTGGTATTTAATGACCATCTGGATGAGCATTTGAATCACCAGGACAGGGTAGAAGACAGACCCAAGGCTGAGTTAGTGGAGGCAGATTCTCAATGGTCAGTATAGATATGCAGAATCCACTGAAAGTGCAGTGGGAACCTGGAACACAGACTTCAGGATGGACTTACCTAAAACACTCAGAACCCAGGACGAGGGACAATACTTTTGTTACTGAACAAAAGTATTAATGGTCACACAGTAAACCAAAACCCTCAAAAGGTGACTAAAATGCTCCCATTCCCTGTGCACCAGTAACAGTGCTTTATATAGGAAATTGGTGAAGTCCTCTGGATAATATTAGGAGAGATGGCTGACAGCTTCATCACAGTGTGAGGGTACAGATATCTTCTCAGAGGATAAGGGGTTTACTGGAACAGGCTCATAGCTGAGAATGAAGGTAACAAACCCATTGCAGTGGAGGACTGCTGCCGTCAGGGTTGTACAGGATAGAAACAAACCCTCTGGCCCATCACATTTATCCTCCTCATCACGCACAGCTATACTAATCCCACTTTCCTGCATTAATTTCATATCCCTCCAAGCCTTGCTCACTGAAGTACCTGTGCATCTGTCTCTTATACTGTTACACAGTTCCCTGTATGTGGCATCAGAGGTAGACAGGGTTGTGTGTTGTACTTGCCTTATCAGCCAAAGAACTGCCTCTCATTGGAATTGTACAAAACGGTTTAAATACAGATTTGAAGGGGATCTGAAGGGTATTTATTTCACACAGAGAACAGCTGGAATCTTGAATTAACTCCCAAAATAGAGTCAGTGATTTATACAGAACTGAAACCGTCCCTTCGGTAAAACTCATCCACGCCGACCAAGTTGTCGATCTGAACTCGTCCCATCCGCCTGCATTAGGCCCGTGTCCCTCTCAACCTTTCCTATCCATGTAACTGTGCAAATATGGTTTAAATATTGTACCTGAGGCAGAGAGCCGGTGCGATGAGGCGCTGACAGACACTCACTGTTCCGTGGGCAGGAAGAGGAGAGGCCGATTCCCACAGTGGAGCCGAAACCCCAACAAATAGAGTCCGACTCCATATACGGACTTTTCGCCCCGTCCCCGCCCTGGACTGTTTCCAGGGAAACAACGTCGTTGACGATGTGACGTCAGCTCGTTGTGTTCGGTGAAGATTGAATCACGTGACTGGGTGGGGCAAAAGGAGCTGTCAATCAGTGCAGCCACAAGAAAACATGTGAGAATTGTAAATAGAATCGGTATGGGATGTGGGGGCGGGGGGGGGGGGGGGGTTGGATTTCCAGGAACGGCAATAGACGACGACAAGCAACCAAACAATGCGGCGCGGCCATTACTTCATTAGCCTCATTCCCTGCAAGGATGTTTGTGTCACTCCAGTGTACAGTGGGCAAGGGGGTTTATACTCCCGCTGATGTTGAAACTTGTTTAAATTTCTTACTGGGTGCAATGTGTGGAGTGATGATCCAAAGAACAGCTGCCTCCTATCTTTCAGCAGTCCTCTTCAGATAGATGATGACAGGGTCACTGTGGAGAGCCGAATTTTCTATGCAATTCAACAGCAGCCACAATCCATGTTTTCCTTTGCAAAACAAAAGGGATGCGGAGAGCGTGGAAGTTACAGCAAGTCAAGTGAATGTAGAATTTGGCAAGGAAAGTTTACAGAGAATGTCAGACAACCCAGACAAGAATGGTCTTTGAGAGCTTAGTGTCCCTGTGCACAGCAGGGGACTGGAGCCATTTTGAGCACCAAAACAAGATGAGGATGCACACGAGGAGTTCCAGTCTGACAGTTAACGTTGGTTACAAGCAAGAGAAATGTGCAGATGCTGGAAATCCGAGCAACACCCACAAAATGATAAAGGAACTTAGCAGACCAGGAAATATCAATGGAAAAGAGTAAACAGTCGACGTTTCGGACCGGCACCCTTGAGCAGGACTGATATTGGTCCTTTAACTTACTTACACCTCGGTGGGACTCGGTGGGAGTTTATAGCTGGCAACAAAGCCCCGGTTTAATGTGCTCGGAGTGATGGAATCTATCACAGAGTTTAACAACGAACGGTGATGAGATACAGATTCTCAGGGGACAGATGAGGAAAGAGAGTGAACGCCCCTTTCTTCTCGGAAGACTCTACCGTCCTGGGCTCACAGCAGCCTGAGTTATTCCACCTTCCCAATGCCCAATGAATTGATCGCGTAAACACAAGTTCTTTGTCCGCTTTTATTTGTCCTATTAAGACAATATTCTTCTTGAAGAATGCTGCAAAAGTTTTACTTCTCCCGTCGGGGAATTGAACCCCGGTCTCCCGCGTGACAGGCGGGGATACTAACCACTATACTAACAAAGAACTGCAAATGAAACCTCTTGGCATAAGTATTCAAGAGTACACGAAGATAAATAGATTTGTCTTGCTGTTTATTGATTGTAATACTGGAGCCTTTCACTCGTGTCCTTCCCACAACACTGTCTCAGTTTTCTCGCTATCTCGCTATTATCGCTATTTCTCCAGCGATATGGTCACTTTTTTGTGTTCAACGACTAGTGAAACGTACCGTTCTCATTCGAGCCCAACTCCGTGTTGTTGCAAAGATCATTTTTAATCACAGTATATATATCAGATTTTGTTATGGTTCAGCAGGGAAACGATTTGTAGCTCATCGAATCCACTTCAACCAAACACTTCACTGAAAAATGTGTATATCCGGGCGGACGGAGAACGGCGACCTAAACTGGATATATCAGGAACTGCAGCAGAGTGATGCATCAGAGTCACCAGAGTTTGAAACCAGTCCCAGCCACGGTCATACACTACTGGAGACGGTTCAGGACCCGAGTCCCCCGCAGAATAATAGAACGATTGTGATATAATGCTGAACATAGCTGTCTTCCAGGTAATTGACGCAGATTCGATTTCCGACGATCGTAGTTGGTAGACTTTTGATCTTCTTCCATCGAAACTGTCAGATGTAAACCACTCACAGAATCCAATCCGTGCAGACTTCTAGCGTCCGGGTGCTCTAACCCTGCCAACTGGCGTACGAACTCCCGAAATTATTTAAATATCTGAGTGGGTGTAAAATTACTGTTCACCCTAGGCTGGCCGGTGGATCATGGATGGATTTGCTGTCCCTCACATTTTCCCCGGTGAACCGATCAATACAGCTCCCTGTTCTCACTCCAATCCAGGTTCCCACAACAAACCAGGACACATCAAAACGTGTCGGATGATGTGTTCACACTGAGTGGGTCAGTCTACTCACCACCCACTCTGTGTAATTATACCCTGTGGCATCTCTCTCCTCATTCCCCGGCCCCATCATTACGACATGATAGATAGGTATCTTATGGATAGGGGAATCAAGGGATATGGGGACAAGGAAGGAACCGGGTATTGATAGTAGATGATCAGCCATGATCTCAAAATGGCGGTGCAGGCTCGAAGGGCCGAATGGTCAACTTCTGCACCTATTGTCTATTGACATCTGCAGAGTTCCTCATGTTTGCTCAATAAATTTAACATTTTATTCTGATTAACAAGTATAATATGGAATCAAAGTATCATGCAACCCTGACACAGGCCTTTCGGCCCACAGTGTCCATGTTGACAATCAACTACCGATCACACCAGAAAAGAGCTCGCTTACCAGCTATTGCCTCCAGTATCTTGAGGATTCCAGTGCTCGTCCGGACAATTCTCTAATATTGTGAGTGTACCTGCCTCCACCAGTCACTCAGCATGGGTTCCAGTTTCCAAACACCATCCGCATGAAGTTCTTCATCCGATAAAAGAGAGTTGAGGGTATATATAGGACCAATACAACATGACGCTGGAGATATATTAATGTGAGATGCAGAGATGGCAGAGGAACTGAATGAGTATTTTGCATCATTCTTCACAGCGGAAGTCAGCTGCAGTATACCGGCCATTCTAGAGTGTCAATGAAGTGAAGTATGTGTAGTGGAAATTACGACCGAGAAGGTGCTCGGTATGCTTAGTGGTCTGATGGTGGATGAATCTCCTCGACCTGATGGAATGCAACCTCGGGTTCTGGAGGAAGTACCTGGAGAGATTGTGGAGGTATTAACAATGATCTTTCAAGACTTGATAAATTCTGGCATTGTCCTGGATGACTGGAACATTGCAAATGTTACTCTCCTATTTAAGAAGGGCACGAGGCAGCAGGATGCAAGCTAGAGACCAATTTGCGTGACATCAGTGGTTGGAAAGTTGTTGGAGTCGATAGTTAGGGATGATATTCCGGAGTAGCTGGAGAAACATGATAAGATAGGCCAAAGCCAGCATGGCTTCCTGAAAGGAAAATGCTGCCTGGCTAACTTACTGCAATTCTTCGAGGAAATTACAAGCAGGGTAACAAAGGGGATGCAGTGGATGTGGTGCCCTTGGATTTTCAGAAGGCATTTGACGAGGTGCTGCACAGGAGACTGTTCAGACAGATAAGGGCCCTGAAATAACAGGCAGGTAACTAGCATGGGGGGAGCATTGCTTGTTCGGCAGAGAGCAGAGAGTGGAATAAATGCATACTATTCTGGCTGGCTGCCCGTTACTGTTGGTGTTCCACAGGGTTCGGTGTTGGAACAGTTGCTTCTTATGATGTATGTCCATGACTTGGACTATGGGATTAATCAATTAATGTCTAAATCTGCCGATAATACAAAGATAGGTGAAGGAGTCGGTGGTGTTGAGAATACAGAGACCCTGCAGAGAGACTTAGATAGTTTAAAGGAATGGGCAAAGAAGTGGCAAATGAAATAACATATTGGAAAGGGTATGGTCATGCACATTGGTGGAAGAAATAGACGGACAGAATACTATTTAGCTGGTGAGATAATTCAAAGATGCAGGGATGCACAGGGAATTTAGGAGCCCTTGTTCAGGATACCCTGCCGCCACCATCGTCCCCGTGCCGAAGAAGTCTTCAGTGTCTTGCCTAAATAACAACGTCCCGTTGCACTCACATCCATGATCATGAAGTGTTGCGAGAGGCTCGTCATGAGGCATATCAAGACCCTGCGAGCCCCATCACTGGACCCACTGCAGTTTGCGTACCGTCCGAACCTCTCAACAGACGATGACATTGCCAATCAACCCTCCACCTGGCCCTAACCCACCTGGACTAAAAAGGCACATATGGTCAGATGCTGTTCTTAGACTTCAGCATTGAACACAATCATCCCTCAGAAAATGGAAAGCTGAGCCTACTGGGCCTGAAAACCTCCCTCTGCAACTGGATCCTAGACTTCCTGGCTAGGAGACGTCAATAAGTCCGGATCGGGAGCAGCATCTCCAACACCATCACACTGAGCACGGGGCCCCCCAGGGCTGTGTGCTCAGTCCACTGCTGTTCACTCTGCTGACCCACGACTGTGCAGCAACGCACAGCTCGAACCATATCAACAAGTTCGCCGATGACACGACCGTGGTAGGTCTCATCAGCAAGAATGACGTGCCAGCTTACAGAGAGGAGGTGCAGAGTATAATGGACTGGTGCAGAGCAAACAACCTGTCTCTGAATGTGCACAGAACAAAAGAAATGGTTGATGACTTCAGGAGAGCATGGAGCGACCACTGCCCGCTGAACATTGATGGTTCCTCTGTAGAGATCGTTAAGAGCACCAAATTTCTTGGTGTTCACCTGGCGGAGAATCTCACCTGGTCCCTCAACACCAGCTCCATAGCAAAGAAAGCCCAACAGCATCTCTACTTTCTGCGAAGGCTGAGGAAAGTCCATTTCCCACACCCCGTCCTCATCACATTCTACAGGGGTTGTATTGAGAGCATCCTGAGCAGCTGCATCCCCGCCTGGTTCGGAAATTGCACCATCTCGGATCTCAAGACCCTGCAGCGGATAGTGAGGTCAGGTGAGAAGATCATCGGGGTTTCTCTTCCCGTCATCGCGGACATTTACACTACACGCTTCATCCACAAAGGAAACAGGAATATGAAGGACCCCTCGCACCCCTCATACAAACACTTCTCCCTCCTGCCGTCTAGGAAAAGGCGCCGAAGCATTCGGGCTCTCACGACCAGACTATATTCTTCCCCCAATCTGTCAGACTCCTCAATACTCAGAGCCTGGACTGACACCTTACTGCCCTATTGTCCTGTTCATTATTTATTGTTATGCCTGCACTCTTTTGTGCACTTTATGCAGTCCTGGGTAGGACTTTAGTCTAGTGTAGTTGTTGTTTGTTTTTCTCTGTGTTGTTTTTACATAGCTGAGTCTAGTTTTTGTACTGTGTCCTGTAACACCATGGTCCTGAAAAACGCTGTAAGGACGGAGCTGTGTGCTCCCAGCTTCCATAATCTGAGAAAAAGCCAGAGAGTAAACAATAAATAATGAGGAATGGGAACTCTGAGAGCACATCTAAAGTTCAAAGTAATATCATTACCAATATTGCACTCTGGGGTTTATTTACTTGCTGGCCTACACAGTGGATCTGAGAAATACAACAACGTCAATGAACGAAAAACTACACACAAGCAGAATGGCAAACAACCAATGTGAAAATAAGTAAATTAATAATAAATAGATAGATAGCAGTAAAAAAGAAATAACACTTAGATATGAGCCTGCATGTTTGAGGACTGCGCCTGTAAGCCACGGCATTGTCATGCGCCGGGATGGTCGTTGGGAGCCTGTTGAGAGATGAGCTCGGTGGGCTGGGATGTCTGGACTATGAACATACACATTCCGAGTCGATGTATTTTACTGATATTCTGAATGCGCTTGTTGACTTATATGTGCATGGACTGGGCATCAAGCCTCGGTGTGGCGGGGGTGGGTGGGGGTGGCTGTGGTGGTTGTCGGGAATATTTTATTCCTTGAATCTGATTTTGGTCCGTTGATAATGTGTTTTAGCACCTGGATGCACTCGGATAGCACCGGCTCCTCATGGCCACATTATGGAGAGGACAGGATTATACCAGGATGTGTGTGGAGAAGTTTTACCGGGTTAAGTCCTGGGCGCTCAGGATGAGGCTGTTCGTTACAGATATCTCCTTCTCTCAGCTTCTGCGTCTCCGCTGCATCTGCTCTCAGAATCAGGTTTTCATTCTAGAACAAAGGAGATGCCCTCAAAAGGGCGTCTCTCCCTCCACCATCAACTCAACTCTCAACTGCATCTCTTCCGTTTCCAGCATTTCTGCTCGAACACCATCCTCCCTCTACGTCACCAGTGACATAGTTTCGCTTGTCCACACCTACCACCACACCAGCCTCCGTGGCCGGCACATAATTATCTGTAGCTTCCGCCATCCCCAATTGGATCCCATCACGAAGCACATCTTTCCCTCCTCTGCAATATGACACCCCCACACACTTTATGATTCCACACAGACCGCTCCCTATGCGACTTCCTTGTTCGTTCGCCCGACCCCACAGATCTCTGTCCTGTTTCTTAACCCTACAAATGGAGCAAGTGCTAAACCTGCCCCTGCACCTCGTCCCTCATTGGTTTTCAATGTCCATGTGAGGCGACATTTCACCTACGAGTTTGTTTGGGATCATATACTGTGTCTGGTGCTCCCGGTGTGGCCTCCTGTATATTGGTGAATAAGACGAAGATTGGGATACCATTTCACCGAGCACCTACTGCTTGAAGAAGTGAGATCTATCCGTGGCCACCAATTGTATTTCCACTTCCCATTCCAATTCTGATATGTCAATCCATGGCCTCCTACTGTCACGATGAGGCCACACTCAGGATGGAGGAACAACACCTTACATTCCGTCTGGGCAGCCTGCAACTTGATGGCATGCACATTGATTTCTCGAACTTTCATTAATGCCCCCACCCCACCCGCTCTCTCCTTCATCAGTCCCCTTCCCTTTTTCCGTCACTCACTTTATCTCTTTGCCTGTCCATCGCCTCCCTCTGGTACTCCTCACCTTTTTCTTTCATCCAAGGCCTTCTATCCCTACAAATCAAACTCCCCCTTCTCCAACCCCTTATCTCACCCTGTTCCCTCCCCCGCCATTTAAATCCACTCCTCATCTTTGTTTCTCTACAGCTGCCAAGCGGTCTAGGCCCGAAACGTAGAATGAACTTTTTCCCCATCGATGCTGCCTGGACTGTTGATTTGTGTGTGTGTGTGTGTGTGTGTGTGTGTGTGTGTGTGTGTGTGTGTGTGTTTATTGCTTGGAACTCCAGCATCTGCAGTTTTTCTCTTGTTTCTGTGGTGCATGAAAACGGCTTCGCGTTTGGTGAAGGAATCTGGGCCCAGAACAAAGTGTTTGCCAACTTGGTCTGGGCCCGGTGCCCGGGTCCTAATGAGAGGTATCATACACTGTATAGACTATATAAACGACGGCCTGATCGGAGGCGTGAGCTGACTTCCCTCGCTCTCCGTGATCTTTACTCCTCTCTCCATGGTGCAGTTCCGTCATTCAATCAATTTAAACGCCGGCCCAGACAGACTGAAGACTTCTTGTTGGTCGCGACGAGAGCCGGTTTCTCTTTATCTCCGCGATAGTCATCTCTATGGCGCTGAGCCTGAGAAGACTGCCCCCGGCTGCTGTGCACCGTGCCCGCTATTATGATGAACTGATAAGGGAGACTTTCGGCCGACTCCAAATTGTTGTTCGCTTCAATTGTTTACATGATTTGTATTTTTTTTCTCTTTTGCGTCGACTGTTGGTCTTTTATTCAGTAAATTACTTTTCCCCTGCTAATTCAATCTTCAATCTAGAAATAACTTGTTTCAGAACATCACCTGCTCAGAATTCGGGGGGCCATGTAGTCGACTCACAGTAAATCACGGGTAGTTTGCTGTGAGTGTTAGAGTGTGGACCGTTTAATCTGCTTGGAAGTAGGTACAGAGGAGATGTCAGGAATAGGTATTTTTGTGCGCAAAGAGTAGTGAGTGCATGGAAAGGGCTGCCGGCGACTGTGGTTGAGGTGGATACAATAGGGTCTTGTAAGAAGGTAGATACATGAGGCTTAGAAATATAGAGGGCTCTGGTCATCCCCAGGTAATTTCTAAGGTAAGTACATGTTCGGCACAGCATTGTGGGCTGAAGGGCCGGTATTGTGGGGTAGGTTTTCTATGTTTCTATATTTCTATGTTCATTAACGGAACTCATAATTAGTCGAAGGTCACGCTTTATTGTCTCTGCACAAACAACAGCCTAACGATGCTGACTCCGGGCCAACAACTTGGAAAGTGAATTCTACTGTTCCCTCTGTGCCAATACTCACTCAGACAACTTGTCCAGTTTATGGCACCGGAGTAGGGGGATCTTCGTGGGCCAAACATTTGATCATTTCCTCTCCGGCCCCTGGCGTGTGGGTTCTTCCTCGCGATGGGGATTCTCCGGAGTTGTCACTGACAGCACAATCGAAGTGTCCACATTTATCCCTGTTACCAACTAAACATTACATTCCAGAGTCATTGGCTTGCTGTAGGTCATTTGGTTGACCGTTTATACCATTTTATTAGCTCTGCTCCAGGCCAGCATTCATTTATTACCCTCTTCCCAGCAACTGATAGTCTACAATTTATGGCTGTTTGTTCTCTTCAGTAAGCAGCTCGAATCTCACTCCAGGCAGCCACCGATACCCACAAACCCGCATCTTCTGATATATCAAACGACACCTCACAGATCTCCCGTCCACTAAATTTCCTGAAACATCATTGTGTCTACTTTAAAATACAGAAAACACAGCAACTCCATCTCACAAAACGGAGAATGTAAAACAGTTTCACAAAATGTCAGCCTCCATCTCCAATCACATGGCTGGAACAAAGACAATTGATATGTCTGCTTCCACTATCCCTGATCCGTCGAGTTCTGCGCTTTCTTTCATATTTTACATCCACTCTGATCAACAAGCTAATGCTCCCTTTTCCAGAACGAGGCTGAGATCGTACTTGATCGTTGGGATAGGGCTGACCCTACCTCGGAGACGGAGGCGTCGACCTCATCAATGAACTGACGGGAGGGTCCAGCATGGAAGCGGTTGTGAACCGCCTCCTCAGGTGAGTGAATGACGAATCAGCCTCGGAATCCCAACAAAAAGGTATTGTAGGCGAGGTACGTCGGGTAAGGGGCGCCGCCACCTGACTGTAATCCCTGATAAATCGGCGATCCATTTTGCAAACCCCCCAGAAAACGCTGAAAGTGCTTGGGTGTTGTGGTTTTGGGCCATTCTTCCACCGCTCGGATCTTCTCGAGGTCTGCCCTCAGCTGCCCACTCTCAATGATGCAGCCCAGGAAGCTGACCGAAGGGACGTGGAACTCACATTTCTCAGCCTTCACAAATAACTTGTTCTCCCACAGTCTCTGGAGGGCTGGACGGTCATGGTGAATATGGTTCTGGGGGCTGCTAGACAATAGTAAGATATCATCTAGGTAGCCGAAACCGAAAGGAATAATAAAGTCCCTCTGCATATGATTCATTAGGGCTTGAAAAACGGTGGGGGCATTGGTGAGGCGAAACGGCATGAACAAGCATTCAGACTGGCCGAAATGTGTATTAAAAGCCGTCTTCCACTCATCTCCGTCCCTCATCCTGACTAGATGGTAGGCGCTTCGATTTTCCACCTCCGAGAAGATGGTGGCTCTGTGAAGAGTGAATGAGGGGTAGTGGGTACTTCTTTTTAACTGTTATATTGTTTAGTCCTCGGTCATCAATACAAGGACAATTCGTCTCATGCTTCTTCATTACAAAGAAGAAACCGTCGCCTATCGTGGAGGATGAATGTCGAATAATGCCCGCCGCTAAGGACCCACTAATATATTTCTCCATGGCTTCTCTCTCCGCGCGGGATAAGTAATAAAGACGACTGGTGGGCAACGAGGCTCCGGGGAGAAGGTCGATAGCGCAATCATACGGGAGGTGCGGAGGCAGGGAAAGAGCCCGTTGTTTGCTTAATACGTCCCAGGTCATGGAATTCTGCAGGGACTCTGGACAAGGCGAGGGCTTCCAAGGCAGGCGAGGTCGTGGGAACCTCCATAATGGGTAGAGCAGACAGCAGACAGGTAGCGCGGCAAAACTGGCTCCAGCTGGCTATACTCCCGCTAGACCAGTCGATGTAGGGGTTGTGGTGGTTCAGCCAGGGACATCCTAGAAGTTCAGTGGCTTGATGTGAATGGGTGAGATTAACACTACCCAAATCAAAAAGAGAGTGGAATGTTCTGTCGCCAGAGCTGCGCAGTACTTCTTACATTAATATTTTAAAATATAGACTCAATCAAATCAATTTAGGGGATCGAGTCAACAAAGCTCACTTTGCAATTTAACTCTCAGGCCGTTCACACCGACTGCGCGTTATAACAGTTGTCCGGCGGCGTTTGCGGAGCACCAAGCTGAATCAGAATCATACCTCCTCTCGATGATTTCCGGACAGAATCAAGGTCAGCGCTGGCCTACAGTGGGTAAACCGAGCCAGCAGTTTTTGTGCAGCGCCCGGGTCTCCAGAGGGATACTTAACGTCTCCCGAGTTATTCTGGCCCGGGAGATTATGTCCTCGTCCAGCAGATTTCCTTCGGCACCGGAATCCACCAAGGCAGATAGGGACAGGGACTTGTCGATAGTTCACAGTAGCCGAGATCTGCATCCGGGTCTCGGAGACTGAACGATGTGTCGTCCGGCACACCTGGATCCTCTTTCTACTAGTGGTCCCTCCCTTTTGGCCGCAGGACCTGATCCTGGAAATGTCCCGGCTCGTCGCAATGGACAAAATCCCCAGCTCCCTGCCTCCTGCTGGCTAGAGAGATCAGAGAGTCCAGGCTGTCCGCGTCCTCCCTCGCTGCCAATTCATCTTTTGTCTTATCTGAGAGGCCCTGTCGAAACATTTCCCGTAGAGCCTCGTCATTCTACCCAGAATCGGCCGCCAATGTTCGGAACTCGATGGAGTATTTTGCTACGCTTCGCGAAGCCTGACAGAGAGTTATCAAGCCCTTAGCGGCGTCCTTACCGCGAATGGGGTGTTCAAAGACCTTCCTCATTTCGGAGACGAAAGAGGGGAAGGAGGAACAGACATCTGGTTGGTTGTCCCAGGTCGCGGTGGTCCATGCCAAGGTAACACCTCGTAGCAGCCCCATGATGTACACAATCTTTGATCTGTCCGAGGTGTACGGACGTGGCTGTTGCTCAAAGACCAAAGAGCTTTGTAATATAAGGCCTGCCACTTCCCTAGGTTCCCAGCGTAGGATTCCGGCCCGGGTATGTACAGTTCTCCAGGGGACTGTGTTGCCGACCAAAGGGGCGTGAAAATCCCAGACTGTGCGGTTTGGTCAGTCGGGGTTGTTGGAAGGGACGGAGTAAGGGAAGTGGATGCCCGGTCAACCTGCTAACTGACCTTCCTCACATTCGTGGACACACACGAAGGTTTTCCGTGACCTCTCTGAACAGTTGGTCGTGGGTGCCCAGTAGGTAGCCCTGGCTGGCGGGGGCCTGTTGCACGATGTCCGTGTTTGCTGGGTTCACTCTTGGCCAGTTCGCTCAGTTGCAAGGATGAGGCTGAGGGCGACCTCAAGTGCAGGACACAGGCGCGAAGGCAGAGACGTGAGGCGTTAGCACCGTCGCTAACGAGGAACCGGTCCCCAGGAGAGTTTTACACGGAGACAAGGTTTACGACGATATATCCAGGAAATGATGCGGAGCTGAGAACCGACAGTCCTGAGGAATCAGGAAACGAGGTTTACTCACACCAGCGTCGACCAACGAACCGGCAAACCAGAGCTGTGACGCTCGAGTTTTATCCTATGTTCGCTAAAGGGAACCCGGTGTGCTGTAATTAGCGGAACTGGGAATGATTGGAAATCAGACGACGGGATTAAAGCACAATTAAGAAGGTAATATCAAGATGGAGAATTGCCAGTCGGGACCCTGACAGTCTCTTTTTCTTCTGTGTGCTTCCAACATCATCAGTTTTGGTTTTTATTCTCATTTCCCTGCAGCATTTTCCTCGATTTTCAACACAACGCAATCGGCTCCGATCTAGCACCTGCTCTACCATCCTCAACACCACCACCACCGTTTGTGGCCGGAGCGATCTGCACCGGATTTCGTCTCATTGCTTTCTAATGCGTCTATGTTTAAAGCCCATGACTCTGCCTGTTCGATTCCACAACAAAACTGAGCTGTGGTGATGCTCCTTTACCCTGATCGTTGGTGCACTGTGCTTTCGCATAATTCATCCCGTAACAGTTACTACCGTTATCGTTCCGTGAATCCTGCCTGCCGGAACACTGCTATGGTCGGACATGGATCATTTCGTTTCACAACCTCATTCAATAACATCAGTACTGGCGAGCTCTGAAGGCACAGTATCAACTTGTGATTTTGTTTTATCTTTCGTTCCGCGCTTTCTATCTCACTGCTGAATATTTCGGGGTTTCATTGTCTCGTTTGACAATGAAACTCCCAGTATCGGGTAGCGTATGAGGCAGTGGACTCGGGCTGACTGTCTGAGAATCTCTCAGAAAAATACTGCTGCGCCGTGATATTGAAAATGGCGGACAGCAGGCAGCGAGGTCAACTGTTGAATGGTGAGAATCAAAACTTGATCCAAACGGTTTTCTTCGACATACAGAAGTCGCGCTGGATGCTGCGTCCATTGGCCGCGGGAAACTGCCCCTGTGTACGTGGTTGACAGGAGTAAAGACGTGGTGGGAGACAGGGGACTCACCGTGGTCAGGACCAAATCACAAGCAAAAGAGAGTCTCCAGATACTGGAAATAAAAATAATACACACAATGCTGGAGGAACTCAGCAAACCAGGCAGCATCCATGGAAACGAGAAAACGGTCGACATTTCGGCCTATACCCTTCACTAGGACAGTAAAAATTAGATTAGAAGTAAGGGTTAAATGGGGAAAGGGAGGAAGATGTACACGGTGAGAGGTGAAACCTGGAGCGGGGGCGGTTTGAGGTAAATAACTGGAAAGACTATTGGTAAAGAGATCAAATGCTGAAAAAGGAGAAATTTGATTGAAGAGGACAGAAGGCCATTGAAGAAAGGGTTGGGGGAAGAGTACCAGTGGAAACCGATGGGCATTTAGGGAGATTGGATCTACACATCAGGCGACTTAATGCAAACACACAGTTAATTCATTCTTCAGCTCTTTTCACAGCATTCTCTGCGTTAGTCCATTGATGCACGTGTTGCTTCATATACACATTACTGACAACACACACGCGATCTGCTGCAGGATGTATGTCAGGACATTCAAATATCTGTCTGCGTAGAATTGACCACAAGCCAGATCATAGAATATACTCAACAGGTCATCCCGAATAACAGGGGAATTAACTGATACAGCGAACAACAAAATTTTGGCTCACCACCTCTTCGTCCTTCTGATTTCCACTTTTGCTCCGACGTCCCCATTTCGACTTTATTTGCCGCGAAGATCTATCTGACTGCAAACCCACTGAACAGCAGAAATAAAGAGGCGGAGACAGTGAAGATACTGTCTGGTCACTCGTGTTCTTTACACGCTGATAAAGGAATTCATCGTCCCTGGGAAAATAGCCCCGCAGTACGTTTTCAAGTTTGACGACAGGTTCCAGGGCAAAGTAAAACGGACCGTTCTTCGCGGAGCTCACGGCAGTCCCGGTCACTATAACCACAGTGTCTGTTCTCTTGGTGTAGTATCGATCCCGCAGCCTTTGACAAAAAAGTGCGATATGGAGGTCGAAATTGAAATCCGCTGTTAGCTGAACGGAAAAATCAATAATTGCAATCATTGGGCCACATTTCAGAAGACAAATCGGATAATGAGCAAGAGTTTGAATAATTGTAGATGTAATTAGTCTGCTACACAATAGCAACGAAGACAAATCCCATGAGATCAGTTTTTACCTTTTTTCACCAGGTAACATTGATCCATTTCAGACCACGCGTTCTCCGAAACAGGATCACAATCGCTGTTAAATCAACCGGAAAGACATGGATACAATTTCGACCAGGCCAAAACTGATCCGCTTGAATTGATAACTCCGCTAGACATCAGAGAATCGTCCCATCCCCCGGATTTTAAAATGGCTGCCTTGGAATCCTTGTGCCAGGATACTGTACGTCCGGAATCTGCATTCTGCGAGACGGAGTCCCACCGGGAGAACAGTTGAATCTAAAACTCTTCAGCAGTTTACTGCGGGGAATTCGAAGACTATAATGTACCAGTGAGCTGCTGATTGCCCGTGTCATCGACATTTGACCCGCCATTGGAGCTGAAAATGGTGAAGAGAACAGTCATAATAATCACGGAGACATTTCCTTTGAGCATAAAGTGTTCGGCAACTAGAACCACAGCTTTAAAATTGAAACTTGTAAACATATGTCAGCGGGGTATACCGGACGGTTTACACGCTGTTGACGATATTGAGGCGACATTAAAACAGATATAAAACAAGAGTTCTGATTTGCTGACGTGTAATATGAAATGCATGCGTATCGAAAGTCAACTGGAAATTTCACCGAAAGAGCTGACATGCCTTGATGGTAAAGTTCCTAGTTTTTCTCAAGATTCAGACTCCGATCTAGAACGCTACTCTATATAGCGATGCAACACACCCAAAATGCTGGAGAAACTCAACAGGCCGGGCAGCTTCTATGGAAAAAAAGAACGGTCGACGTTTCGGGCCTCCCGAAGGGTCTCCTTGTGACCCTTTAGTTTTATTTGCTGATTTATTACGGTTATGCGCGTTGCTACCTCGGTGGCATTTATCACCGATCTCAAACTGATCCATGGGAATGTAGTGGTTAGCTGCTTTTTACCTCGATGGATGGAAAGACTTGGAACGAAAAACAATGGTGAACGAATGATATACTTCTATTTAAGGACGGAATGACCCTGCACGGGAACAGTCCGGTGCTGAAGATTGCGTGTACATACAGACATTGCCCTTGTAGTAGAGTTGCCGCATTGGGCGAGCATTACACATCGTAAATCCTGCAGATCCTCTAACCCTGAGGTAAGGTAAATGCACATTTGATGATGCGTCAATGATGGGCTTCATTTTCCCGATGGTGCTATGATTGCAATGAATGCCTGACGATTTTTTTTCAGATTACCTGTTGAACATTTCATCTCCATTCGTCCCTGTTCCTGTTGATGATGAATCCAAATGGTGTAAACTGTGAAATCACTGAACAAATCTCTGACATCAATGTCCGCCTCATACAACAAGACCATTTGTAGCTCAGTTTTCCAAAGTGATTTTACAAAAAATAATCCCTTGTAGTAATGATCATTGGAATATGAGGAGAATCTGTATTTACCGACAAGTACATTATTGCCTGAACGGAAGTCCGTGGGGCACGTCCTATCCGCGATAATTGATCGTTTACATCGTTACCGTCGCCAGTATTATAAAAGGTTCTGCGGATATGTCCAATTCGCATAATCCTTTCGAATTTCATTGGCTGTAGGTCATGTGTCTAAATGTTAACACCTTTTCATCGTCTCTGTCCCAGACCAACATTTATTAACTGTCTTCTTCTCAAGAAGTGACAATCGGCAACTTATGGCTCTTTGTTCTCAAATGATCAACTGTCCTGAATTACGTGGAACAGATGTAGTCAACAACAGTCAAAATCCCGCATATTGTATTCAATCAAAGAAACGTTTTTTTTTTAAATGATCTTGAAGGATTACCTGAATTATCAAAAGTCTTCTTTAAAGCGCTGATCAAGCCAAACGACCGACAGCCTGTTCCTTTTGCACAACTGCAGTCTTCAGCTGTCTAAGGTGATACACATCGGATATAAAATTGATATTACCGCAGCATACGATAGTATCCTCATCCAATCATGTATTGAACATTTGATCCGGAACTACAAAACTCAATCCACGAGTCTGGGACGTTCAACATTTCATTTGCTTTATCAGCATGCTTTAATAACATTCGTATGCTTAGCCTATTGATGGATTGTCTCCTTTGCCTTCTCCACAACTCGTGTCCAGTCAATAGACAGAACTGATGCAACTCAGTAAGAACAGAGCCTCACAAATATCGATGCGTATCAGTTCATGGGGCTGCAAGGTTCTCCTTCATTATCAGATATATGGATGGCTAAGATGAAGTTCGTCCTCCATCAGCGAATCCTATATTCACGCTCCCAATTTCAACATTATAACCTTCCAAAGAACACTCTTTCCATCCCTTCTTATAATTCGTGGCTGTCTCATTATTATTTGAGATTAGGCCAATCTGTGTAGTTGGCAGCAAATTTAATTAGCACGCTGTTCTGTGGGTGGCGATACACCCACGAGTATATAGAAAGTAAAGGAGGCAGCTTAGTACAAAGCCCTTAGGGGCATCTATGTTGAGAGTCAGAGGGACAGAGGTGAGGGTGCCCACTTTTACAACCTAGCGGCCACATGACAGGAAGACCAGGATCCGGCTACACAAGTTCAAATACATCCGTGGCTGAGGTCTCTGAGCTTCTTGTCGAGCCTAGAGGGAATTATGGCACTGAAGGTTCAACTGTAGTATTCATCAAGAGCTGTAGTTTTCTCACACAGGCATCACACATGGTGGAAAGTGGAATCTGAATCGTGTCTCCGTGTCGTTATTTCGCTGCGTTGATGTCTTTGCTCAGATCAAAGCTGCTTTTCCTGAACTCTTGTTGATTACCGGCAATGTAAGCTCTATCTGACGCGGTAAATGCTTCTTGCACGGAACTGTTGATCAAGAGTTTCTGATTTGGGAAGAGCCTGACTGATTTCTGGGGAACAACATCCTCGATGCGCTTCCGGACCCATTCCGTGAACTTGAAGATATCCTCATCAGGAAACACATTGCAGTTGACGTCATCGGAGCAGTCCTGCCGCATGGAAGCCAATTGGTCGGACCAACATTGGGCCCATCTAACTATGGCCGTCTCTTGTTTCAGCTGCTGCCTGTACTTTGGCACCAGGAAATAGAGGAGTGATCTGATTATCCAAACGGGGTGGGTGTTGGGCGAAGGATCTCTTTGTAAGCGTTGCGGAAGGGGGAGTAGCAGTGTTCGAGTAGGCTATCTCCGTGTTCTCACCTGCTTCCTGTGTACTATATGAATGTATGGCTGATCCGGATAGGAAACATAATGGTCCCTAAAGATCATTTGCTGTCATATCCTGACATCCATGCGTTCTCCAGCATAATAAGGATTATTTGCACGGCAGGTAGAAACTTTGATATCATTCCCCACTATATCTAAACCTGTAGTGCCAAGACTAACTGATCAGATCGAGACATTTTAATCCAACCATCCGGGAATAACTCGAGAATTACTGAAATGTTGTTTAGACCAATCCAATTTTAGGTTGAACTTCCAGGCCTCTCATCACAACCATAGTTAGTCGGCTTGTAGACCATAAGACATAGGCGCAGAATTAGGTCACCGATCGAATTCGTTTCGTCATTTCATCATGGCTGATCCGGGATCCCATTCAACCCCATACACCTGCCCTCTCATCAAATCCCTTGATGACCCGACCAATCAGGAACCTCATATTTTCCGTTTTCGATATAACCAAGCACCTGGCCAGTCACAGATTCACCTCGCGGTGGCGAAACATAATTCTCTTTAACCTTGTTCTAAACGCTCGCCCCTCACTTCTGAATCTGTGCCCCCAGTCAAGATAACCCCACTAGAGGAAACATTTTCTCCATATCCACCTTATCCAGTACTTTCAAGATTCGGTTGGGCTCAATGAGAGTCACCACATTCTTCTAAATTCCAGTGGGTACAGGCCCAGAGTTGCCAAACACACCTGATATGCTAACCCCCGAATTCATACCTAGAAACCTCCTCTGGGCACTCTTCAATGATGTTTGAATTTTATTTCCATTTAGAGATTCGGCTGCACTATTACTCCTTTTACCAAAATACAATATCATACATTTCCGAATACTGTTTTCCATCTGCCACCTTTTTTTCCAATTCTTCCAATCGCAGTGCTTCCTCTGCAGGACACACTCCTCCATTTATCTTCGTATCATCCGCAAACTTCGCCACAAACCCATTAACTCCACTTTTAAATCATTCACAATCAACGTGAAAAGTAGCCGTCCCAATCCTCACCCCTGAGGAAAGCCACTATTCATTGGCAGCCAACCAGAAACCGTCCCCTTCATTCCCACACGCAGCCTCCTGCCTGACAAGCCAGTATTTTTCCTGTAACACCAAAGGGTTTTATCTTGTTTAGCAGACTTATGTGTGTCGCCTTATCAAATGTCATCTGAATATTGAAGTAAATGAGATCCAGCGCTTCACCTTTGTCCAGCCTGCTTCGTACTTCCTCTGAGAAGTCTAATAGATTTTTCAGGCAAGAGTTTCCTGCACAGAAGCCTTGCTGATTTTGATTTACTTCATCATTAGTCTCCAGGTATCCCAAAACCTATTCCTGAATGATGGACTCGAACGCTCCCCCAATCATCGATCTATAACTGGCCAACTGGCCCATAATCCCCCTTGATCCTGTGCTGGCGTTGTAGTCTGCCACAAACAATTTCAAAATGAAATATTAAAATCAGCAAGGAGGTGGATGCATTTGGAAAAAAGGGAATGGGATCCGCTACAAGGAACCGTAAAAGTACGGATCCTGTCTGACTTGAATATTTCAAGTATTTCAGTATTCCAATATTTCATTATCGATTATTTCGCTGGGACACAAGGACTGGCCGTGCAGTGTTTCATAGTGATAGAACAAGGCGTGGGAATTCCCACAAAATGTGCTTATCAGGCACAGATTCTAGAATAAAATAACGTGTGATTGTTGCTTAGAAAGAAAGAAAAAAGACTGGCCTGGCTGTGATTTATGGAAATTTAATGGAGGCATGAGATTTCCCAAACACAAACACAGTGCGAGTATAACTTATTGCCATTTTATGTCACTTTCTATTCACAATTATCAATGTACTCTGGCTTAAATACCCAAGTGTCTTAAATCCAGTAGGGCGAATATTGCAACTAACATCATCTATGGATAGATCAACACTTTTAGACGTTGTTTCCTTCAGTCTTGATGAAAAATGTCGTGGATTCTGAACCTTGTAAATTCTTGAAAAGGTAAGGAAAAAACACTGCGTGTAACACATGAAAATAAAACACTTGCAAGAAATTTCACACAACACGAATAGTGAGATCAGAGATGGGTTGCACTGTTAGTGGGAAAATCGCGTTTCCTTGGGCTAAACAGTTCTATTTTCTGCTAGTGGATATAGATATTTAATCTTCCCATATGTTACAGTTAGTTTCATGAATCAGTCAGTCTACAGTAATCACAGATGACCCACATATCAGCGTGGGCGTGGTGATGTCCTTCGAGATACACGTTTAACTAATCTAATCGTTTAGGAAGTAATTTCTCATCCAAATTGACTAGTACTGTGGAACCAAATCTAAACAAAAACAAACAGGTGTGAACGTTCCCTACGCAGAAAAAAAGATAATCGATTTCAACAGCCAAACTAAAAATACCTTTTTAAAAAAAATTTGAGTATCTTAATGCGTTCTGCCTACTGTTGCAAATGATAATTATTTGTGGATAGTTCCCACTGTAAAAATATGAAGACATTTGAAACCTGCAACTTTAGCGTCAGGCAAGGAATATACAATATTGTTTTCAAAAGGGTGAATAAACAATTGTGTTTTTTTATTGTTCCTGGGAACGACTTTCATTGCACGACTCATATGAATTATTTACCTGAGGATTTTGTGAAATAGACTGCCACTGATGTGACTAACGAGGTGGAATGATTAATTATCAGATGCACTTTCATCTCCCGTATAATAACTTACAAAACAATCAACAGTAGATTCCGGTAGTTGGACCATTTTGAACAGATCGCTGCATCGCACGGAAAATGGAGTATGCTGCAATTTACTACATAGCCAGTATCGACTACCCTGTACTGGCAGCGATTGGTATCCCTGGTAAGAAACAGGAGCTGGCTGTTGTTCTTCATACTGTATCTGTGGTACGGCATAATGAAGATATAAAATCTGTTACAGATGGTGCCTCACGTGATCAGTGTTTTTAGCCTGTTCAGGACTAAACATACGTTGTTTATTTTTCTATAATTTCTAACATCCAACTTTAGCAATTAATGAGTGTTAATATTGATACTGTTCCAGTGTTTACTTCACTCGACTTTCCAAAGCAGTAACAGCATGATGTGCTCCAAATCTAATTCGGTATAAACATAAAAACTCAAAACTTAATATAAACAAAAAAGAAATCTTTTCCATCGGTCCACCTTTATCATCCAGCTCACTGGTTTTAGACGACTCACGGTCCTTCTCTTTTATTTTAAAGCCAAAAACAAGAAACCTATTTTTCCATTTGTCTAAATGTCCTTTAAAACTCCACAATAACGCACAGATCTCTTCCGATTTACCCATTCTCCTTCTTTGGCTGGTTTTAATGTTAATATTCAAGATTACAGTTTGATGTAGCTGTGCATCGAAATATACCTTTAGCTCTAAGTTTCGTGAACTGCGATATGTTGTGTCGGAAGAAGCAATCTCCCTGTGTCCATTTTATTCCCGCTATAAGTACAACCTTCAGCGTTCTCAGCTACAACGGTGGGTCCGTTTAAATGAGTCGTTCGATAACCCGCTCACTGGTATCTCTGCTGACAACTTCGGGAAATTTGCAGCACAACTATTGGTCTGTTCCACCATAATCCTTCAATCGAAGGGCAGTGACTGAGCCCGAGCGAATTATATTTCCTCTATCCAAATTGAGACCAGCCTGTCCCGGCATAGGATCAGAAAATGAGGTTCACTCAATCCGCTTCAATGCTTCTCTCCGCATGGCTCCCAAGTGAAACGGATCAGTGTTTATGCTCCTGAAAACAACTCTGCTTTCCTGCAGTTAATTTAATGGCGATTTCGATCCTGTCTCGTGGAAACTATGATTTTTCCAAATGCATCTCCTGTTATCTGGTGGGAATAGCAGCAGCTGATTTAATCTGCACTATCATTAGTTTTGTACTCGAATGATCAATAATACTTATTTTTATGCCGGTCCTTTGTTCATTCCATCGGTTTGCTCCGTGACATTTGCCTGAGCGTCGCATTCATGGACTGTTCTGTTCGGCTCACGGTGGCTTTTACGTTCGATCGCTGTATTGCAGTTTGTAGTCAGAAGCAGCGGGAGCGATACTGCACCGAGAGGACAACGACTGTGATAATAATAATTGTGGGTTTGGGGAGTTGTGCGAGGCGTGTACCATTGTACTTTCGGCGATGCCTTTTGAAAGCGGATTACCTTAATTTACCGGTATGGAAATCATACTGGTTGTTTAACTCCATTACTACACCTTTATTGCCAATCGGCTTGATTCTGTTGTTTAATGCTTTAACAGTCTGGTATATTATAGCCGAATCCGCCGGGGTCTCAGGATCAGCAGAGGAAATAAGAATACAGAGCGAGGGAACCGGCGAAGGTCTATGATTTTGTTGTTCGCTCTATCAGCCAATGTTATATTGTTGCGGATCCCCTTTACCGAATATACTTCTAACTGGCAAATTCAGAATTACTTTTACACAGATCAATATTTGAATACCCCGAGGTACATCCTGCAACAGTGTGGGATCATGTTGCATTTTCTCAGTACCTGCACCAACACGTGTATCTACACTCTGTCACAGGGGAAATTCAGAGAGGAGATGAAGACTGGCGTCAAACATCTGTTTACATTGGATGGCCGGTTCTGTGGATAAAATGCAAATCGAATTGAAAGCTTTGACGAGAGTTCAAACAAAGTTATACATAGCTTATATGTCTATACTCGTGACGCCAAGTGAGCGAATGTCGGTAGTTTTCCTTTTCTAGTGAAGTCAGCATAGTTAGTGTAATTAAATGGGTCTCGTACCAACCAATTAAGAGGAGCTCATGTGATAGTTACATTAGCAAAAAGTCTATTCAGAACTTTCCTTTAACATCGGAATATGGGTCAACAAATTATGTGAAGCTAGTCTGATTTTTCTTACAATGGTAAAATTCTATTCCCATTCACAGGATTGTCGATTGTTCCAGGGATATCAGCGACAGCTGGAGAAATATTCCTGGACATGAACACCTGATGTCAGTTAAAGTGAGCTGGTAAACCTGCAATTTCCATTGTGCCAGTGCAATCAATGTGACTAATGCCTTTTCGTTCAGATAGCGTGTGGTACCTTCCAATGACTGACAAACGAAGCCCTAGTTAGACCCATGAATGGACTTGTTCAGCAGAGTTAATATGAGGGCTGGTTCAGAATCGTAGCTGTGGTTTCCCAACTTTTCGTGATTAAGAACGCCAGAGGGGGAGGCTGCAGAATGGGGTTGTAATAAGTCCGACATAATTGAATAGCAGTACAGACAATGGGCCGGCCAGATATGTTTATGGACCTTACGGCAGAAATTGGGCCCGGACAGAGGTAAAATGAGGTGTTGCAGAGAGGGTAACTGAGGAGCTGACTGAGGAGAGGGCAGTGTCTGGTGCAGAAGACCGTGTGTAGAGCACAATAAAAAAGATGCTTAGTTGGCATTCTGCCTTCTGAATCGAAAGCTACTATGTTGTAAATATAACCATTTTTACCAATGCTATAATAACAAAACCAATCAAGCGAGAATTTGATGTCCGACTTATTTGGCAGAAACGTGCTAATTTCCTATATTTCCTGTCACAGTTATCAACAATTCCATGTCTGTGTATCAGAAATAGTTTCTTTACCGCGGATTTGCGAATAGTCTGCTCCGACTGCTGCCTTTCATGGGTATAAATAGGTCCTTCAAACGAACGAGAACTGGCGCTGCACTAAAGACTGGGGGTGTTTTTTCTTGCCACGTTTCAACAAAATTTAAGGACGATAACATATATGTGAATATATGTTATATTCGCATAACGATAACATATATTACAGATTTAAAATCAACGCGACAATCATGTTGATAAGTCAAATTAACCCTTGTCACTTGGGTTGAAATAACCCGTATCCATGGTAACCGGGGAGTGAGGCGGAGAAATTTCAGGTTTATGAGCCAGAGTGATGAGAAGATCCCAACGTGGGATTGTAAAGATGAGAAAGCAAAGGCGGTGGACAACGTTTCATGGGGATCTAATAAAGGGATGGGGCTCCGCATTCAAATGTTCATCAGGCACTGATTCCGGAATAAAATAACGAAAACAAATGGTGGCGGGCAGTTTCACAGGGGCCTAATCATGGAGTGGGACTCCCTATACAAAATATTTTTCTAACATAGATTCTAAAATATAATGTCATGGGATTGTCGCCTGGAGACAAAAAAACCTCTGGCTCGGTTTTGTGTAATGAAGATACAATAAAAGCATTGAACACCGCACACCCCATCCTACTAGCGCGCGCGCACACACACACACACACACACACACACACACACACACACACACACACACACAGAACGAAGCATTATAAAGCAGAGTATAAAACATTATAGAAATAAGAGGTAAGAAATAGGAGCAGGAGTAGGCCATCATGTCATTGAGTCTAGTCTGCCATTCAATAATATCACGGGTACCTAGCCGTGGCCTGAGGTACATGAACTTACCCTTTCCACCTATCTTCAATTCCTTTCTGTGCAAAATGCTGTCTAAATGTACCTAACCACTTATATCCTACTTCCTCCCTGGGCACATCGTTCCGCTGATGCGCTGTTCTCTTCATCTCCATCCTAATTGTATTCCTCCGGTTCTTGAGCTATGTCCCCTCGCTCTGGTCCTCATTTAACAGCCGAAACAACTTTCCTGTTTCTATCCCATCTATCTTTCTCTGAATTTTCTGTGTTTCTATAAGATTTCCTCTGAATTGCCTGGATTCCGCCGAGCATAGTCCAAGGCAACTCAGTCTCTCCGTCATACGGTAACAACTTCATTTCCGGAGCAAACTCGTGAACGTCCTCTGAAAACCCGGACACGTTGAGTCAGATAAGGAGACCAGAACGACCTGTGCAGGTGACAGGGTATTCAGATCACAATGGACTGCAATTTTAACTCGCACGTCAGCGACCGGGACGCCTCTCTGCGTAGTAGGCTGATTGACTTTTATGCACGGTTCGATGTACAGAACGACGTGGCAGCGAGAAAGCCCCGTCTCCCGGAGGAGCGACACTGTCTCTGGCCGCAGCTGCTGTGAGGGTGATCCTCGCAAAGATCACCCCGCGTAAATCTGCGGTGCCTGATAACATAGATCGTCCGATGCTGAGTGACTAAGCAGCCCTGTTAGCAGAGATTCAAACAGACACCTTCAACATCTCTTCAGAAGTGTGTTCTGTCCCCTCGGGTTTCAAGACAATCGCCATCATCCCGGTGAACACGAGGGCGACAGTAAACTGAATTAATAACTATCGTCCTGTGGCGCTCATTTCAATTAACATGAGATGCTTTGAGCAGCTGGTTATGTATCGCATTAAGTTCCATTTTCTAAAACTATTCAACCGTTTCCAGTTCGCTCAATTCGGTCCATTGATTATGCCATATCCTTTCAACTTCAATGCACCTTTCCCCATCTGGAA